>NC_143516.1:6253277-6577652 GCF_031878675.1 Megascapheus bottae | reverse complement strand
AAGGAAGAAGGTCTGTGGGCAGAGGTGGGAGGGTGAATTGAGGAGAGGGACAGTTGATGGGGAAGGGTATCTATATGCTAGTATTTGGGGTCAGTTCCAACTCAAAATCCATCAAGGGATTTGGTTTTATAAAACTAAATACTGAGCTGGGGGTTTGGCCTAGTGGTAGAGTACCAGCTTAGCATCCAGAAAGACCCAGGTACCACACACATAGAAAAAAGCTAGAAGTGGTGCTGTGGCTCAAGTGGCAGAGCTGTAGCCTTGAGAAAGCCCAAGAACAGTGCTTAGGCCCTGAGTTCAAGCCTCAGGACTGGCAAAAAACACCACCAACAACTAAATACCATTATGGATGCTATCATTTGCACAATCTTTAAGGTGCCTCATCTCTGAAGTCTTGTAGCAGATGTCTATCTCATGTAATAGGAAGGAAACACATCTGTCCGAAACAGATACTACTTTTTGTCTTTATTTATTTCTTTCTTTGTATGAAAGTTAAAAGAAAAACTAGCAGATACAGATGAAGGTGGTAATATGTCTAAAAATATATATATCTAAATTGTGCAAAACATCTGTTACTTTTAACTGGGGCTTTAATAATTAAAGCTCCCTGTAGCTTTTGTCTGTGATTCCTCTGCACTGGGCCCAGAGGTTGTTAAGAATGGATAGCTAAGCAGGCTTAGATCCGACAGGCTTCATTTTGGTTAGAATGATTTGGGTTCTTAATAGTTTTGGTAAAGAGGAACTAGGATGGACAGTTTTTGTTTGTGGTCAGAAGATGAATTCAGTTCTGAAAAGTTGAAAACGAACCAGGAAGGGCTGACTTCTGGCCCAGTTCCAAGCCCTTTTGCCCCACAGTCACGAAACCCTCCTAACTGAGCTTCCTCTGGGGACCAGAGAACATTTTTGGTATATGGCTACAGCTGTCCACTCTGGGATTTAAACTGTCGTAATCTGTTTGGACGGACACAGTGCCCTAAGCTGTATGGGTAGAATAACAAGCACTGGTTTCTCACCCTTCTGGAGCAAGATTGTGACTCCAGCAGGCCTGGTGTCTGGCAAGGACTGTTGCCTGGTTTACAGAGGGCCATGTTGTGTCTGTGTGGCCCAGAGAGCCCCCTCTCATCTCATCTTCTTCTTACACTGGCAGTAATCCATCCTCAAGACCTCACTAGACTCTGCCTCCTAAAAGCCCACGTCTCAGTGCCCGATTGGGGATTCAGTTTTCAGCATAGGAATTCAGGAGAGATGCAGACGTTCAATCTATTGCAAGCAGGATTTGGCCTGAGATCAAAAGGCCAGGATTCATCTGCTAAGGGGGGGTTACCTTCCCAGAGCTTCTTCAGGAGGCACGCCAGCAGGAAAAGTGCAGTGTAACTCCATGTGGCGCCTTGCACTGGATTGTGATACTTGCCTCATTCTGAACCTATAACCAATACTTGCTTATTATATATAAGGCCTAAATCAATCTATTTGAATAGGTAGTGATATGCTTTACTTTCATAATTATTATATCTTCAGCTCTTAGCCAACCAACAGACACATTCATCTGTTCATTCACTCACATTTAAATTTAGTAATAATTAAGACAAAGTTCCTGTTTTGATGAGCTCGTGTCCTATGCTATCAGACAGTAAGCAAGTCCCTATGATCAGGATATCACATTTAGTTCTAAGTGGTCATTTTTACGACTTCTTCTTTCTCCTCCTCCTCCTCCTCCTCCTCCTCCTCCTCCTCCTCCTCCTCCTCCTCCTCCTCCTCTTCCTCCTCCTCCTCCTCCTCCTCTTCCTTCTTCTCCTTTTTTTTGTGGGGGGTGGTGCCAGTAGGTCTTGAACTCAGGGCCTGGATGCTGTCCCTTGCCTTTTCTATTAAAGGCTGACACTACCTTTTGAGCTACAGTTCCACTTCTGTATTTTGGGTGGTTCATTGTTGATAAGAGACTCATGGGCTTGCTTGGAACTTCTTATCCTCATATCTCAGCCTCTTGAGTAGCTAGGGTTACACTCTTCGACTTCCAGCAGGAAGTCATGTTTAGGTCACTTTGGATAGTGTGTGGGGAGCAGACTCAAAAGGGAAAGGAGGGAAAATGGACAGACGATTTCAAGACTCCATTTGTGTGGTTGCATGAACTGGTTGCACTGCTGGTCAGTAGGGGAAAGGATGGACGTGGATTTGGCAGTGTTTTGATGCTTCGCTTGATTTGCTGATGGATATACAGAGGATATGACTGCTAGAGAAACAGCTTTGCTTTTGTGCAGCAGCTACAGAAGCTCAGGGACCTCAGGCACAAACCCCCACACCCTGACCCACGGCTTTAGCAGCAAAGCCTTAGATGGCTTTCATTATTTAAAATAAAGGTTTAAAGTTTAAGTGCTGTACATTTTCTGGGAAGAATAGAAGGGAGACTTTGCTTGCTTTGTGTCACCTTTTAAAAATCCTTTCCCTAGCAACCTTTCAAAACCCCAACAGATGTTCCTTGGTTAGAAAAATAAAGCAAGTTGTCGTTTCCAGGAAGAGGAGGTCCATTATTTTGAGCTCATTACCAAGTTTATTATTTAGCATATTGGAAAGATTTAGTTTCTTCTGTGGGGTCATAGAGATAACGTCAGTGAAAGTGATGGTGAAAAGGACTCATATAATGGAAATGTAGCGTTATCCTTAGTATTGGCGTTTCAAATTTTAAATTATTTTCTTGCATAAGCAGCACTCGGTGTTGGCTTGATGTATTTTAGATTTCCTGTTTCCTTTTCTTTTGTTCTGTTCTTATTCCTTCCTTCCTCCAAAACTGTTTATCTAATTTGCCTTCTGAAGGAAAAAAAACCTTCAATGTTTATATGCTTTTTGAGTTCTTCAAAGGCAACTTTGCTACTGCTTAGGGTGCTTTTGTACATAAAACTGCAAAATTGAAATAACAAGACGAGGGCGTCATCCATCCTTTCTAGGTCTTTTCTGAAAGGAACAATAATTCTAGAAATGTGTTCCACTCTAAATTACTTGTCATTTTGAACATAGGTCAGTGCATAGGTCATGGCACTGAAATGTAAACTTTGTTATCATGGACTCTTGTTGGGCATCTGTGAACACAGTGATTAAAACTGTGTGTTTCTATTCTGAGAGTGCCATCCTTTCCGATGGCCTCACCCAGGCTCACCTGCTACCCATTTCCCTGGTCCATGGAACTGATGGGTTTGCTAGCAGGGATTCAGTGGTTCCTTTTAAGATTTGATAGTGAGATGGTTCTTCAGAGGCCACACGCGTTGTTCAGGTTTTCTTTGGGCAGACTTGGTTCACATCTCCATTCTGAGCCAGTGAGTGGCAAACGAGGGGAGATTCCCTTGGCGTGCACATGCCACAGCCCCGAGGTGCGGGCCGAGGTTCAGCGAGGCAGAAGCAGGACAACTGCAGAGTTGATGACTGTCATCACACAACTCAGAGCCGCCCCAGGCTTCCTTCTGTTTTTTTTTTTTTCCTATCCCAAGCAAGAGTCAGAGCTGCTCATGGTTTGATAAGCAGTGGTGTAAAATGAATTGCCTGAGATGATTAAGAGCCAGGTGGTAGACAATCTGAAAACAGGAAAATACGCCTGGCCTCATTGGCAATAAGGAAAATATAAATTAGGACCACATCATATACTATTTTACTCCCATTAAATTGGCAAAAATGTAAAAACCCAACATTATCACACACTGATAATCTGAAAGACTGAACCTTACATATAGTGACAGTGTAATTTGGTGCAACATCTTTGGAATAAAAGATGTTTTCTTCTAAAGCAAAACATCCTTTATGCCAACTGATTCTGTGTGTGTGTGTGTGTGTGTGTGTGTACTAGTTTCTTGAAGCGACATATTAGAATGTCCCTGATGATGTTGTTTGTTGCAGCAAAAATGGGAACAATCTAAAATTTTAAGAATAGGAGAACAAATAAATGCATTGTATGATATATTCGTATAACATAATATTATATATCAGTGAAAATAAAGAACCAGTGGCTACATGCAACATATCTTTGTGTGTGTGTGTGTGTGTGTATGTGTGTGTGTGTGTGTGTGTGTGTGTGTGTGTGTGTGTGTGTGCGCGCTGGTCCTGGAGCTTCAACTCATGGCCTTGGCATTGTCTCTGGACCTTTTTTGCTAAAGGCAATTGCCCTACTACTTGAGCAGTAGTTCCACTTCTGACATTTTGGGGTGGCTAATTGGAGTTAAAAGTCTCACGGACTTTCTTGCTTAGGCTGGCTTCAAACTTTGATCCTCAGGTATCAGCCTCTTAAGTAACTAAGATTACAGGCACGAGCCATAGGTCTCCGGCAATGTAGGCATATTTCAGAAACTTTTGTTCAATAAAAATCAGTTTTCAAAGAATGTGAACAATATAACACCATATTTATAAAAACTCAAAAGGACTCTGAAAAATGTATCTATATTAGGTAGACTTTTCAACAGTACGTCCAAATACCAAAGAAGAGTCAGTATAAGGGAGGAATGGTTTATTTTGGCTCATAGTTGGGAGATTCCAGTTCACTGTGGCAGAAGAAAGGATGGAAAGAGAATCACCTAGGTTGTGGCTGACAGGAAGCAGAGGGGCAAGCAAGAATGGTCTGGGGATAAGATCTCTTTTTCAAAGGCGTTCCTGAGATGACCTGCTTCCCAGGTCACATCTTCCCCAAATACCCTCAGACTAAAACCCATCAGGAATTTGTCTGTGGATTATGTTGAGCCCTTAGAATCCAGTCACTTCCCCATAGCTGTCACCGACGCCCCCAGTATAGGAGCCTGTGGGGACAGTTCATATGTAAGTCAGAATAATTGTCTTAGGAGACATGTATGCGAACAAACTATGCACAAAATAAGGTCTCAATAAAAAAAGCAGGTTTCAAAGATTATGAACAGTGTAATACGATCTTCATAAAACTCAAAAGGACTGTCAGAAAACATATTTATGTTCAACTTTTCATCACTATGTCCTCACTTTAGACTGGAGGAAAAACGTGTGTAAGGAAAGTTTTGGTGAGGAACTTGCAAGCATCACATGACAAGAAGGTGGAAAGCCTGGGTTTGAGTCCCATGCTACCGAGTGTGGGTCCCCTCCAAAACGGAGGCTGACCTGGATGGCCTCTGTGACTGTGTTGTGAGGTGGGATTTGCAGAGGTGACTGGGGTGACACTTCTGTGTGCAGGTGTGGCTCGATGCTGTCATCAGAGGCGTGGCACAGTTGCCCACTCTTCTGGTCATCTTGCTGCGAAAGAATGCTCTCACACTGTACTCTGTGCTGTAGACGGCGGGGTAGCCGGTCCCCAACAGATGCTTCATAAGTGTCCCCAGAATGATGACAAATACATTGCTATTATTTGTAAATTACCTAAGAATTCTGTTATCACTGCAGGAAATGGACTAAATGTCTCCACCCACCCAGACCCTGCTCCTGGCCATGGTGGCACCTGGTCCCGCTGACCTGCCCACCTCACAAGGTCATGCCCACAGTTGTCATCTGCAGGTCTTCTCCTCATTTGGCCATTTCCTCCCTTAGGGTTTCAGTGATAGATCCATATGCTATTCTAGGCTAAAGGCAGTCAATGTTTCCTAACATCTGCAGGAACATGTGCTAATTTTTTCCCCTGGGGAAGGAGAGCATTAATATCTTATTTAAGAGTGAGTGAACTGGGGCTGGGAATTTGGCCTAGTGGTTAAAGTGCTTGCCTAGCATGCATGAATACCCGGGTTCGATTCCTCGGTACCACATATAGAAAAAAGCCGGAAGTGGTGCTGAGGCTCAAGTGGTAGAGCTCTAGCCTTGAGAAAGTCCAAGGACAGTGCTCAGGCCCTGAGCTCAAGCCCAGGACTGGCAAAGAGTGAGTGAACTTACTGAAACAGGAATGTGTATTTAGCAATTCATATATTTAAATTTTAAGATTAGACTGCACTACCCTTTTCTTTTGGGGATACTGGAATTTGAATTTAGGGCCTCACGTTTGCTAGGCAGATAGTCCAACACCTGAGCCACGCCTCTACCCATGTGTTTGCATTAGCTATTTCAAATAGAGTCTGTCAGGTTTTGCCCAGGTGAGCCTAATGTCATAATCCCCCTACCTCTGACCCTCAACTATCTGGAGCCACTAGCCACAGTGAGCCTCCTTGCTTGCTCAAGGCTAGTGTTCTACCATTTGAATCACACATTCCACTTCTGGCTTTTTGGTAGTTAATTAGAGGTAAGAGTCTCACAGAGTTGGCTGGACTAGCTTTGAGGTTTTCGGCCTCAAGCCTGAGCAGCTTAGATTACAGGCATGAGCCACTCGTACCCAGCTTCCTATCATTCTTGAAGGAATTGGGGACTATATGGATTTATACATTCCAGCTATATGTTTTCTAGGCTCAGGAAAAAGATTGTATACAGCTAGCATTATCAGTGGCAAAACATCTAAAAGTATCCATAAATGAAACAAAATCTCAGTACTTGGGAACACAAAGCAGGTCATGTATATAATTGTCACATCCAGGTGCCAGAATCATCCATTTATATAGGCCTTCATTAGATAGTGTACGAATAATGGTACAGTTGGTAGTTACCTTTAAGACCACCCAGGAGCTGGAAGACCCCAGGGGAAGATGCTTCTCTGTTCATCGCACTACTGTTGAGCAGCTTGCTTTCCCAGAGTAGTGTGCTCTGTGAGATGATAGTAAAATTGGCCACTCAGCATCAATAGCCTTCTCTCAGTGCCATTAGCTTTGTGATACGCTGTACGATCGCAGCCACGGCAGTGGCTGTAGGAGAGATAAGCACAGCTGTGCCTGTGGGTGGCTGGGACCCGCCAGTCATCCAGGAAAGGAGACTCAAAGCCAGGCTGGAGCTGACGGATTCTGCAATGTGGAGTCTTGCTCACCATAGGTTCAGCTGTTCCTGCCTCGCTGCATTGTACCCCACCTGTCTGCACCCCATTGGGGATCTGTCAACACTGACAGAAGCCTGGGACACATAGACTTGCAGCTATTTATTCCTGATTGTGGCTAGTTATACATTTCCACTATTTATTTATTCATCGTTGGCACTGTGCCATGCTTTTCACTTAATGCCATACATTTCCTTTGTCAATACTCATGATATAATTATTTATTTTCCTTATCATTTCTACTACAGATTTTTTTTTTTGTCAGTCATGGGCTTAGACTCTGGGCCTAGGCACTGTCCCTGAGCTCAAAGCTACTGCCCTATCTCTGGATCCACAGCACCACTTCCATTTTTTCTAGTGAATAATTGAAGATAAGAGTCTCAGGTCTTTAGTGCCCAGGCTCACTTCGAACCACGATCATCAGAGCTCAGCCCCCTGAGTAGCTAGGATTATAGGCATGAGCCACCACGCCTGGCTTATAGATTCTTAATATGTGTGATTCTTACTGCTTGTATTTTATAAATGAAGAAGCCAAGTGTCAGAGTTGAGATGACTTTACCTGAGTCACACAGCCAGTCATAGAATTTGAGATCAACACCTGTTTCCTGACTCCAAACACAAGGCTCCGTTGTGGGACTAGAAGGAACTGAAAAATGGTGTATTCAGCCCCTTTTTATGGATGAGGAACACTTGGCTCAGAGAAGAGTGGTCCCCAGGCCCTGGGCCCACACCTTTCCCACCAGGACACATGACCCCCTCGCCCTTTCTCTCCCAGCAGCCATCCTGACTTTGCTCTGTGAAATTTGCCTCTGACTATAGAAACAGAATGGGTTTCATTAGAAAGTGTGACAAATTACGAAGTTACAAAGCTGGTGGGGTTTGACATATTGACGGCAAGTGGGTGCAATGGATTCTGAGCTGTCCAGTTCCATTTGGAAGGCAGCAGTGTGTAGATAAGCAAGAAGGAAGCTGATGCCTGCTGGGTCAGCTCTGAACGTCAGAGTCGCATGGGGGTAACTCTGGACCACCATCCTTCCTCAGGGATTTCCATATTCAGATTCTCCTTTTACCCAATGAACAAAACCTGGACATCCCTCTCTTCATTCTCACCCCCTGCCCCCAACTGCAGGGCTCCCGGCACTGGAAGGATTACTGCTTCAGGACAGTGGAGCACATATATCCACCGGGAGACTGTGATGATGGTGGTGATTGTTAAGTATCCAGAGCTCAACAAATCCACATGGGAATGGGAACCTGAGCTCTCCATGTTCTCTATGGCAGGCAGCAAGGCAAGCACGTTTCAGCATCAGTGCCTCTATGTACATACAGGCGAGGAAGCCTGTGGTCTGGCTGTTGGAGTTGCAAGGCCTCTTGACTGCTGGAAGTCCTCACTGGCCTTCACGTTGGGAAGCTGACCCAGCCTCCCTTCCCTGCGTTCTGTGACATTGTTTTTTGGCAGGTCATCACTCGGTTATTGTCACAGCACTTCAAGATCGAGGCCCCACAGCTGTCTGAGGAAAGCAGAAGGAAGTCACTTATTTAGTTCACTTACTCTGTAGTGGCTGGGATGATCCTTTTCCACTCTCTAGTCTGCCCTAGGCTGGAAAAGCTTTCTTGGTGGTCAGGAAGGGGCGTAGTAAATGAGGAAGGAGAACAAAGGGACAGAGATGTCCCTAAAGGGTGTGCCATGCCAGACCAGGAGAGGCCAATGAGTCAGCTCTCAGCCCAGTGCTTCTTTAGAGACCAGAAAACTCCTGCAGCATCTCTGTACTGGGCAGGGTAGGCTAAATACTGGAAAATACTCTTCTGTAGCCCCTTTTCACTGTCTTTTGAAGGAGCACAGGGTGACTGGTTGCTTTCCTGCTCACATGATTAGAATCACATTTCAGTTCCTCCCTTTTGAGCTCATGCCACAACCAGCACAATAGACTCAGCAACCCATGCCTTGAACTTAGGTTCTCAGTCTTTTGTGTTATTTCTACAGCTCCTTCTAGAACTAATCGCACACATCTGTATTTAAGTAAATATTTTACTGATGTATAACATACATCCAGAAAAGTGTATAGATTATAAGGGAACAGCTTGATAAATTTGTATGGAGCTAATGCAACCAGCACTCAGCAAGAAATACAACCCTGTTACCACCCCACCAGTCCCCCTTAACCCCACCCCCCATTAAGCCATTACCTCAAGGACCACCTCTGCTCCGCCCTCCTGTTTGGGAATTCTATATAAAGGGCACTCACATGAAACTATTTTTACTCAGTGTCTAGATTGCTGCTGCCTTCAGGGAATAGTATGTCTATTTCATTGCCACGTGATATCAAAGAGTGCATTAACGTAATTTGTTAGTGCGTTCTTCTGTTGACTTCGGTTCGGGGCTGTTACCATAGCAGGTCCTCTGAGCATCTCATATGTATCTTGTATGTGCCAACCAACTCTGTTCTAAATCTCGAGGTAATTTTGTCTCTGAGCTCTGGGAGCACATGATTACCACTCTTGTGCAAGTGGCAGGCCACAGACGTTTGATGCACTCTTTCATGATCTTTACGCCTTGATGACATGTGTGATTCATGCTAGATTGCAGATCCATCATAAATAAACCATCATGTTTTAAAAGTTGAACGAGTGTGTAGATGAAAGAATGGAATCCCAAGTGCTAGATTGTAATGGAGAACAAAAATTACTTTAGGTTATAACATCAGTGTATCGTCGTACTAAAACAATTGTGCTAGGAGACATAAGTCAAACTGACAGTTGAATTAGAGAAAGACTAAACAAAGGACCCTCTCTAGCCTTCCTGCATGCATTAATCACTGGATGTCCTAGGAAGTTCGTGTCAAAAACCCTTCAGGTGCCCTTGTCCATTTTGAGATGACCTCATTTCTTGTAGCTTTTACTATCTGTGTAACATGAACACCAAAACATGGCAGTGTCTTGGTGGAAGGCATTTGTGTCATTGTTGTTGTAGTTATTATTATTTTATGTGCTGGTACTGCGGCTTGAACTCAGGGCCTAGGCATTCTCACATAGCTTTTTCACTCAAGGCTGGAGCTCTACCACTTGATCTTTTGCTGATCAGGCTGACTGAACCAGTATCCTTAGATCTCAACCTCTTGAAAAGCTAGGATTGTAGGCCTGAGCCATCATGCCTACCTTGTTTTGTTTTTCAGAGAGCTACAGCAATATAATGTTGCAGTTCTGAGTGGGACACAGAGGCACTATTTATGCTGAGGTTGTATCTGGGCATAACTTGTGCCCTAGAGAGAAAATCAACCCAGCCTAGGGTCCACCGTCTTCTTGGGGTCCTTGCTCCCTTGGTGATGCTTCACTGACGACCTTTCCTTAGAACACGGAAAGATACAGCTGCCAAAAAATGAGAAGCCATGGCTACTTTCGGACAGTCTGATGGGCAGTGGACGTACCCCAGAGAGTTAGGTGTTTCATAGCATTTCCAGATCTATACTGTATATCTTGAAATCTTTGGGGTTTGTCCAAAACCAAAGACTCCCTGTCCCAAACTAGCAATCGGCCAGGCTTAGAGCTAAACAGAAGGCTGTTGGGCAGCTCCACCCTTGTCTCCCAGCTGCTCATGACCTTGGAACTTGCCACATTTCAGAAATAGCACAGGCTTTTGATTTCCCTTCTGTACCTGTGAAGAGGATGAACGGTACAGGGTAGATTGTGCGTGTATTGCTCGGGCTGTGATCACTGCCTGTGTCTCCATCAGTGCCCCGCCTGTCAGCCACAGCTGGGCAAGGGTTGACTAGGAAAGTAAGTCATTGAAGAATCACTGGTGACTCCTTGAAGAGACCTACGTGTGTGTGTGTGTGTGTGTGTGTGTGTGTGTGTGTGTGTGTGTGTGTGTGTGTGGTGTATTTGCACATGTGCACAATATGCAATCACAAGCATTCAGGGGTGTGATTACCCTTAGACTTCTTTACACACAGCAGGCTACTTGCAGCTTTGTTTATTTTCCTGGAGTTTACTGTACCATTCCCTAGTGGGAGGCCTGGCAGAACAAAGACCACCCACCTGCCACCACTTTTCTTTCTTACTTTGTCTGCATGTTAGCCCTGAGCAGAGTTGTGCCACGGTGTTAAAGAACTGGCGCCTGCTAGATGGAGTCAACCAGGGATCTGCCCTGGAGACTTGAGCTATGGTGCTATTGTGGGTCCTGGATCCCACCTTCCTTTCCCTCCCCACCCCCCACCAGGCCAAGGTCTCAGCAGGGCCAGATATGAGGCTTTGGGATTCCTGAAAGTAGGGCAGAGGAGGTGGCATTTTATAAACAACCTGAGACAGCAAACTGTTACTAACTTCCATGTATGGAAAGTCACAGGCATAAAAGCTAATGGTTGGATTGAATTACAGTTTACACAAGGAATTAAGTGTCATCCCTCTCTTCTGTAAGCCACAGCAAACCAGCTTCACAACTAGTCCGGCGTGGCAAAGAAGTCCCCAGCTTCTCCCAGTCCTTCAGAAAGATTCACCCACCTTCGCAGTGTCTACTGAAGTTACTGGAACCTTCTGCATGTAGGTCCTGGCACCTGGCATTGAAGCCAGAACCACTGAGCTTTGTGGTTTCTTCCCTCTCACTCCTTGTTTTGCTTTGTTTTTCTTTCTTTCTTTCTTTCTTTCTTTCTTTCTTTCTTTCTTTCTTTCTTTCTTTCTTTCTTTTCTTGTTTTCCAGTACTGGAATAGGAACCCAGGCCCTTGTACATGCTACCTAGAGCCAAACACTGTAGCCACTTGAGCTATATATACCCTGGGTCTTTTGTTTTAATTTTGTCTTTGAGTTGAGATCTTGATAACTCTGCCTAGGCTGGCTTCAAATTCAAGATTCCTCTACCTCTCCCTCGCAGGCATAAGCTACCATATCTAGCTCCCATATTGGTTTTAATGACTATTTTCAAGTTGAATTCCAGGAACGCTCTTGAGATGAGAGAGCAGTCTGTCTAGACCTTTGGAGTTTGCGATCCCCTTCAAGTGGGAGATACAGACATGCTTCAAATCCCAGAGCAGCTCGGGGGGGGGGGGGGGGGAGCTGATCATGGTGACGAGCGTGACAATGGAAGTGACTTCAAGTCACTCCTCACACTCTGTATGTGCATCCAGTCAATTCCTTTGGTTAAATACAACACTACAAGGGCTGATTTCCAAGTAATGGTTACGCCTTGGGAACCTCAGTGAGGTAGAGGTGGAGTTGGGGGCTGTAATTTTTTCCTCCTATAGAGTCTAACTGTAAAGGAACAGCTAAGCTCAAATCCTATTTTCTAAATAAGTGATTGATATGAAAACTATGACATTGTCTTTATGTCATACAAGAAGCAAAGAGCTAAGCTACATTGGACATTTATTTTTATTTCTTACTTAGTTTTGCTGTGAAGTAATTGCCAGACATATCTGGGTTGAGCACACATAGATGTAAGAAGGCTATGCATGGCATGGAGAAAGATGGCTCCTTTTTTGTGGGGGTCGGTACAGAGTGCAGCTTTTACCTACTTTCCCAGAGACATGAGCTCATGGGAACAGTGAGAACTTACAAAAGGCATAGGCTTGATTGTTCTAGAAACATCCATTCCTTTCATATGGATCCTGGATACTACTTAAACCTGTCTACTGAAGGTTCAGAACCACTAACCTCCAATCACCAGCAGGCCTGGGCCTGCGTCATGAGATGGGACATTCAATCCTAGCTTTGACTTTTAAGAGCTATGTAGTCTTGGATAAGTCCCCTCCCCTGAGCAGTAACAAACAACATAACAGGGACAGCTTAGAAACAACAGGCATTTATTTCTCACCATATTGGCCAAGTTCAAGGTCAAGGAAGCTGCAGATGGGGTGTCTTTCAGAGCCAAAGAATGCATCTTCCTGCTGTGTCCTCACAGGATGGAAGGGGTGCGGCAGTTCTTTGGAGCCTCTCTGAGAAAGTCAACATGGCTTGATCACCTAGCAAGGGCCCTACTTCCTAATTCCGTCACACTGGTCTTAGGTTCAATTCCACCTGTAGTGCAGCTGGGATTACAGTAGGTCGGTGTTACCACACACAGCTCCCATATGACTTCCGTTTGATTCTAGTTTGATGACATGAGAGTTCTGCCTTATTGTTTTTCAATTCTCTTTGGGCTCTCTGAAGTCCCTTGAGGTTTCCTAGTATTTTTAGGATTTTTTTTTTACATTTCTTTTTTGTTAACATTTTTATCCTTTTCTTGCATTCGTATCTTCCATCCCAACTTCTCTTCTCTTTAAATTGTGCTCTTTAAGTCATTGTCCTAAAGTGATTCAATTCAATATGGCAGTTGATGATCTTGACAGGTGCCTCCCCTTTCATCTTGGTCCATGTCCCCCTGCCATCTTTCTCCCTCCTCCGTCCCCCATCTTGGTTCTGATGACTGTTTCCACAGTGCAGTACAGGATACTTTTGGGATGATCACAGCCCATCTGAGATTCCCCTCTTCAGGTGGAGGACACAGAAAGGGAGAATTGCTATGAATGGCATGGCAGGGTACAGTAAGCCTACAGCAGTTGCTGGGGCCAGGGAAGACTTCTGTGCTTCCTGCAGGGGTGGAACCCAGGGGTAAGAAGGGAAGAATGGCCCCCAGCACATCCCTGGCTGGCCCAGCACTCCAGCCATACCTCCTCTGAGGACCCACAGAGCAGTCTTGACTCCTGAAGGGATAGGGTGAGGCTTCTCAAACAGCAGAATGAAGCAGAATGAAGGACATGTATGAAGGTGTGTATGGTAAGGGGTCATCTGATTGTGATTGTCCCATCATCCAAACTAACTTTAAAATGATTAAGCATATAAATATCTGCACTTCCAAAAGTTACCAAGCCGGGCTGTACAAATACCCAACATTAGCCAGAGGTAGCAGTGAACTCAGTCTTCATACCCAGCACTTCCTCCTCAGAGGAAAACTGTGAAGATGAAATGTGTCCCTGATGGCAGGTGTCTAGACTATTTCGTTTGGTGTTAATCCCCACCTTTGACATGCAAATATGCAAGAAGCCAGGCTCAAATAAAAACTGGAAAATGACAGATTCTATTACTAGAGTTTAAATTTAATGCGTAGTCTTCAGCTGAATGTAAATGATAATGAGACACCAGTCAGCCTGCTGGCCACCACTAATGGAATTACAGCTGCCCCTGACTTGACGCCACTCTGCGCCACTCTTTTGGAGGTGGGGATTGTGATCTAGCTCATGACCTTGTTGGTATCCCACTTCCCACTTTTGTGATCTGACACAAATAACTAACATGAGAAACATGGGCTTAGAAAAGGAAACAGCAGTCTCTTTTTGTTGGTATGGATTTTAAAGAAATTATGCCTTTTCTGGCCTCAAAGAACTGCCCAGACGGTTTTTAAAAAATATTTTTTATTAAAGAATTTATTAACATTGATTTTTACACCATATTTCAAGTGAAATGTTTAACAAACAAGTGTTCAAAAAGGGAATCTCTACAATCACTGGCACTTAGTTTTTAGAAAATAATCAAAATTAGGCTAAGGGTTTGTATATCATCGATACATGTTAATTTATGAAATAAAACATTATGTCTATAGAGTCACAGGTTTTTATATCTATGTAGATGTGTTTATATTTCCAATACCATGTCCATAGCATTGGGTATGCAAATATTGAGTCCTCGCTCTTGTACTCTTTGGATTTAATTAGCCACATATTAACAATACCATGCGCCTTTTGTTCCTTTGGTCTTGACTTGTCTCCCTCAACATGATTCACTCTAGATTCATCCACTTCCCTGCGAATGCCATTATTTTATCTTGTGTGTTGGCTATGTAGAATTCCATTGTGTATATATACCACATTTTCTGTATCCATTCAATTGCAATAGGGCATCTGGATTGTTTCCATCACCTGGCTATTGTGAATAGTGCAGAGATGAACATAGCTGAGCAGGTGTCTTTATCATATCCTGGGTCATGATGTTCAGGATAGATGCCCAGAAGTGGTATGGCGGGATTGTAGGGAAGGTCAATTTTCAGTTCTTTAAGAAACTTCCACACTGCTTTCCAGAGTGGCTGAACTAGTTTACAATCCCACCAGCAATGTAGTAGGATTCCTTTTTCTCCACAACCCTGCCAGCATCTGTCATTGTCTGGGGTAAGGTGGTATCTTAGGGTTGTTTTTATTTGCATTTCCTTTATGACCATGGATGATGAGAATTTTCTCATATGCTTTTCTGCCATTTTAATCTCTTTTTTTCTGATAAGTCTCTCCTTAGTTCCCTTGCCCATTTAGTGAATGGTTTGTTGGGTTTGGGGGTGGGGATTAGTTTCTTGAGTTCCCTGTAGATACTGGATATTAAGCATTTGTCAGATGTATTATTGGTAAATATCTTTTCCCAGTTGGTTGGCTGTCTCTCGACTTTTTTGACTATGCTTTTATCTGTGCAGAAACTTTTTATTTTTACATAGACCCATTTATCGACTCTCTCTCTAATCTGTTGTGACCCTGGGATTCTGTTCAGGAATCTTTTGCCTGTGCCTATGAGGTCCAGTGTCTCTCCTACTCTATCATGTAGCAGTTTCAAGGTTTCCTGTCTGACATTGAGGTCTTCAATAATGCTTGCGCATGGCGGAAGGCTAGGGTCAATTTTTAGTTTTCTGCATGTGGCTGCCCAGTTTTGCCAGCACCAATAATTGAATAGACTGTGTTTGTTCCACTGTATATCTTTGGCTCCTTTGTCAAATACAAGTTGACTATAGGTATGTAGTTCTATTTCTGGGTCTTCTATTCTGTTTCATTGATCTTCTGGCCAGACCATTTTTTAAAATAAATAACTTATCTAAAAAGTAATTCAGAAGTAGTTCCCTATGGTTTTGAAAATCTTACTCATTATAAAAAGTTTCTTTGCATTTTCTTTCCTCCTACTTTTCCTACCTTCCTCCCTTTTCCTTCTTTCCTCTACCCCTCTCTCTCTCTCCTTTCCCCTTTCTCCTCCTTCCTCCTTTGCTTTCTCCCTCCTTTTCCTCTTCCCCCTCCCTGCTTCCCTTTCTCCTAACTCCCACCTTCCCTCCTCCATCTTCACTCTCCCCTGCTCTTCTTCCCCCTTTATTCCTCTCCTTTCTTTCCCTCTTTTTTTACCCCCTATACCCCAATTTCCCTTCCCCCTTTCCTTCCTCCCTCCCCACTTCTGAGGCTTCCTTCATCCCTCTACTACTTACCTACATAGACTTTTAAGCTCACTCACCAGGCTCTTGGGCCAAGGCCACCCTTGCAGCTCTCTGACATGCATCACAGCTAGCTTCCCACAGAGCCAGTAAGAGAGTGAAGGAAGTAAATAAGTTAGAAGTTGCCATCTTTTGAGTAACTAAATGTACCGGGAATACCATCATTTCCACTACTTTCTAGAAGCAAATCTTAAGGACTCTGAGTCACTGGAAGCCTCTAGCAGCCATCTACCATATCCAAAGCTGTGGTCTGAGCACCCCATCCACAAACATAGGTTGGGAATGTAGTCCCCAGTGCAACAGAGTGGGGAGATAAGGCGTAATAGGCATGGGTTACATTTGAATGGATTAAAGCCCTGCTTAAAGGGATTGAGGCTGCGAATTTATGCTGGTTCTGGAGCTTTAAATTCAGGGCCTTGTGCTCTCAGATTTTTTCTGGCCAGAGCTGGTATTGTGCCATCTGAGCCACACCTCTACTTCCGAGGCTGAGAATTTGATCTCTTGTATTTCACTCATCATTCTGTCTCTGTCTGTTTCTCTCCTTCCCCTTTCCTCTCCTCTCCTCAATTCCTCCTTTGCTCTTCTGTCATGGGCTTATATACCAAGAAGGCCTTGGCAGATGCCTCAGCTTGGTCATGAACTTCAGGGCCTTAATGAGAAATCGATTTCTACCCTTGGCAAATGACCTACTCTCTCCCATTTATGTCGGGCTCACTTCTGTGCTCCCAGTCCTTGGGAAGCTGAGGCAGGAGGATCACATAGGGAGCTGGAGGCCAGTATGAGCTAAATAATGAGAAATTGGCCTCATCTCAGCTATGTGGTGACAGCCCCCAGACTGCGAAGATACCCTGAAATGCCCTTTTCCATAGTGTTGCATCTAAAATGGATCTAGGGGTCAGAGGCCTGAGCATTTGGTTCCATCAGGACCCACTGCTCGTGGGTGGGGGTGAAGGAACAAGGCTCCCCGCCAGCTCCACCCACAGAGACTATTATGGGATGAACACTGCTTCTGAACATCCCCGCCTCCACCTCCCTTTCATTAGGCTTTTCAGGAATTGGCTGTCTTGGCTGCTGTTCCAGAAGACAGAAGTCATTCTCTGCCTGGGTTCATTCTATACTTTGAAGCCAAACTATGCCCCAACACCATGGCCTCTGAAGCAGGCAGAATTCTTGTGAGCTTTATATTGAAGAGAACCAACTTGACTGAAAACAAACAAAACCCATGAAGCACCAGGGAAATTACCACAAGTCCATGCCAGTACAAAACTAGCTCTCCAAGGGGAAGAAATTACATTTACAGAATAATAATAAGCCCAGAGACTTTAAGAGTCTTCCTGGGGTCAGCTGAGCAGTTTTCAAACCATCATTACGACAGGGCTGTGGCATCTTGTTTACCTTATCTAACTTAGTGATGAAACTAAGACTCAGAGAGTATACGCAAGGTCCTTGAGTTTGAAGAGCAAGTGCCATGGTTAGGATGGAAGCCAGTGGGTCTGATTCTAGTGCCTAAAGCCTTCCCATAACACAGAGAAACTTTTCATCAGGGCCTTCTGGACCCATACCCCTCCTTCTGGTATGGAACTGAGTCAATTTTTTGCCTTAAACATTCATCTGCTTGATCTTACCAAGGCAGAACATTTTGAATTACAGACAATACTGAGGACAGGACAGTAGCCTGACTCACTCTTGAACCTCCTCCCCACTTTCATTATACCTCAGGCTGCTTTTATTTGTCTTGCCAAATCTGATTCAGTATTTCAGAGTCCGGCTCACCTTCAGGTTTATGGGTGAGGAAAGGTCTTCCCTACCTGCCACTGTGCTGGCCCAAATCTCAAGGTGGCTCTGTTCTCTCTTGCTTGCTTCAGTCACTGAGGCCATGCGCTTCTCTCATGAGACCAAAGGACTCATCAAAAGCTGGCTGAGAAAAGCCATATGGAAGAGCCAGAGGCCAAGTTGTTAACTGCTTCCAGGAACCTGGAAGCTGCTGTGTGTGGCAGACATTAACGTTCACTTGCGGGCTATGGAGAAGTCCCATGGAAATGGGGAGGGCCAGGGTTCCTCATGGTGACTGGGAATTTAGAATTGAAGGACTTGCAACAGCATATTTAGCAACCATCCCAGACTTCTGCCTAGGTACAGAGTGCTTACCTCCCTTCCAGGGAATGGTGAGTTGGTCCAGTTTTGGAGTCAGAAACCTGTTTGGGGAAAATGTCTATAGATTTCAGAGAAGGCAAAACCTACAGCCTGGCTATGACCGTGGATGAATGTAAGGCTTAACCCCTCCCACGGCTGTGACAGCTGCTAAGAATGGAAGCAGGTTACTGGTGGGGTGGGGCGAGGGGGGGGAGAGGGGAGGGCAGATGGTGGATGGTACTGGCTGCATTAGTATCAGTCCCCTACCACACTTGTGGGTTCTTAGTCTATAACTATTCCTTGGCTCCTGTCTCAACTCAGGAGCGGCTGAGTTCCTAATTCGTGTGGAAGACAGGACCAGTGGGTGGTTCTTGCCTCCACTTACCCATGTTTCTGGGTTCTCACCTGGATATCCCATCCAGCAACTCTTCTCTTCAAAGAAGAACATGCAGTTTTAATTAGATGACATGGAAGTTCCTCATTCGGTGCCATGGAGCAACAAGCATTACATTCCACTGGGTGGAGAGGCAGTCAGAACCCAAACTGGTAGAAAACGTCTTCCAGAAGTGTAAGCGCTGCGGTCACAGCTTTCACCATTGAGCACGTAGGCATACGTCAGAGCATTTTAAACCAAATGTTTGCGTGGCCCAGCTAGGTAAATCTCTGTTTTTTGACCCCAGGTTTCACAGATGCTTTCAACATGATGCAGTGGCTTTATGGTGCCCTCTCAGGCTGTCTCTGAAATATGAAAGATCATCTCCACACTTCAGTAGTTCTGTCAGCCCCTTCACTTCCACTCATGAGAGTGGAGGCCAGCCAGTCCACAAGCCATATTCAAATAATACCATAAAATCACCTTGTACATGACAGAGCAGACATGTGTGCTTCCTGTAGCCATCTGCCTGTGTTGATAATTTACTATAGCCTAAGTATGATGTTACAAATATCTAAACGGCCTTTAGGAGAAAAAGGATTCCTTACCCCTTGCAGGGTACTGGGTCCTAGCCCTTCAGGAGGCTGAGATCTGAGCCTTCCACAGTTAAAAGCCAGCTCAGACAAATCAAAGAGTTATGGCCCAAGTGATACAAGGCCAAGTTCAAACCCTAGTACTCGAACCTCCCCCCAAAATTCTCTGGACTATTACCACTTTTCCTCAAAAGCCAAGATGAACAAGGACTTAGCAGTAGGAAATAATATCCCAGTTGATTTTCCAACTTTGCCGTAGTTCTGGCCAATATTGAGGAACACAGTAAAGTTTTTATTTATAAAAACCTATCATGGCAGCAACAGTTTTCAAACCTTCCAGCAGAACAGCTAGCCATGATTCCGGTTGTCTGAATCCTGCTGGGTGATCTCCAAGAAGATACTTTTCCCAGATGTTCCTCCTGTCAGGTCATTCTCACCATTTTCCCTGGAACTCAGGGTTGTTATTTTGCCCTTTACCTACCTCTTTTAAAAAATGAACTCAGTCATCTTCGCCACTGGTCAGTCTTTAGAATTTCTTCTGTTCTATTTCCAAATGAACCAGAATGATTTTTTTTAATCTCAGAAGCACTGCAGCTTAAAAAAAACACACACACACACGTAGGGAAATGAGAGGCAAGGTTAACAGGCAGATCTACTTGGAAAAGACTATGTTTTAGGTGAAGACAGTGGGCAGGAGAGGTTGTGGCATTCATTTGCTATCCCCTAGTGTTTTTTCAGGCTTTCTGTAGTAACTTCAGTCAGAAAAAGTATGTCATTGCACTCACTGGAATCTGATGCGATCTGGGCCTTACCCAGCACTGAACTACGTGTGTCATGACATCCTAGTTGAGTAGATGCGTACATTTGTGGACAACTTTGGTTCTCTTAGACAGCAAGTTCTAACCTGGGATGTTATGAAATGTCTTCTCTTGTGTCATGCATGAAAGTTTTTCCTGAACGGGTCAAATATTGAAGCAAAACTAACTACCACCATCTTTGCCTGGCATGCGTGTATTTTGGACTAATAGGTAAGTCAGTGGCAAGTTTGACTGACAGGAGCTCTGGGGAGTTATGGGTGGAAACAGGAAGCTTTTCATTCATCAAAAGGAAGTGGGAAAGCCCAAGAGAAAGCCCTTGACCTTCCCCGTCCAAGGTGCTCCTGCCTCATTCGTCTGAGCCACAGCAGCCTGGGTGTCATGAGGCCATCACACCCCAGTTTCCCCAGCGGTGCAGACACCAATGTGTCCTATACCCCACTTGGAGAGGCTGAAGCAACCTGGGATTCTCTTCCTCTTAGTTTCCCTCTGTCCTAACTGGGACAACACCTTCTTCTCTCTCACTGCTCTAGATCCTACTCCTACCTGTCTGGACTCTGATGTTCCTGGCCAGCAGTCAGGAACTCTGTGTTTGTCTGTTAGTTTCTTTATTATTTTCTTTGGCGGCAATGGGGATTGAGCTCAGACCCTAGCATTTGCTAGGCCAGTGCCCTACCATTTCAGCTACATCTCCAGCCCTTTTGCTTTTAGTTTTTGTTGTTGTTTTTCAGATAGGATGTCCTGCTTCTGTCTGGGCTGGCCTTTGACTAGGTGCTCCTAACACTATCTCCACAGTAGCTTCTATTACAGGTATGAGCTACTGCTTCTGGCTTGTTTTTGAGATAGGGTCATGCAAGCTCGTTGCCCAGGCTGGCATCCAACCCCATGCCTCCTCTCTCTGCCACCTGCATAGCTGGGTCCACAGGCATGCACCACTACATTTGGCTATCCATGTAAGGCTTTTTTTAGCTCATCTACCAGCGATTCATCCTTGGCCATGACTCAGGAGGCTTTCCTTCCTGGTCTGGAAAGGTGAGCCATGTCAGATTGTAGATTCTCAAGTCATTTGTGATCATATTTCCTGAAGATGAGGACACCTTTATCCAAAGGCCAAATAAGACACATCTGTTACCATTTGCACTTCTGAGTGTGGCTTATTCCTTGTAGACCTACTATGATCTGGAGGAGAAATATGCCCTGACATCAAGGGCTCTGTACACAGCCACATCTGAAGTGCATCCTTGTCCAGAAAATTACTAACTGAGCTGGTGTTGATGGAGTTGGTCATCCTCTTGGGAATTGGTTCAATGGTCTCTACAAAATCAATAGCATTGACTTTTGGTAGAGCATGTGTATTATTTATGAAACATCAGATATAAAACGATTTGAAACTGTAGGCGCTCCCCCCCCCAACCATATGACTTCTCTACCACTCCCTGCCGTCTTCCTGTCTGGCTGCCTGTTGCTCTGACAAAACCATATGTGCAACCACATTTGTGCATCAGTGGACCCTCCCCCTAGACCACATCTGTGTGTCTGCACCAGCAGACCCTCCCCCTGGATCTGTTTGTGCCGACCTTTTCTTCTAATTGGGCTGGATAATTACATAGTGGTTCTCCCTATTGCCTGCCCTGTGTTTTAAAGCAAAAGCAGTTTACCAAGGCTAGCTAGACAATAACCCAGGCAGTGTTTTTGATGAGGAAATAAAAGGACTCATGTGTGTTAGTGGATGCTACAGTGCTGACCTCTGAGGGAAAGGGAAAATTAATCCAAAGTTTCATGTATAACCCCATATCCAGGGAGCACCCCAGCTTTCCCATCAACCATGTCTGTGCTTCTAAAACTTGGTCTTAAAATGTTCATAGGTATGTTAATCTACTGACTTACGTTGTTTTTTTTTAATGTTTCTGTGCCAGTCCTAGGGCTTGAATTAAGGGCCTGGGTGCCATCCTTGAGCTTTTCTGCTCAAGGCTAATGCTCTACTGCTTGAACCACACCTCACTTCCAGTTCTTAAGTGGTTAATTAGAGATAAGAATATCACAGACTTCCTTTCTTGGATTGGCTTTGAAGTGCAGTTCTCAAATCTCAGCCTCCTGGGTAGCCAGGATTACAGGCATGAGCCACCAGATCCTACTATTATATGGTCTTCTTCTCTAGTCAAAAATGTCATAATTATATTTTATAATTATATTTATATAAATGTATAGGCTAAGTGGTGCTGTGGTTCAAGGGGTATGGTGGTAGCCTTGAGCTGAAGGTCTCAGGGACAGCACCCAGGCCCAGAGTTCAAGTCCCATGACTGACAAAAAAATTTTTTGAATATAAATGTATAGGCTGTTTTTCCAATTACTGTTTCTCTGCTACGGAAATGACACTGTTTTGTGAGCGGCCGAGCCTCCCAAATTCACAGGCACCTCTATTGATGTGATTGACTTTTTCTAGTCTGTTTTTAGAGGTCAGGGGTGATGATTGTGTCCTAAACCAGATCCTCAATTCCTCCTCCACCTCCAGGACATACTGTAAAGGAAAATTGTCTTGGTCATTCTTCTTCCTTTGCAAAAGG
This sequence comes from Megascapheus bottae, assembly GCF_031878675.1. Classification (NCBI taxonomy): domain Eukaryota; kingdom Metazoa; phylum Chordata; class Mammalia; order Rodentia; family Geomyidae; genus Megascapheus; species Megascapheus bottae. Next base: position 6,555,094 of record NC_143516.1, on the reverse strand, counting down.
AGGCAAGGACTGCTTCCTCTTCCACTTTAGGGGAAGGGGTTAAACATAGTGTCTAGGTGGGGAGAATCTCGCACAGAAGGGAGAAGGGGGATACAAGGCAGTGCAGGCCCAGCTTCTCTCTGCATTCAACCCCATGATGACCTTAGTGGTCCTCAGGGAATGTGAGCTGGCTGAGTGGAGGACTGCGTCTTGATCTCACTTTCCCAAATCGTGGCTCTAAGTGGGTTGGCGTGTGCTCAGTAAATGTACCTACTCAGTAAAGTGTGTGAGGCCTGGATAGAGGAATGAAGGATACCTTTGTAGATCTTCTATCTAGAACACCCCTGATACTTGCTCTCCATCTCTGGGGAGACTGTTCCAAAATGCTTACATACCTTTGCCCCAAAGGCCCTGAGGTCCTGAGACTATGTTATACCTAAGACCATTTTTCCAGAGCAGAAACATCTAGACATTGGGAGGAGAATGATGTTGCACAGTGTGGTGAGCCCAAGGGACCTGAACTAGTTCTCCAGCATGGAGGTGGGGCAGAGGCGTCACGCTACTTGGCAGAGCCCTGGGGAATGGGCAGAGCTGGTTCACTCATGGAGGCTCTAGGGGGCGGCTGCTGTGAGCTGCAGTGCTAGGAAGGTCAGTGGAGAGGGAGGAAGGAAGTGGACACATGGGCAAAGGTCTATGCTTGGTACCAACAGCACTGCAGGCCACGAGCCATATCCCAGGCCAGAGGGGCCTGGTGACCTCCAGGGAGTCCGGGAACAGAGGGGCTCAAGGGTGCCCACTGTGCACTCTGAAACAAGGCAGCACCATTGTCCTTTCCAAAAGCTTTCTTTGAGCACATCATGAGTGCACTAATTTGTGTGGAGTTTGGAAATGTCCCAGTGTTGAAAAATTCATTCTCCTACAGTGTGCTTTGGGGAGGCAGCATTCATGTGGGTTCAGCTCCATGAGTGTTGCTGGTGTTTAGGAGTTTTAATTTGGGTAGCTTTTCAACTCTTCTGTCCCTGGAGGCCTCATTCCCTATCCTGCCATCGCTGAGCCCAGACCCAACACAAAGAAATGAAAAGGAAATCCACCATGAACCTGAGACTCTGGGTCTCCAGGGTTTTGTGGAAAGTTAAGGAGCCCGAGCTCGCTGTGTGTGGTCCTGAACTCTCCTGCCTCCTTCTTGGCTATCCTCCTTGACTCTCCCTCCCTGCCTCCTTCCCTCTGTCTCTCCCTGCCTCTTTCCTTTCTTCTCCCCCTCCATCCTTCCTTCTCTGCCTGTCTCCCCCCTTACCTATTTCTCCATGAAATACGGAAGCCAGGGTATAGTTTTTGTTTTGTTTTGTTTTTTTCTACCAGTCCTGGGGCTTGAACTCAGGGCCTGAGCACTGTCCTTAGGCTTTCTCAAGGCTAGAGCTCTACCACTTGAGCCACAGCACCACTTCCAGCTTTTTCTGTGTATGTGGTACCGAGGAATTGAACCCGGGTCTTCATGCATGGTAAACAAGCACTCTACACTAGGCCAAGCTCCCAATCCCAAGCCAGTGTATAGTTTTATCTCCCTTTAATAATAATAAATATCCAAGCAAAACATAGAAATCCACAAGAATGGTAAAAGAAGAAGTTTTTCTAGTTACATCCTGTAAGAAATTATATATAGACTAGAGCTGAGATGGAGGTAAATTGGAGCTTTGCGTGCTCAAAAAAGATCATGCTGCAATATAGCCCAGGGTAGTTTGGGTAGATTACCTCAGAAACCATGCGGTTCAGACCTCCCAGTTGTTGTATTCGGAGCTGGGGGTTGTTTTGCTTATTTATTTGTTACATAAAATGTTAAGTTTTCAAGAAGGTAGATTTTAACATTTTGGCAATTTCTTTTTTGTAATTTTCTTTGGTAAATTTGGTAATTTATTGTTAATATCTTTTTCTCCTGCAGAAATAAACAGTGCCTTCGTCAAGGGAATTTGAGAACTTGAGAGAGCACACATTCACAGAATGCCCTCATACCTGTAAGCACAGATATATTCTCCCAGCTATGAATATAAATATGTTTTTGTAGCACAAATGGAATAATCCCAACTCTAGTTTGGATTTCATTTTTAAGGATACCTTTCATTTTTTTGACATTCACTGAAGGCCTACTATGTGCCGGACTGATTTCTGGGCCTAGGGTTACATCAGTGAAGCAAGCAGATAAAGCGTATGCATTAAGCTGATTTCTGGACAGAGTCTGACAATACACAAGACAAAACACATGGGATGGAAGGCAGGAACAAGCACTAGAAGGTAAAGAAAGCCTGAAAGGGAGGCATACCACAGCAGTTGCTGGCTCAGGAGGTCTGTGACATTAGTGTGTGTGTGTGTGTGTGTGTGTGTGTGTGTGTGTATTATGGTTTGAACTCAGGGCTTTGTGCTTAATAGGCAGGTGTTCTGTTACATAAGTCCTACCCCTATCCTTTTCTCCTGTGGATATATTTGAGATAGAATCTCGCTTTTTGCCTCTGCTGGTCTAGACAACAGTCTTCTTATTTAGGATTCTCACCATTGCTGGGACGGCAGGCACATGCCTACACAGTCAGACTTTTCTGTTGAGATGGGATCTTGAGAACATTTTTTACTAAGCTGGCTTCAAACCATGATTCTCCAGATCTCTGTCTCCTGAGTAGCTGGGATTACAGGTGATAGCTACTAGGAAGCAGTGATTTTTATGGTGCACAGTCAGAAAGGACTCTACTGAAAAGTGACAACTATGTCCTAGGCAGATGCAGATGCCTGAGAAGATGCAGGACTGCCATACAAGAGCCAATAATAAGCCAGCTGCTTGTGGTTCACATCTGTAAGCTTAGTTACCTGAAAGGCTGAGATCTCAGGAACATGTTTCAAAGTCAGCCTAAGCAGAAAAGCCCATGAGAATTGTATCCCAGGCTAACCACTAAAACTCCAGAAGTGGACATGTGGATCAACTGGTAGAATACAAGCCTTGAGCTAAAAGGCTCGGGGACAGCACCTAAGTCCTGAATTAGAGCCCCAGGACCAGCACACACACAAAAATAATAGTGGGAGTTCACGAGAAGATAGTGAATAGGTAAGGGCCTGGAGTAAACCTTGAAGGCCACAAGGTGAAGTAAGTTGTGAGCCCTGATCACAATAGCTCTTGCATGTGGAAGGAATAGACAATGGAGTAGGAACACACAGAGGAGGGGAGTGGGAGCAGTGGTGGTGGAGGGATCATGGATGCTGGGGCGGGGGTCCGGGGGAGACTTGAACTCAACACTTCTAAGGCAAGAAGAGAAGAGTAGGCTCCAAGCTTGAATATGGTGCCTGTGGGAATATCCTGACCAGTTGACCTCACTCACCTCTTCCCATGTATGCCCAATAGTGACAAATGATTTTAATACTGGTGTCTAAGAAAGGCTAAAGTAGCTCTCTCAATGAGTGTCAAGATTCCACCATGGCCATCGTATCTGATGATATGCTTTTAGCATAATCAGCATACCGTCTGACTGGCATATTTTTTCCTTAATGGTGCATCTTAAAACTTGGGTGCCTTTAGATTTCATGAGATACAGAATTAATTGTCAACAAAATTAAAATCCTACTGGGATTTTTCTATAAGGAGTTGCCAAAAAGAAGAGTGCACAGCCTTACAAACGTAATACACAGTTGAAGCAATTGAGCCTTAGAGTTAGACCACAGCGAATCCCAAAGATCTCCTTTGGCACCGTATATACAAAGGCCTCCCCTGGCATACATTGCTAGTCTGCCCCAACTTGAAGGGGTTGGCTTTGGGAAGGCCCTTGGCTTTTCTGCAAATTCCTTATGCTTCCAAGATGCACTGAAGACAAAGTAATGATGATACCATGGTCTGTTACTTTGTGGCCACACACGATTTGAAAACAACAAAAAATGATTTGAAAACGACAAACCAGTTGGTCGAGCGTGGCCTCAGTGTGCTATCTGTAATGTCACTATGTCTAAGAAATTTTGTTAGGTTATTAAACAGCTACTTTGGGGAGAGATCAAAAAATACTTTGGCTTTCCTTCTTGTCGTTCACACACTACCCAGAAGTCTCTGGATTCCTGGAATTTTAAATGAAAGTCAGAATCACTTGGCAAAAACACGGAAACACACAATTTCCTCTAACAAGCCCTTGCCATTCTCAATCCAGATGGATAAATTGAGCTGTCTACACACTATGATTTGAAGCCTATATTTTTGAGCTATAAAGGCCTAGCTAGGTTCTGCATTCTAAGTAGATCCATGCGGGTGGTCTGGGGGGGCCTTGAGTCAGGAATAATGACATTGGCTTTGTCCTGGCCTTGCAAAGTACGTATGGTCACCTGATTGGTCTCTACCTCTCCAGCTTTCTGCATCCTTGAATCTGTGGAGTGTGGGGCCCTGTACTCACTCAGAGATTTACAGGCAGAAGGCAAGACGATGCTGGCTTTAATTCTTCCTTAACTAACTTAAGATAACTTAGCCTAACTTGATCCGTGCATCTTCAGGGATGATCTCCATTCCTTGGTGACTTTCCTCTCTTTTCGCCATGACTTTCACCTTCCTCTTCCTTTAGCCTGAAATTGGGAGCCCTCTGTAAGGAGGTGAGATCCTGGGTTAGAAGGCTGGTATACCACAAAGAGATAATCATTTGCGGAGCCCACCACTGGAGTTCTACTCTTGGGTCTGAGCTCTTCCCATCTTATGTACCTTTCACTCCCTGGGCCCGCTTATTTAAATTCTTTTCTTTGGGCAAAAGCACCATTCTTATGTGATCTAGAATAGTAAATAGAATTAGTAAGAAGGAAGTTTTCCCATGGGATGTCAAAATGTCACCCGGGAGATTTATGAAACTGGTTATTTGTTTTCCCCATTCTAGTGTTGAGTGAATATTATTTCTAAATCTACTTTTTCTCTATTCCTCTCCCAGGAATATGCTTCATCTTTGCCAGAGAGCATTAGATATATTTCTAAGTAGGTGATTAAGCAACAAATCACAGAATGAGTGGTGCTTATGTCCCTGCCTGTAATTGAAAAACACATTTGTTTTACAATGACTCATATAAAAAGGGTGTGTTTTTCTTTGTTTTTGTTTTGTTTTTATTATATCTCTTTCAACCTCCATTTCTCACGAGGTTGCTCTGCCGTTATTTCAGACATGTAAGTCACTGGCTGACATTTTTATTCTCTGTAGTCATTTGCCTTAACCAAGATGTTTTGTGATCAAGTTTCTGAATTTTAAAATAATAACTTACTTTGTAATTTCTGAAATATAGAAGTTCCCTTGGAGTGTAAGAAGGCTATTTCTTCCTAGGAAATAATAAATGTGTACCTTTTTTACTTCTAGAGGTTATTCGTGCACAGTCTGAGGCTAGCCTGAGTAGAAAAGTCTATAAGACTCCATCTCCAATTAACCAGCCAAAAGCTGGTCTAGGAGTGTGGCTCAAATGATAAAGTGCCAGCCATGAGCAAACAAAGCTGAATATACATGAAGCTCTGAGTTCAAAACCCCAGGACTGACCAAAAATAGACAAGGAATAGTTATTCTCAAGTCTATGCTATTATATACAGGACAAACTTTAAAATTTCATATGTAAGACATTTGTTGTTTGTTGGGAGTTATGAATTCCTACTAACAGGAATTTTTTGGTGTAGTTGTTGATCGTGGGACTTGAACTCAGCCTGGGCACTGTTCCTGAGCTCTTCAGCTCAAAGGTAACGCTCTACCACTTGAACCACAGCACCACTTCCTAACAGGAATTTTTGTGTCCATTTGCAGACCAAAAATTTAGAAGAATGTGGCCTAGTGGTAGAGTGCTCGCCTAGCATGCACGAAGACCCTGGTTCGATTCCTAAGTTCCACATACATAGAAAAAAGGCCAGAAGTGCAGCTGTGGCTCAAGTGGTCAAGCTCTCGCCTTGAAAAAGTTCAAGGACAGTGCCTAGGCCCTGAGTTCAAGCCCCAGGAGGCAAAAAATTAGAAGATGATTTGGATTGTTTTGAGATGTAAAAAGTTTCTCTACTTCTTGTTCCCTAGGCCACATGCATATATCTCTGCGACATCTTGTTAACTATGTTTAGTTTTGTTTAAAGTCAATCTTCTCCCAAAGCCTGTCTTGTAGAAAAACAGAGACCTTGCTACACAATAATGAAGTCCAGGTTTCCTATCTGAAATGTTTTGGAAATCAACTTAATCTTGAGGTTTTTGTTCAAGGAATTAGCTTTATGTCAAACACAATCCAGGGAGCCAACTTCTAAACACAAATGTAGAATGGATGATAGTGTGGATTCTGAGATTTTAGTGGCTGATGGTAGAACATTTTTATATCCAGCTACATATTTTTGTTATTGTGCCAAAACTGTGGCTTGAACTCAGATCCTCATACTCATTTAGCTCTTTTGCTAAGGCTGGCACTCTACCACTTGAGCAACAGCTTCACTTCCTGATTTTTGGTGATTAATTGAAGATAAGAGTCTCAAACTTTCCTGCTTGGGCTGGCTTCAAACTGCTCAGATTTCAGCCTCCTGAGTAGCTAGGATGCCAGACTGAGCTACCAGTACCTGACTCATCTACATAGTTTTCATTGTAAAACACTGGAGCTTGGTCATCTCGAATGATATGACAGCTAGGAAACAGTTCCATCCTTCATGTGTAAGCATCAAAACATACTGAAATTATTTTCCTAAAGATTGGATAGGATTTCTTTTAGAACTTAAAATTTTCTTGTAATCTTTTGACAGTGCTATAAAATGGGGTGGTCGTTCTTTACCTGAAGTCAGTGAGCTGCCAGTTTCTACATGGGTCTTTCATATCCGCAGTCAGACAGCTGGCAGGACTGTACAGGATTGGGGGGAGGAAGGCTTTGTGAAGGCCTCTCAACACTTCAGCATTTGTTTTGTCTGGTACTATATTAGCTAATTCCCTTTATGTTCTGAAAAGCTGTACTTTCAGATTCTTACTTTTGTCCTCCTGTCACTTTACAATCGAGCTTTATGAAGAAAAGGCACCCGCCCATGGTATATTTTCTGCACTGCCCTGAGTTGTATGTAGGTCACAATGCTTGAGACAGAAATAGGACTCTGTTCAGGGGTTGTGCCTTTGGCAGTTGTATCATCTTGTATGAAATCCAGGCCCTCGGGGGTGGCATCTTCTTCACTGCAGATGGCCTTTAGAACTGGAGTTCCTGACTACACTGCTCAGAAGTATATGAGCACCCTTCTCCAAGGGGCCTGAGCTGGGTGGAGATTTTCCTGTGCTACTCACAGCTAACGTGCTGTGTGCACTGCTGGGTGGGTGCTGGAGACACTTAGTCTGCCCCTTTACTCCTAGAGGCCTTCAGTCACATCACAGCTGTGGAAAGGGTCTGTCCCTTGCCATCTCCCCACCAGAAGGACTGCAGATGCTTCCCGCCTCTCTGGAAGCAGCAGGGTGGGGTTGTGTAGCACAGATTCATTGATTAGGAGCACACATGACACTGGCATGGTTCTGCTCTTGTTTGGTGTGTGTGCTTGAACTTGGGGCCTGGGTGCTGGTGTTCCAGCACTTGAGCCACACCTCCTCTTCTGGCTTTTTGGTATTTCATGGCAAGAAGGGTCTCACGGGCTTTCCTTCCTGGGCTGGCGTCACACTACGATCCTCAAGTCTGAGTCTCCTGAGGGCATGTGAGCTAGGATGTGAGCATGCTGCCCAGATTCCCACTGCCTTTTATAAAGGGGATAGTCCAGGGTCTCAAAGAAAAGTCAGCCCCGTCTGCAGGCACACGGAGACTAGTAGATGAAGGGAAATGCCACCGAGCCTCTAGCTAATCGCACAACCCTGAGGTGGGGTGCTGCGTCTCCCAGATGCAGAGGGGCTGCCCAGTGCTGACAGAGCATGTGCCTAGGGTACACTCAGCATTGCTCTCCCCCTCTCCGCAGAGCATGCCACCGCGAGGGCAGCTCCTCAGCACCCAGGTAAACAAAGTCACAGACCCCAGCAAGCTCAGAGAGAAGTGAGGCTCAAGACAGATGCAGGTGTGCTGTGGAGGTGGAGGGCATGGCTGGCACGGCTTTCCCCCTCGTCTGTGGCACAGCATTCAGTCACTCCACAAGTATTTATCAGTTCTGGCAACCTTAGGAAGGGAGGCTGGGGGTATGGTGCTGGGCATAGCAGGGGCTGTAAAGAGAACGGGTGCTGGGGAATCCAGAGAGACAAGCCCTCACTTTGGTATAAGAAGAGCCAAGACATCGCACAGAACCTTCACATGAGCAGGAACTGGGCTGGCATTGGGCAAGACCTGGGAAAGGCTGATGTGGCCATTGTTCTGGGTGTAAAAGGGGAAAAACAGAACAGGGGAGAGAATGTGAAAAAGAGGTCAGGTAGGATAGGGTTCAGATGCCAGAGGATGGAAGGGTGCCCCTGTGTGAGTAGATGGAGTATGCATTTAGTCTCCTGGATTGTGCAGGTGCTCATTTTTATGGGAAGTCCATCGTAAACATTCGATAGGCTCCAAGTGTGTGGCCACATCATTCCAGAACTATTGGAATGTGTCACTTCCCTGCCTCTTTCTATGTGCTCCCTTTCCTCGGCTCTGGAAGGGCTGTGAACCGCAGCGGGCCAGCGAAGCAGGTTCAAGTGCTTCGCTTAACATCCTGCTAAGGCTGGATACTGCTGGTTATGCCTGTAATCCTAGATATTTAGAGGGTGCAGATCAGGAGGATTGTAGTTCAAGACCAGCCCATATCTTGACCAATAGCTAGCTGTAGTGGTTCACATCCAGCTATGGCAGGAAGTGTAAATAAAAGGACTGAGGTCTGGACCAGCTCAGGGGGAAAAAGGAGACCTTGTCTCCTAAATAAGTATAACACAAGGGCTAGAATAGGAACTCATGCAGTGGAATACTTATCTAGCAAGTACTGAGGTCAAATCCTAGTACTGCTAAAAAAATAAAAGTAAAAAACCCAGTACTGGAAATCTGCCTGGCACTATCCATTGTTATCAGGGATCATTAAAGATTTTCATTAACTGAAATGTTTGCCACTTGGAGTGGCCAAAGCACTGCCTATTGCCTTCATATTCTGACAGAGGAGCCACTAGACCTGCCCGAGGGTTCCCAGAGGGCCGGAAGCAGGAGGAGATTCAGTAGGGAACCAGACAAGGCCCCCACGACATCACCATTGCCCCATGCTGGACAGTACTTCAGCAGCCAGGGCAGCTTTGGAGCATCCTTTCTGCTGCTCCTCCTCCCGCTTTCCTAGGACAGGTCACACCTGAGCAAGGGGAGGGGGAAGAGACGAGGCCTCCTGAGCCTCAGCCTGGCCATTAGTGGAGTAGCCAGAAGAGAACTGCTACCCTGCCAGTAACCAAGACTGCTTAGGGATCCCGTTGGCTCATTACTTCCAGAGCTCGAAGAGTGTCACCTTTGCAAGTTATATTCCAGACCTAAAGCAAAAATATATACACAAACCTAAGATCTACTGTGTCACCATCATAAGAGTGTGACACCTGTAATCCCCGTCATGTGGGAGTCCAAGGCAGGAGAATTACATCCACCCCGGACTGGAAGACTGGCCTCGGCAACAGAATATTCCTGTCTCTTAAAAACAAAACAAGATTTGGGGCCAGGAGTTCGGCTTAATGGTAGAGTGCTTGCCTAGCATACATAAGGACCCAGGTTTGATTCCTCAGTACCTCATGCATGGAAAAAGCCAGGAGTGGTGCTGTGGCTTAAGTGGTAAAGCCTTCAGAAAGCCCAAGGATAAGCTGGGTGTGGTGGCTCACTCCTGTCATCCTAGCTACTGAGGAGGCTGAGATCTGAGGATTGTGGTTTAAAGCCAGCCTGGGCATTAAAATAGATGAGACTCTTATCTCCAATTAACCACCAGAAAACCAGGAGTGGTGCTGTGGCTCAAGGGGTAGCCCTGAGCTGTCACACTCAGGGACAAAACCTAGGTACAGAGTTCAAGTCCCACAACCACCACCAACAACCAAAAGCCCAAGGATAGAGTTCAAGACCCAGGACTGGCAAAACAAAAACAAAACAACAAGAACAAAGAACAAGAGTTGAACCAGGTCCATCAATTAGTAGCTTGATTTCTTTCTGGAAAACAAACTTAAAAAAAATTTTTTTTTAAAAAGTGAGATTATTCTAGTCTAGCCACCGAAATCCCTTTAAACATCTTCCCAAACTCCCTTGTAAGTTCATTTCCACAAGTCCTGAAAGTCTTGGCAAAATATTGGTTAATCGTTTCTCTCGTTTTTGCACGTGAATTCATGTGGTTCTCGGGGGCTGATGGAAGGTGCCTGAGTGTTTGGATCTGGGTAGGAAAATAGTTATTCATTGGTATCTTGTTCTAGTCTGTGATTCCAGGGATAGTTGGGGTCGGATGGGTGACATTTACAATGCAAAGGGCACGAGCATATTTATACACTCTGTGTACATCTTAGATCAGTTGTGCAAGCACGACTCTTCATTCTTCTGCCTGTGTCTGCTATGGGAAGAGTGTAGACCTCCATGGCTGGGGACAGAGAGCTCAGTGGTCTGCAGAGAGAACTGCAAACATCCCCAAATAGAAATTCCTAAGATGCAGGAGATCTTTACAGGAAATCAGTTTCGCAGCTCCAAATCAGCTTGCTGAAAGATACAGTCCGCTTTTGCTGATCCTGACATTGCCTTCCCTTTCTTTCTCCCCTCCTTCCCTGCCTCCCCCACCTGCTGGCAGCTGCCCATTCCTGGCGGTGAAGGTCACCCCTGCCATCCCCGCGGTGGGTGGAATTCTGTTCTTCTTCGTGATGGGAACTCTGCTGCGTACCAGCTTCAGTGACCCCGGAGTCCTCCCACGCGCCACGCCTGATGAAGCCGCCGACCTGGAAAGGCAAATAGGTAACACGGAGAGTCAGCCCTTGGCTTGTGTCCCCTCCCACCTGGGCCCGCCCAGTGTGGGGGACAGGCTGAGGCCCTCAGGCAAGAGGGCCAGGCGCTGGCCAGCGTGAAGAGGCAGCGACCTAAGTGGGAGGTGATGTAAATGGTCACTTCTTATGCCATAGCCAAGCAGGCCCCGACAGAGAGCGGTTTCCAGGTGTCTTCCCTCTGAGGCATCCCCGCGGTGACGGGTCTGAGCCGTGCTGTCCTCTTCCCTCTGTCCGCCATAGCAGTCTCATTTATGTCCAATAAAAAACCTGACGGAACAAATGGCTCACGCCTGTAATCCTAGTTAGTCGAGAGGCTGAGATCTGATGATCAAGGTTTAAACCCATCCCAGGCACAAAAGGACCTGAGACTCTTATCTCCAGTTAACCTCTAGAAAATGGGAAGTGGGGCTTGGCTCAAGGGTAGGGTGGTAGCCTTGAGCTGAAGAGCAAAGGGACAATGCCCAGGCCGAGTTTAAGCCCCATGACCCCACAAAAAAATAAAAAATAAAAATAATAAATAAATAAAAAGAAAACTAGAGGTGATTACATCTACACTGCTATCCTGCTCATCCAGCCACGGCCCAGAACCCCTTTACTGAGGCAGAACTACAGGATACTCCTGGGATGTACAAAAATCACCTAGTGTTGTTGTTTCCTCTGACAAATGAAAGCCTTCAGCCGAAAGAGATCATAACAATCCGTCCTGATGATGTTCAATCCGATTCTAATTTCTTAGCCAGCAAACTTGTCTTCATTAAAAAGGGAGTTTCGGGGGGCCGGGAGTTTGGCCTCGTGGTAGAGTGCTTGCCTAGCATGCATGAAGACCCGGGTTCAATTCCTCAGTCCCACATACATAGAAAAAAGCCAGAAGTGGTGCTGAGGCTCAAGTGGTAGAGCTCTAGCCTTGAGAAAGTCCAAGGACAGTGCTCAGGCCCTGAGCTCAAGCCCAGGACTGGCAAAAAAAAAAAGTGGGGGGAGTTTCATTTGTTTGTTTTCTTGCTGTTAAAAATGTGCATTCAAGCAATTAACACCAGCAAACTGGAAGTGGGGCTGTGGTTCAAGGGGTAGCACACCAGCCTTGCACTGAAGAGCTCAGGGACAGCGTCCAGGCCCAGCATTCAAGCCCCATACCCAACAAAAACACCAACAGTGCAGCACTATTGATGGTCTGGCTTTGCTGCGAATTTAACAGGAATGCCGGAGGGGTTGTAAGGGTTCGCAGTGAACATAATTTTAGGCCTGAAAATCACTCCATAGATGCATTCCTCCCATCCCATCACCACCCTTTGTAGCCACCACTAAGGCCGGAGGTACAAGGCTAAGAGTGGCTCTTGGCTAGAAATGTTCTTACTGTTCCCAAAGCTCTGAGAACAACTGTGGCCTTCACTCAGCGTTTGCCCCCATCCTTCATCCTGGCAAACTAGGAGGGACACAGTAAGGGAATCGATAGTGGGTATACGTGGTGTTGTCTGCTATTCAGCAGCCTTCTTATTTCCTGAGGTGACAGAAGAAAAGAGAAGGAAGAAGACAGTTTCTTTCATAGCGGTGGAGTCTTAAGATTTCTACAACAGGAAGTGCTACTTGATCACTTAAAGCCCTACATGTTACAGCACTTGAGCCGCCACTTTTTGAAGCCCAGCAATGGTGATCATTGTACTTTTCACATCCAAGCAACCTGGTGAAGTGGATAACATTATTGCACCCACTTTACAAAGAAGGACACTAAGCTCCAGAGAAGGTCTTCAGTGGCGTTAGAGCTGTCACCTAACACCCAGGTCTCCAGGTCGCCCCGCCCCCTCCCACCAGGTTCTTCCTAGATCCTCACCCCACTGGGGATAGAGGGAGGCCAGGCCAGTTTCTTCAAGGATCAGAGCTGGATGCGTCGCCCAAGGCAACAGCACACCAGCACGCAGTTTGAAAATCCTTAAGTGGGGCAAGAGCCCAGGCTTTGCCCTGGGGAAGGCATAGAAAAACAGAGGGCCAGGCAGACACCTGCACGTGAGTTTGCGCCCTGACTCTATTTGTGTGGCACTAGACTAGGTCACACTTTTCTCAACCCTGTGCTCCTGTCCTGCCTATAAAGCAGAACAGTGGGGGCGCCTGGTGAGGGCCTTGTCAAGACTCAAGAGCAAAAGGCCAGGGCCTGGTGCATTGCAGACGCTGGATAACTAGTGGCTTTTCTGCTTGTTTTCTTACTGCTGGTCCTCGGTCTTGAACTCAGGACCTAGGCTCTGTCCTTGAGCTTTTTCACTCAAGCCTAGCATTCTACCACTTGAGCCATGCCACTACTTCCCTTTTTGGTAGGTAACTGGAGATAAGAGTTTTACAGACTTTCCTTCCCTAGCTGACTTGACCCATAGTTCTCAGGATTATAAGCAAAAGCCACTGGCACTTGGCTATTTTTTTTAAAGACTTCCCATTTTCCCACTCCATTGGCTCTTCAATGTCTCTGGACACAGGACTCCTAAGAAGCTACCTGAAGTAAGACAGCATTGAAGGGCAGAGCTAGGGCAATGTCCTTGTAACTCCCCAAGGTTGAAGACGGGGATGTAGACATGCAACCCTCGTGGCTGCACAAAGACTCCCTGAGACATCCTTGTGTCCATGCTTGGAAAATAATAGTATGTTCCCATGAAATTTTGACACATTTGATTTTATGCTGCCTGATTAGAAAGGGAAAATGAAAAGTGAGCTTTGGAAACTTTTTGTTGTTAGGATTATTCTAATGATCACTTTTTGATCTCTTGCTTATGATATCCTATGATGGCCACTTGGAGTGGTGTTATGGCTGAGGATGTGTCCAGGCCCTCTGGCTCCAGGCTTCTGGGGAGACGTAGGCAGTGAAGAATAGGACTCTGGGTTTCTGAGTCGGTTCCAGGACTCTTGAAATGCCACGCACTTCTTTCTTCCAAAAGAATGTTCCCAGTAATGTAGCTTACAGCTAAACAGAGGCAGCAGATTTCCAGGGAAGTCCACGCACCCCAGGGTCACTAGAGGCCTCTTTGGAAATTTTGCCATTTCAAAACTCAGCCTCATCACTTTCTGCAAACAGAGTCAGATATGAGGAACTGATAGGAAGTTAAAAACATAGCATGAGATACTTACTGTATTAGAACTCTCAGGGCCAGAGCATTTGCTTTCAGTGAGGGCCAGACTTTCTTAGTAATGAGAAGAGAAAAGCTGCAGGTCTACCTCTGCTTTCCGTTCCCTTCGTCCCCTGCCTCATCTCCTCCCACCCCTTGCCCACCTGAGGCTGTCAAGAGAAGGTGGCAGCTGGCAAATGGTTTAAAAAAATGCTTCCCAAGGCACAGTGACCCAAATTCCAAGCAAGAGATCAAAACATTGCTAATGAAGATAGAGTCCATGGAAGAAAGCCTGGGTTGGGGAGCATAGCTCAATGGTAGTACATGAGTATATAGTACCTAGTATTTGAAGCTCTGAGTTTGGTCCCCAATCCTCAGGGTTAATAAAATCCACCTGTGTCATGGGAGCATCTCTGGGATGAATACCTCTTCTCTGCCCCTTCTATGCTTTACTAGAATACCACTATCCCTAGACAGAGTATATCCTCTCCCTCCTCTTTCATACCCTCTGCCTCACTTGGTCCTCCTTCTCCTCCACTTTCCCTTCCTCCTCTTCTTCTCTTCCTCCTCCTCCTCCTCCTCCTCCTCCTTTTCCTCTCCTCCTTCTCCTTCTCTTCCTCCTTTTCGTCTTTCTTTTTCTCCTCCTCTTCCTCCTCCTTTACCTCCTCTACCCAACAGTTCTATCCCTCCCCACACATTTGGTTCAGTTGTCATCATCCTGCAGTTTTCCTGCAGTGCACAGATCCAGATGTACTCGTAACCTCACAGTGCCCATTGCTACTTCCCAAATTAGTTTTTGTAGATAATTTCTAGGTGAGACTTTTAGGGGACATGATGCAGGGACATTCTGGTCTTGGGGCAGCCCTGAGCTGTGAGCAGTTCTGTGCCATCCTGGAAAGACCGCTCCAGGGAAGGTTTCCATGGCAAACACAAGTGTTGCTTCACCACATGGACTTGCTGAAGTTTCTTCCCTATAGGCATCTTAGTTCTAACTGTAAGAGCAGAAACATTTTAATTGGAATCTTAATGACACTAATAGGTTTTTCTTCAAGAAAATACTTCCTGAGAATCATATTTAAGCTCATTAAGGACCTTAACCAATTTCCTCTACTTACATTTTTATTTTACTAAAATTACTTTTATTGGAGTAATTTATTTGCTGCATAAAATCTGTAAGGTTTTTTGGTCAAGTTATTTTTAATTTTGTGGAAGTAGCCATTATTAGTTTTCTTTTGGAATCATTACTCCTATTGAGACAATTTTTCTAGGTAATCGGATATTTTATCATATGAATTTTATTGATTTGCCTCTTTTATGGTTGCTGGTTTTGTTTTGGCCATCATTAATTTCACTTTGTGTTGATTTTTTTTGTTGGCAATATTTACCATAAAACTTCTCTAAAATTTGATGGTTTCATTTCACTTAATGAAGAATCTGCTGGCTGGTATCAGTCTGTAATGGAATCTTCCACACCATCTGTCACTTTGTGTGCTATATTTTAGTTGTCCATGGTATTTGGATAGAAACCCTCAACCCAAATTTGCTGAGTCAAAATACTAGGCATTAGCCAGGCTCTGGTAGCTCACACCTGTAATCCTAGCTACTCAGTTGGCTGAGATCTGAGTTGGACAGAAAAAGCCATCTGACATCTGCAAACAGAAATACAAGTATAGCTCAAGTGGCAGAGTGCCAGCCTTGAGTGGAAAAGCCAAGTGAGAAGTGAGGCATGGAGTTCAAACCCCAGTACCAAGACAATGTACACACATCTACACGACTATGCACATGTGTGCTTAAATACACACATGACAGCAGCCATCACAAGTGGCTGTTTTATCACTTTTTTTTTTTTTTACAAGTTTTCTTTTCAGATGGTGACATTTTCAGTCCATTTCCACTTTTTTTTTGCCAGTCCTTTGAGCTCAGGTCCTGAGCACTGTCCTTGGATTTTTCTCAAGGCTAGAGCCCTACCACTGTGCCTCAGCATTACCAGCTTTTTTCTATGTATATGGTACCGAGCAATTGAACCCACGTCTGTGTGCACACTAGACAAGCACTCTGCCACTAGGCCAAACTCCTGGCCCATTTCTACATTACTTACTTGTATCTCACTGCTCAGATCCCAAATTCACACGTTAGCCTCGGTGTAGCTTTTATCTGCAGTGAGCATTTCAATCTCTCAGAAACATTAGACCAGTCCCTAGAGGCCCCATCAGAACCAGATCAGGCTGCCTCTGAGATTCCTCTCTGCCTGTACCATCCTCGGCTCCCTGCTGCTTTCTGCCAGCTCTTGCCTGAGTCTCAGGATGCTATCTAGGAAGCTCTTGCACACTTCCTTGTCTGTGACCCAGCTGGAGCATTTCCCCGTGCCTAGGAACCAAAGCATTCTCCTTCTTCTTCCTGCATCTTCAAGTAAGTGGCTTATTGGACCATGGTGAGCAGGGAGGTGAAGTTCTGAGCTCTGTCATTGGCTGATTCTCATGTAGCTTCCTGGACCTCAGCTCAGGCAGCAGCTCCTCCATGATCTGGAGGCAATATTCACAATCCTGTTCTATGGAGGAGGAAGACTGTTGTGCTCACCTGAACAGGTAGCGCTTTCCATTCCCCTAGATTATGTTCTCACTCCCTGTACAGTGATGGTGCCATGATTTTTCTGCCCCACCCTGCCCCAGCTGGCTCATTAAATTCATAGGTTAGACACAGAGAAGAGGCCAGCAGCATCTCATGACTACAGGGATTGCTTCTAAATCCCTGTGTCCAAGTGGGCAGAGAAAATGGCGCCATAGAAACAGTCTACACTGTCCAGCAGTGCTCTTGGAGCTGTCTGAGGACACGAGGCTCTTTGTCCAGTGAGAATCTCACTGGTATCTAGATGTTACAGAGTATTTCTGAGGAGCTCAGGCAAGGGGAGCCAGGGGAGCTGCCATGTCTGAAGTAGCTTCTGGGAGAGGAAAAGTCCTGTGAAGAAAACCATACCCTTGGAATTGAAAGGAAGGAAGGAAGGATGGGTGGAGAAAAGTAGATTCCTTATTTAGAGGGAAATTCTAGAATTATCTAGTATTTTCCAATGCCAGGAAAGAGTGGGCGGTGAGTCTCCGATTCCCGTGCAGGGTGGAGGCTCAGAATGTCAAAATCCATGATTGTCTTTTTATTTATTTATTTTTGTAATCCCAGCCTAGGAGAGCTGCAAACCAGATGTCACAACTCAAAATTATGGTATTTGGGGGAAATACCGCAAGATTTTGACAGATCTGGCTCTGAGGGAAGGAAGAAGCTAGAGATTTGGTTTTTCTTCCAAATTTGTGAGGAAGAGTGATTTCCATCCAGGGCATGGACTGCTGCACTGGGCACTGGAATTGAAACCAGTTCCTCATGCAGAGATATCTGCCCATTTTGGACGTTGGAGCAATTATCTTCTGCATCCTCTGGACGTCTTCATGGAGGCAGCCTGCAGTCTCCTTATTATGTCAGGAAGAGAAGCTGGGACAGTCAGGCCTGTTGGACCAAATTTCTCACATTGCACTGAACTCTGGAGCCCCAGTTCCACAAAAATAACCTAGTGTTCTTGCTCAGTGCCCCCATCCTCAGTGTCTCTCTCAGCTGAGATCAAAATTTGACCTACTTACGTGAACCTATGTGTGTGCTTGTTGTGCTAGTGGTTGAACTCAGGGACCCAAACTTTTGCTTGGTTTCTTCTTTCAAGGCTGTGCTCTACCATTTGAGCCACACCTCTACTTCTGGCTTTTTACTAGCTAATTGGAGATAAAAGTCTCATGAACTTTTCTGTCTGAGCTGTCTTAGAACTGTGATTCTCAGATCTCAGCCTTTTAAATAGTTACGATTATACCAGTGCCGAGGCAGACTGTATTTTTTTTTAAATATAGAATTGATGAACTCCTCCCTAAGTGGAGGTGTCACTTTGTATCAGATAAGTGATGGTCTCTGATCTTACTGTCTTGCCATCACTGCGTTAACAGTTTAAGGTAAATCAATGATGTCCTAGAGCAATGCTGACATACTTTACTTCAAAATGGAAATGTTACATAATGGTAACAAGTTCTCATATACAAGGCCATGAAAGGGAAAAAGTATGATGAAATAATAACCAGGATTATCAAAAGGTCGACCCCAAGAGAGCAGGGAGACAGGCTGCAAGGAAAGGAAGGAGAGGGCCAAGAGATAGGACAGCTGGAACCTCAGGCTTGAAGAACCTGGTCAAAGGGAGGAGGAGCAGGGGCCGGGAGTTTGACCTAGTGGTGGGGTGCTTGCCTAGCATGCATGAAGGCCTGGGTTCAATTCCTCAGTACCACATACATAGAAAAAGCCAGAAGTGGTGCTGAGGCTCAAGCAGTAGTGCTCTAGGCTTGAAAAAACCCAAAGACAGTGCTCAGACCTGAGCTCTAGCCCAGGGCTGGGGAAAAAAAAAAAGGAACCGGCAAGGTGGCTCACGCCTGTAATCCTAGCTACTCGGGAGGCTGAGATCTGAGGATCAAGGTTCAAAGCCAACCTGGGCACAAAAGGACCTGAGACTCTTATCTTTAATTAACCTCTAGAAAATGGGAAGTGGGGCTTAGCTCAAGGGTAGGGTGATAGCCTTGAGCTGAAGGGCTCAGGGACAGTGTCCAGGTCAAGTACAAGCCCCATGACCGACCAAAAAAAAAAAAAGGAGAAGGCACAGTGGTGTGAAGCATGAGAACATTCTCCCACCAGCCAGGGACGCTACAGAAACTGGAGGTTCCAGATCCATCCATGGCACCAAGTTTTCTGTACCTCCCTCCCTCCCTCTTCCAGAAGCACTGGTCCCAGCCAGTGCTCCAATCAGAATATCTGAGCTTAAAGTTACCTTAACCATCATAACGCCTGTCCAGACAACTCTTTTGATTTGCATCAGGGGTGGACTGAACTTGGGGAGGAAGGTAAATCCACAGGCTCCCACGTGGAGCAAATTAGCTACAGGCCTGAGACACTGACTCTGGGTGTAAAGCACTAGTTAAAGAGGTGTTTATTAATACGTATATTTTAATAGGTAGCAACAGAGTGACTCCATGAATCTCATAAGCACTGCACAGTGGGAAGCTAGCAGCCTGAATGTTCAAATCTTTCATAAGCTGAACTGAAAATATGGCAGTCCCGATTAAGTAGAGCACAGGTTGTAAAATTTAACTAATTGTAGGGATCTGAGCTCAGAAATGTCTAGCTAAATTGACTGACTCTGGATCCCAGCCCTTTCACTTCACTGTGAACAAACATGTTTGTTTATTGATGGTACTTGGGCTTGAACTCAGGGCCTTCCATTTGATTGACAGGCACTCTATCACTTGGGTCACACCCTGGGACCTTTTTGTTTTAGTTATCTTTCAGATAAGGTCTTGTGCTTTCTTCTGAGCTGGTCTTGGACTGTAAGCTTCCTACTTCACACTCACACGTCTGGCATTACAAATAGGACCCACCATACCTGGTTTATTCTTTCAGATAGAGTCTCACTAACCTTTTGCTCTGCTTGTACCCCTGGGGTACACCGGGCATGGGAGGAAGGGCGGGGGGAGCCCAGCTTTTCAGAGAAATGGTGTGGCAGAAGGCTAACAGGCAGAGCAGGTGGCACTTGACGCTAGAGAAGCGGTGGAGTTTTTAATCCCATGTGCTGAGATGACCCGTGAGGCAGCTCAGGAATAAAGAGACCGAGTCCACAAGACTGTAATCTTCAGTTAACCACCAGAAAACCAGAAGTGGTACTGTGACTCCAAGTGGCAGCCTTGAGCATAAAAAGCTCAGGGGCCATATCCAGGCCCTGAGTTCAAGCCCCATGACTGACAAAGAAAAGGGGAGGGGCAGTTCTGCTAACCTCAACCTGACTTATCAGGATCCCTGCTCATTAGGGACATGAAGGAGAACTTGCCAGTAAAGTGGTGGCATCTCAGTGCACACAGCTCTGACAGGGCCGGCATGTTGTCTTACTGTGTCCTCTGCACATCTGTGACGTCACACACTGCGCCATAATTGTCACCCTCTGAATCCCAGGTCATACCACTGCCCAGCTTCCTGCCTCAGCAACCTCTTCCCTCTCTACAGCCATACACCATAGAGTTGATTGGCACCAGCCTTTTATTTGGTGGTGATGAGGTGTCTCTTCCTTTCTGTGCCCTGGAAATCTTGTAGGTTAACAAGGTCCATCTTATTCTGCTCTTGCTACCTGTGAGGTAGACAAGAAAAAAATCACTATGGAAAGCCCATTCTTAGGTTAGTGACTGCTATGTGGTCCATGGTTGGCTGTAGGCAGTATGGAGACAGAAGAGTACCAAGACACAGGACAGTTGGCTGAAGGTGGGGAGAACTGGAAAGACAGTGGGTCATCCTACAAGGCCCTTCCCACCACCATGTTTGATAAATATGTGTGTGTGTGTGTGTGTGTGTGTGTGTGTGTGTGTGCGTCCTCCATTTTCCATTTATTTAGATTTACCATTTGAGTTTTTTCCTATGGGAAAAAAATGGAGCTTTTGTAGGTGGATGGAAGCTAATTTATTTGCAACCTCACTGGAGAACACAGAAGTCCAAGTACAGGGATGCCAGACTGTGTATACTTTAAGAAATCTGTTTTCCGGTAGGGATGGAAACTTGATGTCTGAGGGCTCTTGACTGAGTGAATGGGTAGAAAGCAATAGAGCAAGAGCAGGCCAAAATGTGATATGGCCCTCCCTGGGCCTGCTCAAAACACAAGGCAAGTCCCTGTGTGAGCACGTATTTTCTAATAGTGTTATTTTAAAATGTAGAAAACGTGGGTCAGGAGTTTGACTTAGTGGTAAGAGTGCTTACTTTAAATGCACGAAGACCTGGGCTTGATTCCTCAGCACCACATACATAGAAAAAGCCAGGAATGGTGCCGTGGCTCAAGTGGTAGAGCGCTAGCCTTGAGAAAGCCCAAGGACAGTGTTCAGGCCCTGAGTTCAAGCCCCAGGACTTGCAAAAAATAAATAAATAAATAAAATGTAGAAAATACGATGAGAGAAATTAGTCATATTTTATTAATATAGTAATATCCAAAGTATCATTCCAGTATGTATTCAATATAAAAAGTAGTAATGTGATGTTTTCTGTACTGAGTTTTCAACTCTAATTATAGTTCATGCTAGAAGAAATTTTATTTTGAACCAGCCACATTTCCAGGGCACAATAGAATAGGCCAATGTGACCAGTTGTTACCGAACAGGACCACACAAATGGAGTCTGTAAAGAATGGAACCTAAATAGCAACTAAAATCTCTTTGAGTTTTCCATTTTGTTTATGTACTTTTGGATCATTTAAAGGGGCACTGTAAGAATGTCTTGGGAGCGGTTGTTTGTTGTGTTGTGTTTTGTTTTATACTAGTACTAGGAATTAACACAGGAGCAAGGCGCTGTCCCTTAGCCTTTTTATTCAAGACTGGCTGGCACTCTGCCAAGTAAGCCACATTTCCACTTTTGGCATTTTGCTGGTAATTGGAGATAAGAGTCTTATAGACTTTTCTGCTTGTGCTGGCTTTGAACCTCCATCCACAGACCTCAGCTTTTCATGTAGCCATAATCATAAGCATGAGCCACCTGCATCTGTTAAGAATGATTTTTAAGGGGCCAGGAGTTTGGCCTAGTGGTAGAGTGCATGCCTAGCATGCACGAAGACCCAGGTTCGATTCCTTGGTACCACATACATAGAAAAAAACCTGAAATGGTGCTGATGCTCAAGTGGTAGAGCTCTAGCCTTGAGAAAGTCCAAGGACAGTGCTCAGGCCCTGAGCTCAAGCCCAGGACTGGCCAAAAAAAATAAAAATAAAAAGAATGATTTTTAAGTTCACCATTTGTTTTACATTTGAAAGAGAGCTTCATTCATGCATGAATTCTCTCATTCAACGTATCACTTATTGAGTGCTTACTGGGTATTACTATTAGACACTGGTGATGGCAGGTTCTATACTATTAAAAGATTTCTTTTATTTTTCATTTCTGTTAGTTAAATATACTGAAGTTATAAGCAATGAAAGCATCTGAAATATCTAAGCAAACAGCATTATTGCTCATGTCTATCGTCAAGTCTCGTGCCCTTTGATTCAATCATTCGTTCTTAAGTCAGTGCATAGATCAGAATCACCAATTATATCCTGGGTGTGCCATTCTTCCCTGCCAAAGTTCTCTGGATTCAGAGGCTTGGATGAGATGGGAGAGTAGCAGCTCACACCATCTGGCTTAGTCCCTGGCATTGTTCCTAAGGAAGTGACTCCAGGAACTTCCCATTTGGGTCACTTCATCTATGTCTTACAAAAGAGACATGAACCTTGTGGCTGGCCAACTTTGCAGGGTTGCTTCCTCTGCCTGCAGACCTGAGAACTACATAAAAGTAAAGCATCTTAAAGGAGAAACTACTCCAATCCTGAGATCCTCCAAGTGTAACCGCAGGACCTGCACATCAGTACCTCTAGGGGACTTGATATAAAGGCAGGTTTCTTATCCACCTACAATCTGCCCTGTAGTGGAACACACTTGGAGACCACTTTTTCTCTTATTTAGCATAGAAAAATGTTTTAATCTTGCAACGATACATCCCAGGCATGTACATGTAAAATATTCCTGGCTGGGCATTCATCACCTCAGTTGTGACGTTTAAATGTAGCACTACCTTAGGTACTTGAGGAGAATCCAGACAACTCTAGCTGGGTGTGGAGGGTGCAGGGTGGGGTGGGGGTTGGTATGCACACATGAAATCATAGAGAACATCAAAAAAAGGCGGACTACAACAAGAACCGATTATTATAGTTCAGCATTTGTCACCTCTGCCTCATTGCCAGATAATTCTTCACCATGGGGCTTGTCCTGTGTATGGCAGGATGCTCAGTGACAGGCCTGCCCTCCACAACTAGGGTTGTGACAATGAAGTCATCTTCAGGCATTGTTAGATATGCCTGGGACACACAGTCATCGTGGCTGATGACCCTTGTTGTAATGTCAACTGAGTTTGGGAGTGCAGATAGGACATGAACTTAGGAGGGGAGCAGAGAAGATTAACCATCACTTCATCATGGAGAACTTTCTGGAGACAGAAAATTAGAGCTGGATTTCAGGAGATGGAGGATGTGAATTGCTCATGGAGATGGAGAGGCATAAGGGGAAAGGAGGTATACTTCAGGAACTAGTGACTGCACAGGCAAATGGAGACCCCAATAGATCCCTGTGGCTGGCATAGGTGGCAGACACAGAGAAAGGTCAATGACCAAGGATTTTGGTGAGTCTAGCAAGGTAATAGTGGCATAAGCCAGATTTCAGCAAGTGAAAAAGGCAGAACCAGAAAAGAGAACAAAGCTGGGCATGGTAGCATATACCTGCCATCCTGACTGCTCCCAAGACAGATGCAGAAGGATCTCTAGTGAAAGGTAGAAGGGTCCAAAGCAGTGGTTAAGACTATCTCAAAAACAGTACTAGAAAAAGAAGAGAAGTTCCTTTACACAGTGCCTACTGTATACCATCTACTTTTTCAGTGCTATACATATTAACTAAATCTTCCCAATAACCTATGAGACAAGTGGAACTCTGATTTCCATTTTCCAGCTAGAGAAAGAGGCGCAGAGGGGAAAAGTAACTTCAAGGTTTATCAGCTAGTGACTAGCAGAGCAACAGGCTGCTTCATTGTGCTCTCACCCACTGCCTAGTCCAGCGAGCAGTGAAACATAAAAAGCATGGAAGTTCTATAAAGCCAGGATCTGTGGGAGTGGGGGTTCTGGCCCTAAGACTCAACCAGCAAATGTTAAGCTGAGGATGTGAGCAGAGGGATGGGTGTGACAGGAACGGCTGGCCTGGGGACAAGGCTGGAGATAAAGACTGCCTCCCACTAAGGAACAAGCCAGGCATGAGCCAGATGGGCCCTAAGTAAGATGAAGAACAAAGCTTAGTCAGTGGAGACATGGAGAGGTGGGAGTGAGAGGATGGGGTAAGGGGAAGGTCTGGATGTGGTGGGAGCTGGGCCCATGTTAGGAAACTGGAATTCAGAGGAATGAGAGATGGACCCTCCTGCAATGTAGAAGCAGGGGCCTGAGCCAGCGGGCAGTGGCCTGCACTCCGGCTCTGACACTCACAGCAAGGGATCCAGGCAGGGGGCTGGGCCCTCCAGCCTTAGCCCTCTTCTCTAGACACTAGGCATTCTCCAGTCAGGTCACTGTGAAGTTAAACAAGATAATGTACAGGTTACTTCTCTCAAACATCCAATTAGATGGCTGAGAACAATTTCCTGGTGGTGATGGGGCCAGATGGAGAGGGACCAGCAAGAGTCACAGCACGGAGGAGGAACTGGGCCTTGAGAGAGCTCTATGAAGTGGTTAGGATGGGCAGAGCAGCCCATCCCTGGGGGGGTGGGGAATGGGTACCTGGTTGGAGCCATGTGGGGATTGTGGTCTGCATTGGTTCACCCAGTACTTATGCCTTCAGATGGCCAGTCACGGAGCAGTCAGGGCTGGAGTAGGATTTTTCACTCAGGACAGACCTGAGTGTTCAGTGTGGTGATACATGGATGAAAAACATAAAATCAAAATATTATTTTTAGGGATAGGGCTTTGGTGGTTTTTTATTTGTGACCCTAGTATTTTGTATCAATAAAAAAAAAAAAAAAAGAATGGGAGCTGTGGGTTACAACTAGATATATTCCTAATCTGCAGTCTTCAGTCTTCTCAGTTCCATTCTTATACCACTCTTCACTCAGTCCTTGACCTTGACAGTCAAATTGACTAGAAAGGAGTGAGGATGCGACTGGGTGGCCACGTGATATGTAAACCCATGCAGATTACTGGGTCCTGTCTTCCCCCACGGTACCCTAACAAATAGCATACAAATAGTGATTTTCTGTTAATTTCAATTAAAGTGTGTGTGTGTGTGTGTGTGTGTGTGTGTGTGTGTGTGTGTGCTGGTAATTGACTTTAGGGCTAGGGTATGCTTCCTAAGCTTTTTCACTCAAGTCTCGCATTCTCCCACTTGAGTCACAGACTTTTCTGCCAGGGCTAGCTTTGAATCTCATTCTTCATATGTCTTCCTCCTGAATAGATTACAGGTATGAAACACCAGCACCTAGAAATGACAGTGATTTTTTTTTTACAGTACTAGTGTTTTGAACTCAGAGTCTTGACCTTGCTAAACAGGTATTCTTCTACTTGAGCCACTCACTCTGCCAGCTGTTTTTGATTGATGGTTTCCAAGATTGCGTCTTGCTTTAAGTATATTACTAAAATTGGCTTCATCTGTTTCCTTTTGTTGCTATCAAGTCACCATTAGACTGTGTGTGTGTGTGTGTGTGTGTGTGTGTGTGAGTGGTACTGGGGAATTATAATTTGAATCAATAGTCACAGAATTGAGGTAGTTTGGGATAATACATTGAGATAATTGAGATAATTGAAATGACTGAGGTAGTACATTCTCTGTGTACACTGCTGAGATCGGGCATGTATTTTTACACTTCTGTACAATTTGATGCAGATTAGCCGCATTTGCCTGCATACAGTTCACATGTCACTAGTAGATACCAGCCTGGACAGCACAGGTCTAGATTCCTTGTCTGAGGTGCTACTGTTTCAGGAAAAGGCTGGGAATTACTCTGCGCTTGGGGACACTCGTGTCCCCCTGGTTCCAGAAGGAACAGCGCCAGGCTTGTACGATGCCATTTGTGGCTTATTTCACCTCAGCTAGGCTGAATTTCCAGAGGGAAACTGTGTAGGAGCCATTTATCACCCAGAGAGGCCACAGATGGGCCATTTAGTGACAAAACCAGCCAATCAAGAGGGCTGACACCCAGCCATTCCCAAGTCTAAGGAAAACAAAACTAATAACTATAGTTCAGAAATGGAATCCAAGTTTGTGGGGCAGAGGATTCTCTACTATGAGGAAGGCAATGGCCCATCAATAAAGACAGATTGGATTCAGCCACAGCAATAAATAAAAAAGCAAAAACTCACGACTGTGGTTTGGATTTTATTTCTTTTGCTCAAGAGCCTCATCTCAGCCCCCTTATGATTCCATTTTTCTGCTTGACAGCACACAGGCTGATTGCAGGGAGTCATTGCTAAGCCAAAAAATATTGAGACTGAATTTTTCAAAAATACCAGGTGAACTCTGGGGATAACGGCATACAACCAAGTTCAAGCAGCGTGGAGTGGAGGCTCCTTTACGGTCCTGTCCAAGCACAGAGGAAGGGATGAGCCTGAGCGCACAGGAAATATCTGGAAAGATGGCCTGCAGGCCCAGCTGCTCACTCTCTGATGACTGGACTCCTTTCCACTTCTCCAATACAAATGGCAGGGAACCCCTCTGAGTCTAATCACATGGTAGAGCCATCACGGCTCAAACACCCACAGTGCGATGACAGGGCTTGTGTAAAGCAGTTAAGGACTGCTCTTCCTGGTGATAAATGGCTGTTGGTTTTCTCCCACCAATATTTAATAACGATTTGCACATTTTGGCAATCATGGCTAGAAGAGCCAGTGGTGTTTGGGACTCGCAGGATGTGCTCTGGCGTCAGTGGCAACACAAGCTCTCTGTGACAAGTAAGCTTCAACCTGGCCCCTGGCTATCTGGCAGTCATCTGGAGCAGATGTGCTGAGAGCCAGCCACGGTGTTCGCTTCCCCCTCACACTCTCTTCTCTAAGCTTTGCACTTGAGGAAGTGCACCGAAAGCCTCAGTCCAGAACCTTACGTCTTTATGTGGTTTGACGGGCTACTGACTTCGGATTGTGTTGGCAGCTGTTCTGTGCCTGTTCTGGTGGGAAGAGCCTGCCCAAGAAGGAGCCACCCTTAGCTGTCGGGAGAGCTGAGCCACTGCCACCTTCTTGGAAGAAAGGCTCACCATGTTTCCCACACATTTCCTCAACTGTCAGTGAAAGTCACGTCCAAGTCCTTTGCTCTGTTTATCCCCATTTCAAATATCTGGGCATCATGATACATTAGTTGTAAATGTTTTTGCCCAGTAAAGAATATGGAAGAAATGCTCTCAGTTTTTTTTGGTGGGGGTGGGCGGGAGGAGGGGACTGGTAAACTAGAGCTTGACCTCAGGGTCCTGCACTCTCACTTGACCTTTACATTCAAGGCTGGTGCTCTCGCACTTGAGTCACACCTCCAACTTCCAGCTTTTGGGTGGTTACTTGGAAATAAGAGCCCAGAGCTTTTTGCTACCAGACCTATTTTTAGGAATAGTTGAACTTCTACTCAAGGAGCATGTGTGTGTGTGTGTGTGTGTGTGTGTGTGTGTGTGTGTGTGTGCGTGTGTGTGTAGGGAGACTTGAACTCAGGGTCTGGGCACTGTTTTTCACTCACAGCTAATACTTTACCATTGAATTATAACTTTACCATTGAATTATAGCTCTACTCTGCCTTTTTTTGTGGTTACTTGGCATTAAAAGTCTCACACCTATAATCCTGCCTACTCAGGAGGCTGAGATCTGAGGATTGCAGTTCAAAGCCAGCCCAGGCAGAAAAGTCAGGGAGGCTCTTATCTCCAATTAACCACCAGAAGACTGGAAGAAGAGCTGTGGCTCTAGCCACATGACTAATCTAGCCAATGACTAACCAAAAAAAAAAAAAAAAAAAAGTATCTTACAGATTTTCATGACCTCAAATCTCAACATGATCCTCAGATATCCACATCCTGAATAGCTACGATTACAGCAGTGAGCCACTGAGTCCTGGCCTTGGAATTATTTTTGATCACTGATGTTTATCACTTCATTGTCACAGTAAAATCCACATGAATCACCATCTTATTAACTTCATGAGAGTGCATATACATGTACAAATCTCTCCTTGGAGGAATGAAATGCAATCCAGTAAGGGTGGTATTACCTAACACTGGTCCCCACTCCATACCACAGCTGTCATCTGCCATAATGTTCTTCAAACTGTGCCCCAGCGGAGCCAGGCCAAAGAACGAGGAAGGGTGTTGTGCCAGTCCCTGTGAAACAACTTTGCAAATGCTATAAACTTGTGACAAGAAATTATACTTCCATAAATAACAACAAAACATGAGTAAGTTAAGAATTAGACTTGACTTTCTTCTTGGCCAGGCTCACCATAATGGACTCAGTAAGTGACCTCTTTATACAAGGAAGATCTTCCCCTCTGGAATTTCCCCGTTCTTAGCTCACCCCTGAGTTCTGCCAGTGAGACTCAGCCTTCACCTTTAGCTGTTACAGTGCTTAGTATTTGCTGTGAACCCAAACCCAACATTCATCAGATATACATAGAGGGTGTTATAAAACTCCAGATTCTTTGCTCCTCCCCCAAATCAGCAGCTGTAGGAATGAAGAATCTATTCTTTAGAGTTTTCAGCTAAGTATACCTTCATCAGCGGTGCTTGTCAGGGTACTTACAAGAAAGAGGGTAGAAAGCTAGCTAACAAACAGGTTTCTCCAACAAATTGTCTGACTTGCTAGTGAGTTTAGCCTACATGTAACTAGTAACTGTAGCTATAATAATTTTTCCTTTGTTTGTGTGTGAGTGTGTTTGTGTAGTGTGTGTGTACATGCACACACATGCTAGTAGGGGGGCTTGAAATTGTGGCCAGTGTTCTCTTGCTTAGCTTTTTTACTCAAGACTGGAGCTCTGTCACCTGAGCCACACCTGTACTTCTGGCTTTTTGCTGGCTAATTGGAGGTAAGAGTCTCATGGAATTTCTGTGGCTTGCTTTGAGCTTCGATCCTCAAATCTCAGCCTCCCGAGTTGCTGAAGTTCCAGGGATGTATCCCCACTGTACCCAGCTTCGCAAACTTTCAAAATCACCCAGATCACTTGGTGATCTTTGAAAAATGCAGATTCTGGCTGAGTAAGGGGTGGAGTGGGGAGCACAGAGATTATTTCTTCCTGATGGTGCCACCCTGTGGGTGTGTGGCCATGCTGAGGGGCAAGGCCTCTCAGCCTCAGCACCATCCGTATTTGGGGCTGGAAAGTTCTCTGTTGTAAAGGCTGCTCTGTGCACTGTGGGGTGCTGAGTGGCATCTGTGGGCCTCACTCACTAGATGCCAAGAGTATTCACTCCACTGTCCCCAGATATTTACCCCAGAATCAAAATCACTCTTGTTGACAGCAGCAGCGCTGTGTTGATCATCTACTTCCAAGAACAGCTCATTTGCACATGTGAATTACCAAACACTCATTCTCTGCTTTACTGCTTCACCTGCCCCAGAGAGGAAGCCACGGTGACATGCCCTGCTCACCACATTGCCCAGAATACTGCTGGGCAGGACATGGCACCTATCAAGTATTTCCTTGTTCAATCCACTGGCTGTGTGTTGGGGACAGACCATGGCTGTCCACCATTGCATTGGAGTCAAGAAGACAGAATGCATGGTGTCATGTTGAGCTTTACCATTGTTCTGACTAAACTCCTCCTGTTGGCAGACATTCTTAGCACCCTGGCAGAAGCTGTCAGCTGCTTAATGCCCTGTGGCGCTTAAATGTGCAGGGGAATGTCACTCTTCCAAATTCTGTGGCTAAGGAAAATATCAGAACCTGCATCTGGAAAGAAGGAAAGTTTTGCCAAGCATGGGGACCCCTGCCTTCTATCCTAGCTACTATTCAGGAGGTAGAGATTGGGAGAATTGTGGTTCTTGGTCATTGCTAGCAAAAAAAAAAAGTTTTGGAGTAGTGAAGCCCAGGATCATGACCCAGGCCAGCCGAGCATAAACACTAGACCTTATTCTAGAGAGATAACCAGGTCAAAAAGGGCTGGGTATGTAGTTCAAGTGGTAGAGGACCTGCCTGCCACATTCTAAAGCCCAGAGTTCAAAGCCCAATACACCCCACCCTTAAAAAGTTGTGATTTTATCCCCTGTGCATTTTAAATAAATATAGGGCATTATACAGATGTTTATAATGATTTGAGGTAGGAATAACTAAGATGGGAGATGACTTGGGTCCATCATGGTATAAATACTGTTATACCTTCAGGAGGAAAAGAGGACTTAACTTTCAGAGCTAGCACTAGAAGGACAGACCTCTGGCTAGCCCAGGACTTCTCTTTGAATGGCACAACTCAGTCGGTAGCAATTCCCGTTCCAGAGCTCACACACCTGGCAACTTTCCTTCCTGTCCCCTGGTTTCCTAATGCTTTGCCCGCAGGTCTGATGATCAGGTTAGTATTGATGCAGAGTTGGTATTTCCGCCTCTGTGCCAACCATTTAGGGGAGAGATCTTTATGCAGTTGATTGCTAAGTACAAAAATGCAAGTAACCCCCCCCCTGCAAAAAAAAAAAACCAACCCAAGCTAGAATAATTGAGGACTTGAGCAGAACACCAAGTTTGGTGCTTTGTGCCTATGATCTCCACGGGTGAGAGAAAGACATGACCAGTGAACACTGAAAAGAAATTTTTGTCCTCAGGATGGTACTTAAAGCCCTGGTGGCCAAGGCTAGTACTTGTGAGCGCATAGCACAGCTCAACTGACTGGATAAATAGGTGAATTAAATACAGTAAGAGTCCGAGGGAGGAAGCAGGCAACTCTGCCCGCCAGCTGTTCCTGTGATGGATGCTTTGCACTGGCCCTCACCAGTGGGTTTAATTCCTTAGATGGCAGTGCAGAGAGCACTGAGGTGGGGGGAACACAATGACCACTCAAGAAAGCCCATGGTGACAACCTTGGTTGAGACACAAGCCCCATGGGAGACTGCCATGGGAGGAGCAGACCAGAGGCTCAGAACTTGGTGAGCCTTGACGAGACCTAAGGGCCTTGGTCACACTTTGCCAAGAAGGCTGCTATGAGGGCTGTGTGGAGAATGCATCCAATCCAAAAGGAAAAGAACACTGGACAGGGGGTTCTCTGGGCCCCCCACCAGCAGGAGCTGTCCTAGACCCTCAAGTCCCAATGGGCCCCCTGCTGCCACAACAGCCTTGTATAAATCTGGCTGATTGGTTTGTACATTGTTGGGAGCCAGAGTGGAATCAAACTGTACCTTGATTTGCATCAGACAATGGCTTTATTGTCTTATTGTTTTCTGGCCTTATTCTGTTTAAATGACCTGAGATTTACCATATGAATGTAACACCTGGAAGTTCCCTGGGTCTCAAGGAGGGAAGAAGCTGGAGTGGAAAATAAACGAGGCAGTCTTTACCTGGACTGCAGACATCCTGGACCTGGTGTGTCTGTCTCTCTTCTTTTTCTTCCTAGTCCTTGCCCCCTATTTCAGGAACCCCAATCTGCGAACCCTGGTTTGCTGCCGGCTGGCCCCGGCAGTACATTTGTTTGAATACTCTTCATTCCATCACTTGTTGGCATCACTGAGCCTCAAATCCAGATCTTCCAATCCTTCCATTTCTTTTTGAGTTCGGGGCCTCACGCTCTCATTTGTTTTTTTCACTTAAGGTTAACAACATTCTTCCCTTGAATTACACCTGCACTTCTTGCTTTTCAAGGATCAATTGGAGATAAGTCTCGGGGACTTTTCTGCCTAGGCTGGCTTCAAACCATGATCCTCAGATCTCAGCTTCCTGAGTAACTAGCATTACAGATGTGACCCTCAGGCACCCAGCCTTCCATTTCCTTCCTGAGTTTCAAATATCTAGTCAGAGCATTCAAGGGTTTTAGACTGAATTCCTAAGCTTCCCGTTACCGGGTCTGTTGAATACTAGTTTTGAGCTCACTTTGTATTAAAGGTTTATTCTTTCAGAAAATGTACTTTAGAGCCACCAGATCAATAGTCTATTGTAAGGAATGCTCACAAATCCTCACGTTGTCAAGTTGTCACTATTCAGAACTAGACTTTTGAAGGAGTTCTAGTGCGGCAACCATTGTCATTGCCCTTGGAATTTAAGCTTCAACTCTTTTCTGACTAAATTGACACGAACATCTGATTGGGCTGGTAGTAACCTTTTAAACCTGTATCAGATTTCTAGTTTTCTTTTTTTTTTAATATATGCTTGCAAGAACTAAATATATACAGTCAATTTCACACCTGACACAATGCTACTGAAAAAGCAACGTTTTATTTGGGGCCTATGGGACACTGAGATCACCATTCTGGGCCCCCTGAGTTTGGGTGAACCCAAAGCCCCCTGGGTGATTCGAATGTGAGATGGGCAGGCAGAACCAGGCTCGGAGATAAAATGGAACTTTGAAACCCAGTTGGCTCTAAAATGTGATCAAAGATGCTGGTCAGATGAACAAAAGGTGGAAGTGATGTCTTTGAAAATAAATTTAAATGTTTTTATTTTTACAAGTTTTTTTTTAAGATGTTCCCATCTCCTGTGCACTGAGTTTTTTTATTCAATTTCCTGGAGTTGATCTTGATAAATATTACTTTATATGATCAGAAGCACGTAGGCGTTGGACCTTTGTGTGCCTCCCTACACTGGTACTTTTGAGGAGACAAATGTGGAGCGTCAGCCGAGCAGGATTTGGAGCACACCCTCCAAGGAGAATTAAGCATGGCACTGTGCTAACTGGGGCAAAGGCTAGCTGGTGTAACAGAGGGGGACATGGCAGGAGTTTGGTGGGCAGTGAGGACACCGTCAGAGGCCTCTGGGGGGAGTCCCTCCTGTCTGGGAGGGGGTGGGCGGGGCCAGGGGCGGGCGGGGCATATGTGTTGGAAGGTCATTGGCCAGAGTATGGTCAGAGTGGGTGTGGTCGTGAAAGCAATCATATTAGTGTACCACGCTTGCGCTAACCGCCTGACTCCCCGGGTGCCGGCACGCATGCGCTACAAGTATGATTCCCCGAGCTAGGTGGGTGGACTCCAGGAGGACTTGGGGTCCACCGGGAGGGTCTCCCCGGCCGCGGAGGGGAAGCGATGTGCTAGTTCTCCTTTTCTTCCACAGATATCGCGAATGGCACCAGTTCAGGGGGGTACCGCCCGCCTCCCCGAACCAAAGAAGTCATCATCAATGGCCAGACCGTGAAACTTAAGTATTGTTTCACCTGCAAGATTTTCCGGCCCCCTCGCGCCTCCCACTGCAGCCTGTGCGATAACTGCGTAGGTGAGTGAGACCCCACCCCACCCCGGGATGGCCCTGCCCTTCCCGCTGGCCCCGCCCAGCCTGCTGGCCCCGCCCTGCCCACTGGCTCCGCCCAGCCCTCTGTCCCCGCCCTGCTCGCTGGCCCCGCCCAGCCTGCTTGCCTCGCCCTTCCCGCTAGCCCCGCCCAGCCCTCTGGCCCCGCCCTGCTCGCTGGCCCCGCCCTGCTCGCTGGCCCCGCCCAGCCCGCTGGCCCGGCTCTGTCCTTCATCCTCCCCCCCCAGGACAGGGCCACCCTTCCCTCTGGTCACTCGTAATCCGTGGTTTTGACATCCCCAGGCACCCCAGAGCAGTCAGCCCTGTAGAAATGGAGCAAAGCCATTTCTGGAGGAGCTGGAGGCACTGGATCCCAAGGGCAGGGAAAGAGGCCAAAGCCAGGAGGTGTCGCATCCAGGAGCCATAGGCAGGGCCCCTCCACTACCTTCCCCAGGACAGAGGAGGGAAGCGGGCAGGGGCGAGGTGACAGCCGAGGCCCTTCCATTCCAAGACGTGGCCCTGCTGCTAACCCAGGGCCTGGGCCCTTGGAGTTCTCCGGCCGCTTCCTTCCGAGTGGGGGCTCCTTGGAGATGAGGCTGGCAAGGGCAGAGAGGGGCAGAGGCAGGCCGGGCCTCCTGTGGAAGAGCCACATCTCTGCCCCGTGGCCAGCCTTGAGTAGAGGTGACCGTGGATGTCCCCACGAAAGGAAGCACGGAAATCCTGCTAGCTCTGCCTGAAAGGAGAGCCAGGAGCTCGGAACAAGCCTGGTGTCCCTCGGTGACACGTTACTCACTGCCAGCCCTCTCCCTAGGTCTTCAAGTTCAGATTCTCAGTTCTTCCTGAGAAAAGTGCAGTTTTATCATGTACTTTCCTGGGTCAAACTATCTTATTTACCTTGCATTCACGTTATCCTAACTTTAATCATCTGTAGCTATAATCCAAAGACCATATTTTTCCTCTCAGGCTTCGTATTCATTGTGTTAACTTATTAGTTTTGCCTTACCAGTGGAACAATATGGAATTTGGGTCTGTCTTTCTGATCAGTAGAAAGAAGCCTAGAATTATTTGAAGTATGTCAGGCCCAGAGTGACAAAGGATGTGTGTTTTCTCCTTGTATGTGGAAGCTAGATATAGGTCACAAACTCCTAAGTAGGTATGTTGGGTGGTATGCAAGTGCATACAAATGTATTAACTGATAGATAGTAGTTTGAAGGAGGATCTCAAAGAGTGTAATTCCTTAGAAGCCAAAGTCAAAGTTCAGTAAAATGAAACACTAGCAATCTGGTATTTAAAGGGGGTGGAGCGTGGTCAAAGGGGAAGGGTATATAAATGAAGAGAAGAGGGGGGAAATGCAGACAAAACTCCAATGCACATCCTACAAAATTAAGAATTATGAGGGAGGGGGTGGGTGAGAATGCTGAAAGGGTGACATTGATCGAAATATAATGATAAACTGCTTTGTTACATAGCAACTCCTTTGTACAACTACTTAAAGATAGGAACTTGGCCTAGTAGTTAAAGTGCTTGCCTAGCAAGCACGAAGACCCGGGTTTGATTCCTTGGTACCACATATATAGAAAAAGCTGGAAGTGGTGCTGAGGCTCAAGTGGTAGAGTTCTAGCCTTGAGAAAGTCCAAGGATAATGCTCAGGTCCTGAGCTCAAGCCCAGGACTGGCAAAAAAAAAAATAATAATAATAATGAGGGGCCGGGAGTTTGGCTTAGTAGTAGAGTGCCTGTCTAGCATTCACGAAGACCCAGGTTCAATTCCTTGGTACCACATACATAGAAAAGAAAAAAGCTGGAAATGGTGCTGAGGCTCAAGTGGTAGAGCTCTAGCCTTGAGAAAGTCCAAGGACAGGGCTAAGACCTGAGTTCAAGCCCAGGACTGGCCAAATAAATAAATAACGAAAAGAAAGCACCAGGGACCAAATATCTACCATGTGACTTAGACATGCCGCTTTTACTCTGGCCTGGGTTTTCTCATCCCTACAGTGGGGTTGGTAGCAGTACTACCTCATGTGGCGGGAAGAGGTTAGAGACGTGCAGAGCACTTGGCAGTAGACCTGGCACATAGCATGTGATCAGCTGTTACTCCCACCACCACTGCTACCATGGTGTTTTGGGGTGGCTTTCTCGGGACAAGTCCTTGATACACAGTCCTCTGCAGGTATGGTCCAATGTGGGGACACACAGCATTTCTGCAAAGATATAGCAGGTTTGTTTTGTGGTGACACCAGCCAGCCCCAAGGACCATTCCACAAGCATCCTGAACATAGAGCGACACAGTGGCTTCAAATCCTTCAGGGGATCCAACTGTAGGAATTCTCAGGGTCACTTGCTGAGAGTTATTGTTTTGATTCCCATGACTCTAATATGATCAAGAGGTCTAAAACTGAACTCTTGTATTGTTTTGAGTGCCCTCTTCTGCCAGCCTAATGACTTATCCTAATCTGCATTTTGATAAATAGGGATTTGTTTTCTACAGATGTAGGATATTTACTAGGCACCTTCTTCTGTTTATCATTTATATAAAAAAAAACTTTGCCCATTTTGGACACTCTTTGTTTCTACTTATTCATTTTCGTTAACTGTTATTAACCTTCTATTTCTTGTCTTATGGACTTTTTCTGCCTGGGTTGGCTTCAAATTGTGATGCTCAGATCTCAGGCCTCCTAAATAGCTAGAATTACGGTGTGAGCCACCCTGCCCAGCCAAGA
Organism: Megascapheus bottae; assembly: GCF_031878675.1. Classification (NCBI taxonomy): domain Eukaryota; kingdom Metazoa; phylum Chordata; class Mammalia; order Rodentia; family Geomyidae; genus Megascapheus; species Megascapheus bottae. The sequence goes on along the minus strand of NC_143516.1, from coordinate 6,519,456 downwards.
ATTGAATATTCTTGGGTTTTTTTCTTTTTTACCAGTCCTGGGGCTTGAACTCAGGGCCTGAGCTCTGTCCCTGGGCTTTTTTTGCTCAAGGCTAGTAGTCTACCACTTCTGAGGGGTCCTACAGAGCAAAGGGCAGCCCTGGTCCTCTTGTCTTCCCTTCTGTCTGTCATGGGTGGTCTGGATGCCATAAAACCCCCTAAGCTTTCGGCAGAGTAGTGTCTTGCCACAGCTGTGTTGGCAGGGAGGGGCACTGTATTGCCCCCACAAACTCGTCGCACGTCCCCACTCTTCTGCTATACTTTCTCTCTTGAGCACATGCACATTTTAATACATTCTCCCTCCTAATAGGAGCGAGTTATGTGAAAGGAACAGGCAGTCAGGGTTGTTATTAACAGCAGAGCATGGAGAACTCAGGCAGAATGCCTTGTGTTTATCATGTGACAGAGGCCACAAAGAGTAATTTCATTTTGCTAACGAGTACAGGTTCATGCCTGTAATCCCAGCTGCTCAGGAGGAAGAGATCAGGAATGTTGAAATTTTAGGATAACCTGAACAAAAATGTTTGCAGGACACCCTTCTCAACCAATAGCCGTCATCTCAGCTATGCAGGAAGTGTAAACAGGAAGACTGTAGTGAGGGTTGGTCTAAGCATCAACGTGAGACTCTATTTCTAAAATAAGTAAAGCCAAAATATCCGAGCTTGAATGGATAGAGCATCTGCCTGCTAAGTGTGAGGCCCTGAATTGAGTCATACAGTGAAAAATTATCATTTACATGCCAAATAGCCTCGCAGCATTTCCTACCGTTACTAGATCCACTCTCAACTTCTCTAGTTGGAGTGGAAAGACGGGGCCTTGCTTCCCACCTATCTGGGATGCTCCCCAGACAGGAAGTTTACTTGGATGGTAGATGGCCAATAAAATCAGATAGTTTGTACAAGTCTAGTACAAAAAGCAAAACTGATCTCCGAATAGAAACAACTGAGCCAAACATCTATCTCCAGAAGACAGAAAAAGGATAGCAAAATAAGCTTGAAGAACACAGGAAGAAACCCGTGACCTAGAAAATTGAGCAGTAAATAAGATGCCATGTCTAATTTCCTGGAATATAAACAACCAAGAAATAAAGCTCTGGTAAGATGAACAGAGAAAATAGCAAGAAAGTGAAAATGCTAGTTTCAAGTGAGACAAATGTAGGTGATGTAGGTAATTATTAGGAAATAAATATATTACTTTGTGTCTCATAAAACTGTATGCTAGTTGATTTGAAAATTCAATTAAACATGATTTTTATTGGAAATACACCAAAGAGTGAGTGAAATACTCCCGTAGATCAATAGCCACACACACACACGCACGCGCACTCACGCACACGCACGCACGCACACACACGCACGCACACACACTCAGAAGTTTGTTGAAGAATTATGTAGGTACTAGATTCATATAGTTTTACTTCCAAGATTCTGAATAGTTTCAGAACTTAGAAAAAGTTGGAGTTCTTGGGGCCGGGAGTTTGGTCTAGTGGTAGAGCTCTTGCCTAGCATGCACCAAGACCCGGGTTCGATTCCTCGGTACCACATACATAGAAAAAAAGCCGGAAGTGGTGCTGAGGCTCAAGTGGTAGAGTTCTAGCCTTGAGAAAGTCCAAGGACAGTGCTCAGGCCCTGAACTCAAGCCCAGGACCGGCAAAAAAAAAAAAAAGTTGGAGTTGTTCTATTCATTTCACCAAGAGAGTATAACCCTAATGCCAAAACTTGAAAACAAAATGATTGCAAAAAAAACCCAACCCCCAAACAAAAATATCAACTTGAGACAAATATTAAAAGCTAACACAAAGACATAGGAAATGTAATCTAGTAGTATAAAGTCCTGCTGTGACTTCACTCACTCTTGACTCGCTTCTCCTGGGGCCCCAGCCACCACAGACCTCTGAGTTCCAGCCCATTCTCCTTGCACTCTCCTTGTAATGGCCAGAACCAGCTGCTGGAACACTGGTCCCTTTCCCAGCTAAGCCTCTCTCCACCTGCTTCCTCAAAAAAAGAAAATGAAAACGAAGACTAAGTATGTGTATGTATGTGCTTTTGAGGCAGTGTTTCCTTCTTTCAAAAGAATTTTCTCTGGAACCAGTGTAGGTACAGTCAGGTAGAATGTCCAGGGCCCTGCTGGAAGTCTACAAGCTTCCCCAGGCACATCAGGCACAGTGCAGCTTGAGAGCCACAGGAAGACTTCTGCCCCGTCCTGAGTCTGCTGCAGAGGCCAGGCCATCTGGCTATACTGGAACTTACCGGTCTTGTCCAGAGAACCGTGGCCAGCAGCAGCTCCTTTCCACAGGGCACTGCTAGGGTGACTAGCAATGTGGAAAATTTAATAACTAGCTACCGTTTTTGTGGGCCTGTTGAGAGCTATGCATTATAGATATGATTTTACAGATGGTTTCATTCTGTGGGTGTTTTTATTTTTCCTGACTCACCTTCAGGTGATGTTTCCTTAGAGGTCAGTGTCAAAGTTTGCCCCTGGGGTGAAGAGTACACAGCGTTCTGTGCCTGCTCGGAGGCCTGGGGCTGCAAGCAGAGAAGCAAGTGAGAAACCAAGCCATATCTGTCGTGTGTTTTGTGGAGCCAAGCATTTGCAACTTGCAAAGAGGAAATTACAACCAATTTAAAGACCCCAAGGGACTTTATTTTGTGATTCTAGAATCAGGCAATACTTCATCCATATATGAAACAAAGGTTCCGATGTACCAGGCAGCCGTGGTTGGTTTTTAGATAGAAAAGCTAAAGGAAGTGTAAACCGCAAAAAGTGGATTGGCCATTTCAAAATTAATTCCCTTGTAAGAGGAATTGGAGAGATGGCACAGTTAGAAATAACTAAGCTGGCACCACTGGCTCATGTCTACAGTCCTGGTTACTTAGGAGGCTGAGATCCAGAGGATCACAGTTCAAGGTCATCCTCTGTAGAGATGCCAACTCCAATCTATATCAACAGAAGAGGTAGGCTGGAAGGGCTAGAGGCATGGCTCAAATGGCAGAGCACCAGCCAATAAATAAGCCAGCGAATGGGAGTTCAAACCCCAGTACTATGAAAATAGTAATAACTGATTACCATCAGGATACTTCAGGCTACATTTCTGTGGAAGGGCTGAAGCAAGTGAACTCTGTTATCTCTCATACTAACTAATATGTTCCCCTTGGGAAAGTATGGCTTTTACTTCTTTTGTCCTGATTTTCCAGTCAGATGACAGCATAGTTTTCGTTGAGTGAGAGAACTTTTTAACGTAAGTGACTCCGTTTTGATTTTTAATCTGGTCCCTTGGAACTCGGTGTAGAACTTAGCCTAGAACAAAGGCCTTCAGTAATTTGTTAAACACAGCCAATAAATACAAAAGTATTCTTGGCTTTTTGTGCAAGTAGAATTTTTAATTAAAAAAAAAATACACAGATAGCCAGGCTGGTGGCTCATGCCTGTAATTGTAGCTACTCTGGCTAAGATACGAGAACTGAGATTCAAAGCCAGCCCTGGCACTTAAGTCCATGAGACCTTCACCTCCAGTTAATGACTAGAAAACCAGAAATGGCGCTGTGGTTCAAGGTGTAGGGCAGTAGCCTTGAGCTGAAGAGCTTAGGGAAAACACCCAGGTCCTCAGTTCAAGTCCCATGACAGACCAAAAAAAAATACACAGGTGTCCTGTCCAAGACAAATTTTCTTCCAAAATATAAGAAACTAGCTAACATTGTCAAGAGATATCTGATGAGGTTGTCATATTTAGGATAAGTAGTCTGATTCCGTCAGGGTCATTGTAAACAGTTCTGTAAAGCAAAAGAAGCCAAAGAAAAGAGTGAAAATATCAGATGTCAATCTGAGGTGCGTGTCCAACTAAAAACTTGACTCCGCCACTGGAATATAACGCCGAGAGGAAATAGAGAAGGTTGTGAGATTCCACTTTGGGAGGACTAATCTGAGCCCTGAGCATTAAGTGAATCAATGAGCTGTATTAGCTAGCTGCCTCCAGTGATGCTGTGTAACAAATAGGATCAAAACTCTCACAGGCTTCTCTTACATGCCTGTGATTGCCTGGAACAGCTCTGCAGCTTGGCTCCAGTACTGGTTCAGGTTCAGCTCTTTCTCTCAAATTTTATTCCAGAATCTGGGTTGAAGGGAAAGCAGTAATCTGTACTAAGTTTTCCTCCTGGCAGGTCATTAGACTATGGAATGGAAAGCCAAAACATCCCATGACTCTCCCAACCTCTCTTGGTAACATAGCTGCCAAAACTCAGTGCCAAGTGAGACCCATAGCGTCTCAGAGGTCCATGGCACCAGATGTGAGAAAAAAAAATGTTTACTGAGTAACACAACCTGTGGCCTGAGGGGAGGTTAGAAGACTGGAGACTGTTATTCAGAAAGCGTTTAATCACCAGTGGCACACACCTACGAATCCTACCTACTCAGGAGGCAGAGATCTGAGAACTGCGGCTCAAAGCCAGCCTGGAAAGACAAATCTAAGAGGCTGTTGTGTCTAGTTAACCAGCAAAAAACATGGAAACATGTTCAAGTAGTAGAGTGCCAACCAGCTATGAGGAAAAAAGGCTGAGTAAGAACTTGAGGCCCTGAATTCAATGTGAAAAAGAAGAGTGGGGGAGGAGAAGAAGGAGGAATCGTTTAATCTTTTAACCCCACACAGTGTCTGACAGTTGATGTTCAAAAATTGGGGGTTGACTGGAAACTTGCACAACCCAAACTGGCCAGCAGCAATTGCTTGGAGAGTTAGGGAGGTAAAAGCTAAAAATTACCTTCCCAGGGCCCAAGTTTCTGAATCTTGTGAGATATTTGTGGGTGTGTCAGGCAACTCAGCTGCACTCTGTTGGGTGTTAGTCGATAAACGTTCAGCAGAATTCCACCCACTATTTGTAGGAGTTGAGAGGCAGAACTGAGCTGTTGAAGCCTGGAAACTTTGATAATGAACAATAACCTGCGTGCTTTGGTTTTGAAGGTTTAATATATGTTTGTACATTTTTAAAAAGAGCTATGAAAACAGTTTGGCTTGGTGCAATACATTTTCTTTCTTAAAAGGTTAAAGAGTATTTTAAACAAAGGACTAGGAGAATGCAAAGATTCTATTTGGGGAAAAGGAAGAAATTTTTTAAATCCAGTAGTGAGCTGGGCACCTGTGCCTCTTGTCTATAATCCTAGATACTGGGGATGTTGAGATCTGAGAACTGTAGTTCAAAGCCAGCTCCGACAAGAAAATCTGTGAACTCTTATCTCCAGTTAACACCAGGAAACTGGAAATGGCACTCAGGCACAAAAGTGCTAGCCCTGAGCCAGGCGCAGTGGCTCACACCTGTAATCCTAGCTACTCAGGAGGCTGAGATCTGAGGATCAAGGTTCAAAGCCAGCCCAGGCACAAAAGGACCTGAGACTCTTATCTCCAATTATCCTTTAGAAAATGGGAAGTGGGGCTTGGCTCAAGGGTAGGGCAGTAGCCTTGAGTTGAAGAGCTCAGGGACAGAGCCCAGGCTGAGTTCAAGCCCCATTACCCAACAAAAAAAGTGCTATCCTTGAGCAAAAAAACCTGAGGGACAGTGCCCAAGCCAAGTTCAAGTCTCACAAATGAAAAAAAAAAAAGAAAAGAAAATTTGTATTTTCATCAATTATGAATACAGGTAATAGCACACTAGTGGCATCTGTCACCACTAGAATCTGCAGCTGTTTTCATGTGATGTTATTACAGGTAACTTTTATTTAATTTTGCTATTAAATAATTGAATGAAGAAGTGATAATTTCATAAGTCAGATGATGAGTTCGATGCAACTTGATCCCACATCATCCCTCCCATCATCTCCCCACTTTCTCCCTCCCATCCCTACCTTCAAGTTCTGTAATTCCGTTTTTGCATGCTCTACATTGAATATAATGACTATACTTATTCACCCTCCCCCCTCCCTCCATTTGTGTGCACCCCCTCTGATACCTTCCCCACCCCAAACACGTGGCCTGGCGTTCACTGGTCATCAGAGGACTCCCCTGCAGTCACCATGCAGGCAACTTTCTGTGTGTGTGTGTGTGTGTGTGTGTGTGTGTGTGTGTGTGTGTGTGTGTGTGCTGGTACCGGGGCTTGAACTCAGGGCTTGGGCACTAGTCCTTAGCTTTTTCCACTTGAGGCTAGCACTCTACCACTTGAACCACACCTTTGCTTTCAGCTTTTTTTGCTGGCCAAAGGAAGATTTGTTTTCCTCAGGCTGGTTCTGAACCTCCTAAGTGGCTAGGGTTCGAGATGTAAAGCAGACTTTACCAGTTCTCCCATCATGATAGAGCGCATGCTGTCATCGTGATGAACACGGGGTAACCTGCCTTCTGCTAAGAGGCCCCTGCTTAGAAAACCACTGCTCACTATTGGCTTGGTTTATGCATTTTTCACCAAGGAGCAGGGAAACAAAGTATTCCTCCCATGTCTAATCACACGGACGCCTTGCTGTGGTGTGGGATGCAGTGTGTGCCCGGGGTTACCCCCATTCTGTTCTGGGGGAAGCAGGGAGTGCCAAGCAGCACCCATGCTGCCAAGCCTGGTGTGAGAACCAGAGACAAGTTGGGTGCTGGTGGCTCACACCTGTAATCCTAGCTGCTCAGGAGGCTAAGATCTGAGGATCACAGTTCAAGGCTAACTTAGATAGGAAAGTCTGGAAGACTCTCATCGCCAGTGACTACTAAAACGCTGAAAGTGGCACTGTGGCTCAAAGTGGTGGAGCACTAGCCTCAAGTGCTAAAACTCAAGAACAGTGCTGAGGCTCTGAGTTCAAGCCCTAGGCAGTGAGGGGATGAATGGGAACCCAGGCAGTGGGCCAGAGCATCAGATCTGAGCTCCAAGGGTGAGCTCCAGTTGGCAAAGTGAAGGGAGACAGGCGTGAAGAAAAGCCATGCTGGCAGCTCGGAGGACCAGCTCTGGCAGGCCTGGGACCACGGGCAGACAGAACCGGGGACAGAGGCCTAGCCGACGGAGCCTAGAGCCAGGCTGGGAGTTTGTCTCTTCTCAGAGGGTGAGGACAAGGGGCTTTCAGAAAGCACTCTGTGAGCTGCATGGCGGCAGGACAGAGTCCAGAGACCGCTTAGACCCAGGGCTGTGGGGCCAGGACAGGAGGCCTGGTTATTTTTCCAAATTAAAAAATCAATGCCTCTGTGTGAGGGGGAGGGAAGGGGGCAAGTTTGAACTCAAGACTTCATCCTTGCTAGGCAGGTGCTCTGTGCTATAAGCCAGACCCCCCAGCTCTTTTTGCTCTAGTTATTTTTCATGTGAGGTCCCTGGCCTCCGACAGCCAGTAGCAATTTAGCCAGTAACAACTTTCAAATGAATAAATGTACAGAATGAGAAAATTGTTACTGGCTAAAGCATGAAATTGAACATCTAATGGGATATTTTGAAAAGCTTACATCACACCAACAGGACACAGTTTCAAGCTGTTCCTGGACTAGTGATTCTCCCACAGTGTCTGTGAACATTTTCAAGAGGCAGAAAGGCCAGTGCTTGCAGTTTGGGTCTAAGCCAATGGAAGGAGTAACCTGTAGCTAAGAACTCACCTCCTTTCTGCCTGGAAAAACACTTCAGTCCTTAGAAGAGGCACAGCAGTTACTTCATGAAAGTCTATTTCTGTGTGTGCATCTCTCTTTTTTGATTGCACTGTTTCTTATTTGTGTGCGGTTCTTGGCTTTGTGTGACTACAGGCCCTGCCCTGTGCTTTCTACAAGTCTGCTTCTCTCTGGAGTTTCTGAGTCTCGCTCAGCGCTTTCCCTAAAGCTGCAGACCTGGCTCTGCCCCCATGCCAGGCTACGCAGCGCCTGCCACCCCACCCGACGAGCACCACCAGGTCTGTTTCTGAGGCGTCCCAGCACACACGCCCCTCTGATTCATCCATCCCTGTTTCTTCACCACCAGGAGATGCTGCTATCCTCACCAGGGTCTCCTAGAGGCTCCCCACATGACACAGCGCTGCCCCACCCCACCCCAGCCTTGGAACAGACCCATGAGTGGCCATGCTCAACCTGGTCCTAGTAGAGGAGCCCAGAGTCTCTGCTGGCCTGCAGCCCCCTCCAGCCAGGCCCAGGCCATCCTCCTCGATGCCCCTAGGTCTACTTCCCGGCCAACTCCCTCTCAAGTCCTTGCCTTCTTTGAGGGGGCTTGGTGTGGGTATCTCAGAGCTTTCCACACTCACATGATAATTACCCCTGTGGTTTCTTCCTTACACCCACAGTACTCCCAGAGTGTAGGCTGGAAGAAGCAAGCGTGTCTCCCCCAAATCAGCCAAATGGGTATTCTTCCTTCTTCTCCTTACTCCCCTCACACTGTCGTCTGGTTGTCTTAAGTCAGACTCAAAAATGGCAGCAACAGAACTCTTCTGTTCACTCTCTGCTTCTCCATCCATATGCTAGGATGTTAGCTACTGATGTGTGTGTGTGAGAGTGTGTGTGTGTGTGTGTGTGTGTGTGTGTGTGTGTGTGTGTGTGTGTGTGTGTGTTGGTACTAGAGCTTGAACTTAGGACCTGAACACTGTCCTTGAGCTTTTTAATTCAAGGCTAGTACTCTACCACTTGAGCCATAGCTCTATTTCTGACTTTTTGTTGTTCAATAGAGATAAGAGTCTCACAGACTTTCTTGCAAGGCTGGCTTTGAACCACAGTCTCAGCCTTCTGAGTAGCCAGGACTTGTAGCTTCTTCTGGGAAGAAGATATGAGCCACTATTGCCTGGTGGCTATGGTAATATTTGAACTCCTGATCACAACTCCTTCCCTGTGCCAGGTTCTTAGAAGCTCTCTGTAGATCCTTGCAGAAAAGCCAGTAGGCTTTGGCTGTTCATTGGCCATGGTGGAGAAAACAGCATTCTCAGGCCACAAAGTTGTGGCAGGCGGCAGGGCCTGGGGTGTGTGACCTGCCCATGCACAGATTCCTAGGCACATCTCTTGTTTAGCCACAGTCATCTTCATAATTCTTTATCATTTTGAATACGCTGTTCCCTATTTTCACTTAACAGTGGGTCCCATAAACGCAGCAGCTGGTCCTAGCCACGAAGAGACCTTTTGCTGTGTTTTTCTGGGTGCCCGTGTTTATAAAAGTAATTACAGACCTACAGGCTGAAGCACAGTGACTCAGTGAGAGAAGAACAAGAAACAAAACAACACTATATTTGGAGTCTGTACAGACCCCAGTCTGCGGGCAGGAATATTTCTGTGTACTTTGTAGTTCCTAACTGCCTTTCAAACCACCAATTCATTCTGGGCCTAACCTGAGTCTGTAAGAGTTCCAATTCCTGTGAATTCTTTATTTATAGCTGCTCTGCTGAGACATGCCAAGACTTCCTCATTTTCTGTAGGGCAGACATCACTGACTTCAATTCTTGAAAAGTTTTATTTGGAAAAGTTAGGGGGAAAAAACTTTTATAGCATATCTAATTTACTGAAGCCTGGCAAAAGGCCAGGACTCTTAATTCAGATCCAGCCTCCTTTGAACCCCGTGCCACAGAAAACAGCACAGCACAATCCTCTGGGAGCTTCGTTTGGCCCTATTAGAACAGACATGGTTAGCATTTACTAGCTGACTACAAATCTGCCATCTACTTATTTATTGGGTTTTATAAGTAGTATCCATTCTAAAAAATGAATAAGGAAATCCACTATATAAAACTGTTATAGAGCCAGTGCCTACAATTCCCACCTGTAATTCTAGCTCACTGGGAGGCTGAGATCTGAGAATTATGGCTCAAAGGTATCCCAGGCAGGAAAAGCCTGTGAGACTCTTTTTTTTTTTTTTAAAGGCAATATAATTTTTTTATTGTAATTAGTAAAAGGGTTACATGATATTTGCCAGATAGAAGGTGCATTAATTCACATACATTGATACCCTTTCACATGTCTTGGTACCCATTTCCCTTCCCCCCCACACCCCCCACCCGTCTTGGTTTTCCCCCCTTCCCTATCAAATTTCAAATATCCAAATACAAATAAATTCAATATATTAGATAACAAAGTGAGATACTATACCAATATGAGATAACAAGGGACAGCAAAGGAGATGAGAGACAACATAGTACATTAAGGACAACAATCGTTCATTATATGGCTTTTGTTTCACTATCCTGGAAGTCCTTTTAATTAGCTTCACATTATATGTCCTTATGTATCAAGATTTTGCTCTATTGCAAATCTCTGCTAGTAGAGCCCAAGGTTTCTACTGATTATGACAAATGAGGGAAACCATTGAGCCTAAGTTCCTTTGAGTCTGGCTTACTTCACTTAATATGATTTTTTCTAAGTCTTTCCATTTCCTAACAAATGGGGCGATGTCATTCTTTCTGACAGCAGCATAGAATTCCATTGTGTACAAATACCACAACTTGTTGATCCACTCATCAACTGAGGGACATCTAGGTTGGTTCCATATCTTTGCTATGGTGAATAGTGCTGCAATGAACATTGTTGTGCTAGTGGGTTTAGTATGTCCTTGTTTCTGGATGGTTGGGTAAATGCCAAGTAGTGGAATTGCTGGGTCATAGGGGAGTTCTATGTTTAGCCTTTTGAGGCACTGCCACACTGCTTTCCATAGTGGTTGGACGAGTTTGCACTCCCACCAACAGTGTAGTAGTGATCCCTCCTGGCCACATCCCCTCCAGCATCTGTTGTCATTCGTTTTCCTAATCCTGGCCATTCTAACTGGAGTGAGGTGGAATCTTAGAGTTGTTTTGATTTGCATTTCTTTTATGACCAGAGATGTTGAGCATTTCTTCATGTGTCTATAGGCCATTTTTGTTTCTTCTTCAGAGAAGAGTCTCTTTAAGTCTTTGGCCCATTTTTTAATGGGATGGTTGTTACTTTGGAGGTTAGTTTTGGAGTGATTCAATTTTTTGAGTTGTTGATATATTTTAGATATGAGGCCTTTGTCCGTTGTTTGGTTGGTGAAGATCTTCTCCCACTCTGTAGGCTTCCTGATTAGTTTACTAGCTATGTCCTTTGCCATACAAAAGCTCTGCAGTTTAATGCAGTCCCACTTATCCAGTCTTTCTCTGATTTGTTGTGATTCTTGGTCCTTATTAAGAAAGTTTCGACCTGTGCCAAGGAGGCCTAGTGTATCTCCTATTCCTTCCTGTAGAGTTTTCAGTGTGTCAGCTTTTACCTCCAGGTCTTTGATCCATTTGGAGTTAATTCTAGTGCAAGGTGACAAAGAAGGATCCAGCTTTAGTTTTCTGCAGGTGCTCAACCAGTTCTGCCAGCACAACTTGTTGAAGAGGCTGTCTTTCTTCCATTCTATTTTTTTGGCTCCCTTGTCAAAGATTAGGTGGCCATAGGTCTGTGGTTTAATATCTGGGTCCTCAGTTCTATTCCATTGGTCTTCAGGCCTGTTCCTGTGCCAGTACCAAGCTGTTTTGAGGATTATAGCTCTGTAATAGAGTCTAAAGTTTGGAATTGAAATTCCTCCAGCGCTGTTCTTTCTGCTAAGAAGTGTTTTTGCTATACGGGGTCTTTTATTATTCCATATGAAATTTTGGATTGCCTCTTCTATTTCTTTAAAGAATGACATTGGTATGTTGATGGGTATTGCATTGAATTTGTAGATAGCTCTTGGCAAGATTGTCATTTTCACAATGTTGATTCTTCCAATCCAGGAGCATGGGAGGTTTTTCCATTTCCTTAGTTCTGCTTTAATTTCCTTTTTTAGGGTTTTGAAGTTTTCGTCAAAGAGGTCCTTTACATTCTTAGTTAAGCTAATTCCTAGGTACTTTATTTTCTTTGAGGCTATTGTGAAAGGAGTTTCTTTCCTGATTATTGCCTCGTTCCTCTCACTGTTGGCATAAAGGAAGGCAGTTGATTTTTGAGGGTTGATTTTATAGCCTGCTACTCTTCCAAAGCTTTGGATCAGCTCAAGGAGCTTGGGAGTAGAGTCTATAGGATTCTTTAAATACAGAATCATGTCATCTGCAAAGAGGGATAGTTTTATTTCCTCTTTCCCTACTTGGATCCCCTTTATGCTTGCTTCTTGCCTTATTGCACTGGCTAGGAATTCTAGTACTATGTTAAAAAGTAATGGAGAGAGTGGGCATCCTTGTCTCGTTCCTGATTTTAGAGGGAATGGCTTTAGATTTTCACCATTAAGTGTAATACTAGCACTAGGTTTCTCATACACAGCCTTTATTACATTAAGGAATGTTCCATGGATTCCTAGTTTCTCCAGAGCTTTTAACATGAAGGGGTGTTGGATCTTGTCAAATGCCTTTTCCGCGTCTATTGAGACAATCATGTGATTTTTGTCTTTGCTCCTGTTGATGTGTTGAATTATATTAATTGATTTGTATATGTTGAACCAGCTTTGCCTCCCTGTGATGAATCCAGTTTGATCATAGTGTATAATTTTTTTGATGAGTTGTTGTAGACGGTTGGCCAGTATTTTGTTGAGAAGTTTTGCATCGATGTTCATCAAAGATATAGGTCTATAGTTCTCTTTCTTTGATGAATCTCTGTCTGGTTTGGGGATCAGGGTTATACTGACTTCATAGAATGAGTTTGGTAAGGAACCTTCATTTTCAATTTCGTTGAAGAGCTTGAGGAGTATTGGTGTGAGCTCTGCTTTGAAGACCTTATAGAATTCAGCTGTGAATCCATCTGGCCCTGGGCTTTTCTTAGGTGGAAGTTCTCTAATTGCGATTTCTATTTCAGAGCTTGAAATAGGCCTGTTGAGTTGGCTTAGTTCTTCTTGGTTCAGTGTGGGTATGTTAATATTGGCTAGGAATTCATCCATTTCATCTAGGTTCTCAAATTTGTTGGCATAAAGGTTTGAGAAGTATTCCCTCATGATATTCTGGATCTTGGTAATTTCTGTCGTGATATTACCATTTTCATCTGCGATTTTGTTTATTTCGATATGCTCTCTTCTTTTTTTGGTAAGATTTGCTAAGGGCTTGTCAATTTTGTTAATTCTTTCAAAGAACCAACTCGCCTGTGAGACTCTTATCTCCGACTAACCAGGAAAAACCAGAGGTGGAGCTATAGCTCAAGTGATAGAACACTAGCCTTGAGCAAAACTGCTCAGGGATAGTGCTCAGGCCCTGAGTTCAAGCCCAGTACCAACATACACACACACACACACACACACACACACACACACACACAAACACACACCACCACCAGCGCCACCATACGGGGGGGAGGGGTTGCTATAGTTCTAAGCATGTGAAGGGCGAATGAAGAGTCGGCAACAAGGGGGTCAGGTTGGAAAACCAGGCATCAGGACCCTCAGCTTTGCAGCTGCCTGTGAAATAAGAGCCAGGCATCTGCTGCAGGAGCCATCCAGGGAAGACTGGCAAAGAGTCCCGAAGGCTGGGTAGGCTTTGTGTTAGGAATGTTCTCCTGGCAAGAGATTGGGGAGCACAGTGTAGGGGTGGCCAGGAAAAGGGACGGTCTCCCCTGCAAGAAGTTATGGAGGAGCTGGGTGGATGGACACCACTGGTCCAAGGCGGGAGTAATGAGCAGACTTGGGCTCCATGGATGGAGGTATCTGCGGGACGATTAGGTAGAAAGGGCCAGGCCAAGCTTCCATGGAGAAGAGGACCCACAAGAAGCACCGAAGGCTGTCACACAAGGCCACTTGCACCTCAGAGTCGACCTCACACTCTGCCACTGCCCTTGGTCCACTGCAAGGATGACTGCAGGATCTTTCCCTGCCTAGCACCCACCCGAACCTGCAAACTGACTAGACAGAGGGATTCTAGGGTGTCAGATGCTCACCCTGAAGTCCCAGCCACCCACAAGGCCGGAGCTGTGGTGCTTCATGGGATCAGGCATCTGCAGAGGGCATCATTCCATTAGAATGATGGGGCTCCCACAGCATGACACCTGCCAGGAGGTGGGGCAGCCAGGGCGGGGCCAATGGGAAGGAGGAGAGAGAAGGCAAGGTCACTTCAATGCCAGCCTTGTCACCAAGGGTATGTTAGATTACAGCATAAAAAGAAGAGCAAGTCTGCATTTACTGATTGGTTTTACATTGAAGGGTTTTAGGGTGTGTGTGTGTGTGTGTGTGTGTGTGTGTGTGTGTGTGTGTGTGTGTTTAACAAATGGAGCTAAACCCCTAAAGAATTTTAGTCTGTAAAACATTGGCAAGAACCCAAGACTAGAAGAATCTGTACCAGCACAAATAAGGAACAGTATCTTTTCACATTTAATTTTCCATCTCAGAAGTGTCTTCAAGCTTATCTAATCCAAATTTTACTTGAAGAAATTGAATGCTCACGTAACAATACTGTAACACTTTGAACTAATGCAGAATTAGTTCCTATGATTTCTTGATTCTGTTTTTCCATCAAATTAAGCAGAACTAATTTTCAGGAAAGGAGCTAAGAAGAGAGTGGCAGAATAGACTTCCTTTGTGCTTGATCTCAGATACCCTTCTAAGCCCCAGTCCTACTCATAAAACTCACAGATCTGCTCTGAAGGATGATTGATAAATATGCCAGCCATCCTGACTCATGCCTGTAATCCTAGCATTGCAGGAGGCTGTGGTCTGAAGATGGTGGTTAGAAGCCAGTCTAGGGAGGGAAGTCTATGAGACTCTTATCTCCAAATAACCAGCAAGAAGCAGGAAGTAGAGGAATGATTCAAGTGGTAGAGCACTAGCCATAAGCAAAATAGATAAGGGCCCTAAGCTTAAGCCCCACTCTGAGCATGAGTGCACATACACACAGAGATTTCCACCTGAGTATTTCTCCAAATGTCCACCTTGCTGAGAATGAGGGTCCCACCATGTGCTGTGTGTGCTGGAAAACTTCTCATGGCGGATGGGTGTCTCCACACCCAAAATCCAAGAACCCCAAGTCAGGCCCAGCCACTCACCCCCATGTGCCAAAGAAGCACAGTGAAGGGCAGAGGAGGGAGGTGTGTTACAGTGGCAGCGTGGGAAGACCACACCAGCAGTGGTGTTGGCTTTGGGTTCAGTATGGGGACATTGGGGAGCAGGTGAGAGAAGCATGCATGGTTCAAACAGGTGTGGCCCGGCTGACTGGCAGCTCTGTCTTTGTCCTTGGAGGAGCTCTGCAGAATGGCGGTTGCTGTTCCTGGTACAGAACAGGACCAAGGAGACCTCCGGGGTTTCAGAGTGACATTGGCCTTCCGCACAAGATGCTTCTCACTGAGTTTTCTCCCTTGGGGCCCAAGGTGATCACCAAGGGATGGCAGCAGAGCACAGCTCAGCTCAAAGGACTCAGACACAAGGCTGGGGGACTTTGAGTTTATTCACAGGGCTCAGCAAAAGCATCTGAGGTGCCTCTTATGTGAGAATTGCATTCTGTGATCCATGCAGAAAGCTTGGTATGTGGCAGGCTGGGCTCCATGATGGGCTGAAAGCAGGCAGAGGCTGCAGGGAAAGCAGGTGAAGTGAAGACTGGACAGAGCATCCGGCTTGGGTCTTGCACAAGGACAGTGAGTAGCATGAGTTCAATGGCGACTAAGGACTTGGTCCCTGAATCCCTGAGCTAGCTTCATTTTTAAAATATTCCATCATGAACTATGTGGAGACCATACAAGGCAGGTGACAAGTGAATCACTCACTGTACCTCAACGTTTTGTCCTCAAACAAATGAAATACTTTATAAGAAAGAATTCTACAGTTTGTAGGGTACAAAGGCTTGAGGCTTAAAGAAAAGTAATTTTCCACTTCAAACCTTTAAAAACACTTGACTTAATTAGAATGTAATTAACATTTAAATTTGTTTTAAACTTCAATTGTGCATTTCACGGGAGTCTCAGAATCCTCTTGGAGAGCAGAGTTTAGGATTGTTGCTGGCTGTGCCCGGAGCCTCCGCACAGAAAATCCAGACCACCCGGATGTGATTTGTACCTGGCACCCCCTTCCAGGGCCCATGCCAGAACCTTCTAGGAGGTTCCAAACTCTCAACATTTTTCCGAATACTTCTTTGTTTCTCTGATACCCTTAAGCATAATTTTCGTGAGCACTCTTCTCTCTGTATTTCCCTGTATTTCTTTTTCGGTCACTGTCCAGTGGTAGTCACTCTCCGCCACTTCTTTAGACCCAGAAGCAGAGTTTTTCCTTCATGAGAGGAGAAGAAAATGGACTCAGCCCAGGGCCACACAGCTGAGGACCAGCTCTGGGGGAGCAAAGTTCTCACTTTGTCACCAGGTCTTGAAGCATCAGGCCCACACTCAAGTTCCACAGTCAGGTCCAGCCACTGGTCCCCATACACCAAATAAACAGACAAGAGGAGAGTTAGTGGCAGCCACAGGCAGACAGCGTTTCTGCTCATCTCCAGTCCTCAGCCATCTGCAGGGGCACATACTTTTGCCGTCATTTTACGTAGGGAAGCGGAAGTGAGAACAAGAGGTCTGGAGGGCATGGCTGGTGACCTCTAGCTCAGTCTCTACCTGCATGGCCAAGCCAGTCACTCCTGTCTGGAGGGTGTCTCGGAGCTTTTCGCTGTTCCTTCCTTTGGAGTAGGCTTACTTACCTTTTGCCAGGCAGAAGGCATGGGATGCTCCTCTGGGCATAGGATGCTTCTAGGAAAGCCTGTCTCTCCTGGAGGTGATTGTAAAATCACTTCTGAGAATTGCTCAGACCAAAGGAGCAGGGGGCTGGGTGCCTGATTTTTATCCTCATTTTAGTCCATTTATGAGCCCAGCAAAAACAGCTTTGACGGGGCTGCCTGTATCCTCGGCTGCCCGTGGAGGATCAGCGGTGCTGTCAAGTAGAAGCCTCTCCACTCCCAGCAGCTTCTCAGGGCTGGAGTGCCAGGAAAATCTGCATCCGCCAAACAAGCGCATAGCTCCCCTGCCTGGAGCTTCCCTTCCCTGCTGGGTTCAAGGCGGATACTTCAGGGTTCCTCTCAGGCACCCCCAAAGCTTTGAGGGGACCTGCCAGATGCGTGCGCTGCTCTTGCAGACCATCTCTGCCTCGGACCCTCAGTCTCATCCAGGCATCATTCCCTGCACCTCCCGCCCCAGCCCAGCGGGGCCTCTTCTTGGCCCTCAAGCACAGTCCTCACCCACACGCCTGCATGAGTCAGTCACCTCCCTCGGGAGAAAGGAAAGGAAATCCTCACATCTTTGCAGGGTGACAGGAGATAGGTAGTCAGGGGACCCCAAATAACTAATCTTGTGTTTTATTTGTTTTGGGGGATTGGGTTTTGTTTGCTTGTTTGTGACCAGATCTCCCAGTGGAGCCTAGGCTGGCCTCAGACTTCAGGTCATCCTGCTTCTGCCTCCCAAGTGCTAAGATACAGGGATGTGCAACCAAGTCCAGCAAACTCATTGCTTTAGCAAAGTAACTACTTGAGAGAACCTTCCATGGTGACCAGCCATCCCTTACCCGAACTCCTATACCTTCATTCAGCTATCCTAGGGCAGCATCTGATTCCTTCTCATGAAAGGAATCCAAGAAATGCTGTAGTCTAGAAATACTCCCTTCTGAGCCAGGCGGGTGCTGGTGGCTCATGCCTGTAATCCTAACTACTCAGGAGGCTGAGATCTGAGGATCATGGTTCAAAGTCAGCCCGAGCACAAAAGTCTGTGAGACTCTTATCTCCAAGTAACCAACAGAAAACAAGAAGTGGCACTGTGGCTTTAGGGAAAGGGCCATAGGCTTGAGCTGAAGAGCTCAGGAACAATACCCAGGCCCAAAGTTCAAGCCCCACATCCAACAAAAAAATCCCTTCTGGCAGGATGCAGACTTGAGACTAGAGGTGTGACAACAATTCCAAAGTGTTCTTTTAAGATACTAGCACACACACACACACACACACACACACACACACACACACACACACACACACACACCAAACCCCCATAGTACATAGTTTCTACAAACTAACATATACAAACTAAAATACGCAAACTAACTCACATGACAATTGTTTCAAGCTTCTCAGATGTAGTTGCACGCAGTTGGCCTTGCACCCTCCCTCCCCTGCTCCAAGTGTCACCATGCAGCCATTTCCTGCTTTGCCTTGGTCCCCTGGGACTGTAGCCTATGTCAGCCAGGTCCACTCATTCTGTCCCCAGCTCAGCCCTGCCTGGCATAGCCTTGCTGTCAGAGCTACCCTGGCAGCAGCTTGGCCTCCTGCCTCGGCTGCATTCATCGTCCATGCACTGGCCTGCTCTGGGCCTAGGCCAGCCAACCTCCAGGCCTGCACTACTCATCTCGATCCATAAAGGAAGAGTGCTGGAGCACCAGTGACTCACACCTGCAATCCTAGCTAGTCAGGAGGCCGGGAGTTGAGTTCATAGCCAGCCCAGGCAGGAAAGTCCATGAGATTCCAATAAACTCCACCCCTCCCCCCAAAAAAGCCAGAACTGGAGCTGTGGTTTAAGTGGTAGAGCATTAGCTTTAAGCACAAGCAGCTCAGGGACAGCACCCAGGCCCTGAGTTCAAGCCCCAGGACTGGCACATATACTGGATGCCACAGACCATGGTGATAGATGATTTAATAACTAAACTAAGCTTATTGGGACTTCATTCCCTGCATCTCAAGAAGATTTTAGAGGCTGAATATAGCTTCCAAATAAGATAAGGGCCTCTGAAACCATTTCTTTGTTAGTATTTCTAGCAGTGCTAGGTATGTGGAAACTACTCCATAGAGGCAGTGTGGCATTAGCCGTCAGGAACTCTGGTTCTACAGATGGATGGAGCAGGGCTGTCCTTACCTGTGTGACCTTGGACAGCTCCCTACCAGACTGGATGTCCCTGTGATGGGCAGACTTAGCCATCTCACAGAGGTTTTATCAGGCCTAAGGCCTAGTCAGTACTTCCACAGACAAAACCAAGTACACATCACCTGATTTCCTTGCTCATGGGTTGGCTGTGGCTGAGGGGAAGAATGGGGTCAGTGTTGTTGGGTGGGGTCTGGCCTGGAGCTGTCTGGCTGGGAGTCTAGAAAGGTTCGAGTGTATCGGAGTGATGGGAGATCGTTCTGGGACCAGGCATGCGTGACATGTGAAAATGGCAGCCCTCAAGGCTACACTTGCCTGGTCCATTTAGGCGCCCAGCAATCTCAGACCCAGTGGTCACCATGAACTTAGCGGTCAGCAGAGAACACGAGACTCATTTCTTGGAAGAACTCAGCTTTCGTGAGATTTTGTCAGCCATAAAACGATTTTCACCTGGACAAGTTTCAGATGGAAATGGCCTCCAGGCCAGGCCTGAGAGGAGCCAAATGTCCACTCTGCTCTGGTTGCAATCATCTGTCACGTGTCCTCTCCCAGACACTCTGCTCCCTGGGAAAGGCACAGCCCAGCTGCCTGGCTGTTGTGAAACTTTCAGAGTTAAAAATGTGCCCCAAACCCTGCACCCCAGGCGCTCAGGCCCTGGCGATGCTTTCTGTCCCTGTGTCACCTTCAGCTGAGAGACGTTTCCCCGGAGCTGGCGGCTCAGCCCCACACTGGTGTGGAGATCCACACACACGCAATGTCAGACAGCAGCCGAGCACACACTCGCCCACCTCCACTTTCATCCCCATTTTCTCCAGTCAGATCAAGGAGGGAAGTGGCTTTGTGACGTCTTTCCCATTTCTGAACCACTCCTGTACTATTTGCAGGTCCACAACTTGTTTTTTTAATATTTAAAGACTTTGTTTTTTTTAGAATGGTTTTAAGTTCCCAGAAAAGTTGAAAAGGAAATGCAGAGAACTCCAGCATAATTCTCACCCTACCCACCTGTGTGTCACACCCTCCCTCTGTCCCACCACAGCAGCTGCATTGGTGACAGCAGATCTCCATGCACTGGAAAGAAAGTCCGTGATGCTCTTTTCTCCAATAAACTATCCAGAAAATTCTGGAAGCAGTGCTGCAGCTCAAGGGGTAGAGTGTTAGGCTTGGGCAAAAAAAGTTCAGGGACAGAGACCAGACCCTGAATTCAAGTCCCAGGACTGATACCCAAAAAAAAAAGCTCATGGGATGGGCAGGAGATTGCTCTATAAACACTCAGGTATTTCTTCTAAGAAAGCAGGGGCTGAAAATGTGGCTAAGTGGTAGTGTGCTTGCCAAGCATACATGAAGTCCTGGGTTTCATTCCTCAGTACCACATAAACAGAAAAAGCTAGAAGTGGTGCTGTGACTCAAGTGGTAAAGTGCTAGCCTTGAGCATCAGAGCCCAGGCCCTGCATTCAAGCCCCAGGACTGGCAAAAACAAAAACATGGAATATTTCTTTCTGATTTTTATGTTAATTTGTACCCCTGTTTCTTTAAATGACCCTTTAAGAAGAATGCACACTTTAAATTTTTTTTGAAAGCTCTAAGTTGTATTAGAAGACTAATTACATTCTTGAAACTTTTGGATATTAATAAGCATTTCTCTGAGTGGTTAGCTTAGAAATGCACAAGGTAATACTTTGTCATTTTCAGAGAATGAGGGAAGGGTTCCACCAAGTGAAAAAGACATTACTGATTGATTTCTACTTTTCTTTTCTGCCTCTCGTTTCAGAACGGTTTGATCACCACTGTCCCTGGGTAGGCAACTGTGTGGGGAAAAGAAACTACAGATTTTTTTATATGTTTATTTTATCCCTGTCTTTTCTGACAGTCTTTATATTTGCATTCGTTATCACCCACGTCATCCTTCGTAAGTATGCTGACCAAATCAGATTATGTATGTAACCATTTACCTGACTTTGGTTTTTCTGGTTTAATTTTGATTTGCGATTTTGGTCATTTCGGGCTCTCTCTTCCTTTTCTTTCCACCTTGTCCCTCTCACTCTCCCTGCCCCCTTTCTCTCTGCCTCTTCCTTGTCTCTCCCTCTTTCCCCACCCCTTTCTTCTACCAGCACTTTCCCCAGGATCCCGCCTGGACCGGGTTCACTTCCACTAGCAGGACTTTTCCTTGAAATGCCTGTCACCAATCCAAGTGGGTGGTTCTGCTAAGGGATCCTCTTGAAAGATCCGTCCTCACATTCTGTGCAAAGGGATAATAACCACTAATAGCAGACCCTGTTTTCCTTAATATGGTATCTATTTATACTGGAAGTTACTCTCCCTAGAAAGCAAAGTGGGGGGGGGTGAAGAATGGGTTTTCTTGTATATACTTTTATATGTTTAAAATGTACATATACGGATATATCCATTTATCTGCAAGAATGTGGGCTAACTATCCCTAGCATGTAAAAAAATTAACCACATTAAAAATTAATTTAGATGTAAATGATCTTAATGTATTTGTCTAAGCAAAATTTAAATGGTATTTTCAGTCCCAATTCTGAAGGCCATAGATTTGACTTTCTTTGGTCTCCTGGTCCTTTGCTTTCCTTCAATGGGAAGTGAGCAGAAGGAAGTTAATTGACTTTGAACTATAAATTCAGACCTTTAAACCTGTGTTAGAAGCCAGCCTTTCCTCTGGTCCACATTCCTGAAGTGTAACCAACTACCCATTAGCTAGTACTGGCCAGTCTCTGACAGGCGTCTGGATGCACCCAGAGAGACCTGGCTTGCTTCCCATAGCAGTGGTGGCCCCAACTGGGGCTGTCCCCTTTCCACCACTCTCTAGGAACCCAACATGGTAAGATTGGAGCCAGGGTCCTTTCTTTAGATTCACAGACAAAAAAAACAATCAGAGAGAAATCCTAGAATATTAAACGTTATTTGCAAAGAAACAATTGTTGACCCAACCTGAGAGTAAATATCAATACCAGAGTACATATAACTCTAAAAAGTAGTATCGGACCTACATCCTTGCCATTTTCAAAGCGTTCTTTGAGCTCTCATATACTATTCAATCATACTTAGGACCTCACCTTCCATGTCTGGATGTCACGGATCAGTTTTCACTCACGTAATCATGTGTGAACTCCAGAAACACACACACACACATGCTCTTCCACCTACACACAGTGACATTCACAAACCTCTTACCATGTGACACTCATTTGTTCATACATGCCCAGTCCCACACGTAGGGAGGCCCACTGCCTACCACAATGGGGAGGTGTGTAGTCCACGTACACTGCCACTAAATTCCCACTCACCTTGTCTCCTGCAGACTGGAGTTTATTGGAATTTAAACTTAAATATTATTTATCCAATCTACAAAATAGAATGGGAATTTGTCTGCCTGAAAATACCTGAAAGTCTCGAGCTAAAGCAGAAAGTGCTTCTCCTTCCCCCTTGTTCTCCATCTCCAAAGCCCCACTGAGCATCCTGTCCCCCAGCTTGTGGCACCACAATGCTTTCAGGAAAGCAGAGTTTGCCTGGCCTTGGTGTCCCCATCAGAGCGAGAAAGCAATGGACAGAGGCAGAACACTGGAGACCTGTCACCCGAGCCTTCTCTGCTGGGAAAGTGGGCTCTGAGTGGAGGCCATGACAGGAGGCTGGAGAGAGGGGGGCAGGCATCCTGGATAACTCTCTCTATAGTAGAAAGAGCATTTAGACCTGCAGTAGAGGTGAAGGTAGCAGAGAATGAGGAGAAATGATTTCTTCTGGTCTCCCACCCCCCAACCTCATGACCATGCCGGCTCTGCCCTGCTGGCCTCTGGGAGTTAGAGAGGAAGGCGAGAGCTCCATCTTCCTCCTCAGCTCTGCACACAGCCCTGTTCCATCCCACCACGTGTGTGCTCCCACCTCAGGTAGGGCAGTAGGTCCAGAGGTGGAGGCCGGCCTCCCTCCTCACCACACGGTCATGGGAACTCACAGAGGAGTCTGGGGTCCTGCCGCTCTCTGACTCCTGCCCTGTAGCAAGCTGGTTAACGCAGGCGCAGCTGCCCCAGTGCTTCATACTCTGCTACAGAAGGACAATCTGGCCCCTGAAGCACAGTGGCTTCCTAAAGAACAGGGACGAGGCCTCAAGATGGCAGTGTCAAGACTTCCTCCAAAGACTATAATCCTAGCCACTCAGGAGGCTGAGATCTGAGGACCGCGGTTCAAAGCCAGCCCAGGGAGGAAAATCCATGAGATTCTCGTTATCTCCAGTGAACCACCAAAAAGTGCATGTAGGTCTGTGGCTCAAGTTGCAGAGCTCTAGTCTTGAGCAAAAAAAAACTACGGAAAAGACCCTGTATTACCTGAGTTCATGCCCCAGAAAAGATTCCTAACAGGGTTTTATTGTTACTAGTGTTAGAGACATAAAACTATGCCCATGCATTAAACAAAAATTGCTTTCCATCATCTGCATCTCTACTAAAGGCTCTAGAGGAAATGTTTTCTTGCACAGACAATTCCTATTATAAGTCTTAAACCCAAAAGGAGTCAGTCATAAACTTCAGCTTTACGACTTTGTTTACTCTGGGTGCAGAGAAAAGAGTCTATTTCATACAGAGTCTAGTTCATAGGAATTTTAGGGTCAGAAGTTAATAAATTTGGGGAAAACAGGAAAGAAAAAAAATAGCATATAATATTTTGTTTTCCTGTTAAAAATGAGGGAAACAAAAGAGTAATCAGAACCATAATTTATGGGGAAGTATGCTGGCATCCATCTGCTTTTATTGAAAAAAATGCCTTGCAGATGTTGGGTCTAATTATGTTTCTGCCATATTCTCACTGAATAAGTTCAGGGGAATCACAGTCACATCAGGAAACTGGATTCCACTGCACTCAGGCAATGTAATTGTTTCATTGATCCTTAGACGTTACTCCTTTCATGCAGACGAGAGTTCTCATGTGAGACTCTCTGGGAAGTGAGTATCTGAATGCTAAATGGTGGTTTCGTTCCCACAGGTTCCCAGCAAACAGGATTCCTCAATGCCCTCAAGGACAGTCCTGCAAGATATCCTTTTTCATGCTGGGGCTGGTGCCCTGGTACTGTGTTGAGGACCCATGGCCTCCTCCTCCCTTCCCGCTCTCTGTCGTTAGCTTTTCTTCTGTGTAATCTTATTCTTACTCTGTGAAGAATCCAACAATTCCCTAGTATTCATGTTCAGGATAATATTCACATTTATGATAACAATAATAATAATAATATGTTCATGATGACATTCACATTTTGAGAATATTCACATTCACGATGATAATAATAATAGGTTCATGATACTGTTCACATTTGTGACAAACAGGATCCAGACACTTGGATCTCCACGTGACTCATGCGGCCTTGTCTACGCTGAAGTGTTCCTCAGTCAGGGACCGCAGCAGGACTCCTTACCTGTCCTTGGACGCCAGCATTGAATGGCATGCACTCTGCTCTGGTTGTGATTATGGAAACAGGGGCTGCTCTCCCTATGACAGGTGGCTGGTCCATACATATCACAGGTGGATGCCCAGCAGACAGCCCTCACAAGGTGAGATGGCTGGGGTCAGCATTCCTTCAGGAGTGCAGGTGACCTGTGTGGTATTTCTACAACTAGAGCTCCCTTGATGGCCTCAAGCTGTTTGTGTCAATGAGGATCACCTCCCAGACAGGGTAGATGGCCTGGATCATAGTATTTTGATTGTTTCTGTTTGTCCGGTCCTGGGACTTGAACTCAGGGCCTGGGCACTGTCCTTGGACATTTTGCTCAAGACCAGAGCTTTGCCACTTAAGCCACAGCACCACTTCTGGCTTTTTCTGTGTATGTGGTACCGAGGAATTGAACCCAGGGCTTCATGCATGCTAGGCAAGCACTCTACCACTAGGCCACACTCTCAGCCTTGAAAGAAAAATGTTCACCCATTATGTGCTTCAGTGGGCTTCCTCTGAATGCTTTACCCACATTGCTGTGGAATCTACCACAAGGGCCCATTGGCCTGGCTCCTTGGGAGACAGCCTGTTCCTCACGTGCCTGCTTGAAGCTCCTCAGGGGGGACTTCACGTGTAGTGGAACATTCTACCCCATGTGCATAAATGCACTTCTTTAAGTGGCATGGTCCACGTTTCTCAGACTGGTGAGAATGGATGGGTGGTAGTGGAAGTGGGTGAATAGATGGTGAAACACAGGTTGCTGGTCCCGAATGCCCAAGGAGTCACGTGGTGATGCTTCCTTGAATTCGCAGGGCTGAAACCCTCTATACACATACAGGGAGAATCACAGGCTGGCACCTCCAAAGGGACACCCCAGAGAGGGGAACCCCAGCCATCCACAATCATGTTAGCATCACGTGGCATTAATGTCCCATTACAAGGATTACAGTCATTTTTAATCATGACTTATTGTTCCGCTCTCCCAAAATGATAGGGATTTTCTGTGATTGGTAAATCAGATGGTAATTGATTCTGTGTTCGTGGAGGCTCTCAGCAAAAGCCTCTTTATCTCCAGTTTGCATTCACTGCCATGCTTACCCGTCTGGCAGACACTCGTGGCCTGACATACATTGTCAGGTTCATGGCATCCAGGAGAAGGCTCCAGTGCTCACAGAAAGGAGGCCACTAGGCCGCACCTTGGGAAAGCAATAAAGACAGCACAGACCATCCTAGCAGTGTTGACACTCACAAGAACCCAGAAAACAAGGACGGGGTCTTTACACCACTCACAGCTGCCCCTGAACTAAAATGATAGGTCTCACCCTATAGGAAGCTCTGTTGTGTCACCTGAGGGAGAGCCAGGCTCTCCTAACTCTAGCCCTGCTCCACTCAGAATGGCATGCTTTCTCAGTGCCCCTAACCAGTTGAGAAGAAGGCTCATCAGATCAGATCACAAAAGATTGCAACCCAGGGAGCTTGTGTGAGATTTTTACTCATTCATCACTCATTAATATGAGAGCAAGTCATACAAATTTTCCAATAGAAATGTGATGGTGAAAACAGGAGTATTATCCAGTCCCACCCTGAGGGATTCCTTGCAGGTGTCAGATCCTTCAGATTATCTCCATGGTCCTAGGATACGCACGTGTGCGTTCACACACACCCCTCTGCACCTCTGTGTATGGCTGTATCCAAAAAGGATCCTAATCTTTGCATTGTTTACAGTTCAGTATTTTTTTTTACATTTCTTGGAGATACTTCCATATCACCATACAGATCTATCTCATTCTTTTTTTTGTCTTAACCACTTTCTAAAATTCCAAGGTATTGTTAACTATATTTGATTCATAGTCATTTGATGGGATGTTTAGATTTATTATCTTTTTATTGGTTCAGAAAGTGAGGTATTGAATTTTCTTTCATTTAGCTCTGTGTAAAGAAATGTCAGTATCTCTCTGACACTGATAGGTGTAAAATCTGAGTTGAGGGCCGGGAGTTTGGCCTAGTGGTTAAAGTGCTTGCCTAGCATGCATGAAGACCCAGGTTCGATTCCTCGGTACCACATACATAGAAAAAAAGCCGGAAGTGGTGCTGAGGCTCAAGTGGTAGAGCTCTAGCCTTGAGAAAGTCCAAGGACAGTGCTCAGGCCCTGAGCTCAAGCCCAGGACTGGCAAAAAAAAAATCTGAGTTGAAAGTTTGTATATTTTAAATGTTGATAGACCTACCAAATGGTCCTCAGAAGACACCATACCAATTTCTTCTCCCCAGCCCCCACAGCCATTCCAGTGCCAGGTCTTAACTTGTCTTGTCTTTTCTGCCAATTTGACAAGAAAAAAAAACACCTCATTGTCTTAACTTCTACATTCTGGATAAAACAATCACATTTCTTGTCTTCTTATAGTTGTTGGAAAATTTTAAATCACCAGGTGCCAATACACAGTTATAGTTGGCTATTTTTTTTTGGCCAGCTCTGGACCTTGAACTCAGGGCCTGAGCACTGCCCTTGGGCTTTCTAAGGCTAGAGCTCTACCACTTGGGCCACAGCACCACTTCTGGCTTTTTCTATGTATGTGGTACCAAGGAATCAAACCCAGGTCTTCATGCATGCTAGGCAAGCACTCTACTACTAGACCAACCTCCTGGCCAATAGTTGGTTAATTTTTGTTTATTAAAGAAACAAATTGTTTCCAACCTGAAATACCAGTGGTGACGTCTCACAACTTGGCCTAGATGGCTGCCACCTTTGGGGGCCTGAGGACCACCAGAGGATGATTTTCTTTAGCCTATGGTTAGTTGATTGCTAGGACAGCGTAAGCTATGTATTTAAAGCAGCCCCATGATGAATGGGGCTCTTCCTGTGAGCATGTGTATCTTGTAAATAGAGTCTTCTAAGACATTTTTCTGCTGGATAGATTCAGCCCTTCAGATGGCCAGTCTTGGTTGTGAATCTCAGCAGTTGAAGAAGGACAGATATTTCTTCTTTGGTGCAAACACTCCCTGTGCCATGCATGACTTCCCTTACCATCCTAAAAAGAAAGTCACTCACTACCCAGAGATTTGGCTGAGCGGCTGGGGAGGGGTCTCCTGAGAAGGGGTTTTCTCATGCCAGTGCCGGTGTGATTCAGAGGTGCAGGCCTCTGCTCCTCAGCCCCAAACAGACAGTCCCTGGAAGCAGAAGCTCTGAGCACTGTCCTGCTGGAGAGAACTGCAGAGTGCATAGTGCAGTTCTCTGCCTCAGAAGCTGGAGTGTCTGTCAGTATTGAGTCCTTCCATCCAAGGTCCAAGCTTCAGCTCAAACCCTTGTGCTTCCTGATTTGGTAGCTCTGTCCTTGACCCCGCCCCCGGGGCAGGAGAGAGGGCAAGGTCGGGGTGGGAAGCAGAAGGCTATCACTGAAAAGAAGAAAGTGTAGCCAAGTGCTGGTGGCTCACACCTGTAATCCTCGCTACTCAGCAGGCTGAGATCTGAGGACTGATATTCAGAGCCAGCCATGGCACAAAATTCCATGAGACTCATAGCCAATAAACTACTCAGAAAAAAAATTTAAAAAAAAACAGAAATGGCACCGTGGCTCAAATGGTAGAGCACTAGCCTTGAGCACAAAGAGGCTGGGACAGCAGCACCCAGACCCTGAGTTCAAGCCCCAAGACTGGCAAAAAAAAAAGTAAAGTGCAAGAACCCATGCATGTCATCCGGCTATCCGGAGGCTGTGATCTAAGCATCTCCGTGCGGTCAGCCCAGTAGATGAATCTGAGAGATTCTCATCTCCAGTTAATCAATGAAAAGATAGAAGTGGAAATTTGCCTCAAATGGATAGAATGCCAGGCTTGAGCAAAAAAGCTAAGCAATAGTGTGAAGCCCTGAGTTCAAGTACTAGTATCTGCGTGCACACACACGCGCACACACACACACACACACACACACACACACACACACACACACTGAAAAGAAAAAGTGTTTAGGGAAGCCCATGAGTCACTTGTGGAGCAGGAATGGCCTGGAGGATGATGGGAAAATCTGCCCTCGTCCTCACTCCGTGAAGGACTCCCCCGTGGCTAGAACAAGAACGGACTGGAGGCTAGACCAGGCCAGAAGCCTGAGAGTGAGCCGAGGAGGAGGGGAGCCTCTTGGTCGTCTCAGCTCCGGGGGCAGGCGGTGCCCGCTCCTCTCCAGCTGCCTCCTTGACTCTCCCACTGTGCTGGAGGCCGTGGTGTGCTTCTTCTCTGTCTGGTCCATCATTGGCCTCTCGGGATTCCATACGTACTTGATCAGCTCCAACCAGACAACCAACGAAGATGTAAGTTCCTGACTGCAGGGCACAGGTGGGGAGGGTGGAGGGGAGGAAGAGGAGGCCAGGGGCCTGCCTCCCCGAGAGCTCACCTAGCTGGGAGCTCTTGGGACAGTGACTGTGCAGTGGAGCCTACCTGTGTGTCCTATATGTTGGCCACACTGGGCATTTCTGGCCATGAGATGCTAAGACTCGCCAGGGGACACCCAGTCAGGCCAGGAGAAGGTCTTTCTATTACTACTAAATAATTGTGGGAGCTACTTGCAGCATTTTGTCTGATGAAGAGAGCCCTCGCTGTCTGACATACTGGAGTAATTTATGACTGAATCTGCCTATAATACTTAATACCTCTTTTTAGTTGGGGGGGGTGATTGCCCTGACCCAAAGTTTAACTTGGTATCCAGGACCATCTGCCTATATTTAATTCTGGTACAGGAGAGGAAGAAAACATTGTCCTATTGCTGTATATCCGGGAAATGTCCCACATATGTCGAAACTGCTATAGCAAATGCAGAAACTGAATGTCTCAGAATACATCATTTTACCATAAACAAAACTGAGAAAAATGTGGTGGTGTCTGAGCATGGTAGTGCATGCCTGTAATTCCACCTGCTTGGTAGGCAGAGACAGGCAGATGGTGAGGTCAAGGCCAGCTCCTGCAAAGTTAACCAGACCTCATTACATACGTTACATTCTGTTACATTGCATGGGGCGGATAGCTTGAGTGTATAGAGTATTCTGCTAGCAGGTGTGAAGCCTCTGGCTGCATTTCCCGCTACTGGAAAGAAAAAATCAGAAAAGGAACTAGCAGAGATAAAATACACAAAAGAGTTCATGTGATTTGTAACTGTACGCATTAGAACTTGCACAGCACTGTGAGAGTGGATTCTATTTCTAAACTGGCAGTCGGGAGCCATGCTCACTTTTCCAGCTGCCCTCCACTTAATTATTGTGAGTGTGAAAATGTGTCATTGGTGTACATTTGAGGACCTTTTGGTCCACATAGTACAAATAGATTCATCACCCCAAACAACATGACTTCTGTCCCTCCTCTAAGCTGCTGTTTGAGGATGTTTCTAAGTTTGAGGTAAATGCTTATTTTCTTCTAGAAAATTACCTCCATTTCTCCTGGGAAGCAAATGAGTAAAGGTGATTTCCATTCTCTGTGGTGGCAGCTGATGGCATTGGTCTGAAGGACTTTGTGTGTCACTGGTCTGTCTTTTCTTCTTTCAGATCAAAGGATCCTGGTCAAACAAAAGAGGTAAAGAAAATTACAATCCCTACAGCTACGGAAATATCTTTACCAACTGCTGTGTTGCCTTGTGTGGGCCCATCTCTCCAAGGTAAGACCCAGATAGCATCCTGCACCTAACAGATGTGTCATCTGTGTTAGCACAGGGTCTGCCCACCTGGGCGCCCCATGGCGGCACAGCCCACCGGCCCACAACCTCCAACTCCACCTTCACGTCCTGAGGACCCAACCCTGTGGAACAGAGGTCTGATGGTGTTGGATTCTCCTGCACAGCTTTTGTGGTCTCAGACTAAATTTGTGACAGGATTAAGAACAATTCCCTAATGCTCAGAATGAGGAGACCCCACTGAATATTGAATGACTTCAGGCATCAGTGATGAGCCAGGAGCTAAGGTCAGCATAGTAAAGGAGCCAGGGTGGGGAGCATAGAAAAAAAAGCTATTTAAAACCCGTGGACTCTGCTGCTGAAGCCTGAGTGGCCAGGGTGGAAAGCTTGAATAGCTGCAGGAAGGGGGAGGCAGTAATCCAAGCAGGGGGGACATTGTGGAGATAATGATATTAACCGTGGAAGTAGTTGGCATTTATTCAGCTAGTGTTTGCCCTACTCTGTGTGTTTTAGATGCACTTTATGTTTATGTCCGTATTGGAGCTTGAACTCAGGGCCTCTCACTCTCAGTTCTTATTACTTGAGACATGCTTCCATTCCAGTTCAGCTTTGTGTATTTGTAGATCGAACTCATCACAACCAAAAAGACATTTTGTCACAGTTGAGTTACCTCTCAGGGAAGACCTCTCCTTAGAACTGCTTTAACTGCTTGTAAAAAGGTAAACAGACATACTGGCACATGCCTGTAATCCAGCCACTCAGAAAGCATAGATAGAAATATAACCTTCCAAAGCCAGCCTGGGGCGAGATAGAGATAGAGAGAGAGAGAGAGACAGAGACAGAGACAGAGAGAGACAGAGACAGACAGACAGACAGAAAGACAGAGTCAGAGACACAGAGAGAGACAGAGACACAGAGAGAGAAAGAGAGGGAAGGGGGAAGGAGAACTAAAATAAAAAGGGCTAGAGGCATGGCACAAGTAAGTAGAGTATCTGCCTAGCAAGCACAAGTTCAAATCCCAGTATTGCCAAAAAAGACAAAGTGAGGTCCACTGAAGTGTGAAGATGTCTGAGCAGCCAGCAGCTCCCGAGTTGGCGGCTGGGGCTGGGGCTCCATGGAAGGGGCGCCAGCAGGCGGGCACAGGGGAGAGGAAGGCGGGCACAGGGAATGCTGTGTGGTTAAAGTGAGCAGGACTGGCTCCCGGTCCTCACTCCTCTCTGCCCCAAGATGTGAGAGGAGGCAGCATTTTCTTTATCTCTGCTCCTCCTCCCTGTCCTCTTCTCATCATCCCCTCCCTCTGCCCACCTCACACGCGCCAGGCCTTCCCGGGTAGCTCTGCCAGTCCTGCGCGTGTCCCTCCCTCACGCTCCCACCCTCCTTGATGGCTAGGGTCGTAGGCCTCACTTGCCTCCGGTGTGTGATAAATGGTGCCCTGATACGCTCGTGTGGGATAACGTGTCTCCATGTCCCCGCGGAGAGCCACAGCCTCGGAGCAGTGTCACCAGAGGGGTGGGTGCCAGTCCCCCGGGAGTAGCCAAGTTTGGGGGAGGAGTCCTCATACACGCGTGGAGGGAAGGGATGCAAACCTGGGAAGGCAGCGTTGGTCTAGTTCTGCTGGGCGAGCGGCTGAGGGCCAGCGTGGAGTACACATGGAGGTTCCATCTTGCGAGCCCCGCAGTCCGTGGGCACATCGTGCACAGTGACCGTCCGCTGGGACCCTCGGGGCTGGGGCAGGGTGATGGGTTCTAATGATGAGTGGGGGTTGAGGGGAAGGTATGAGGGGCAGGACAGAGACTTGACAGACAGGGTACCAGGGTCACCAGGGAGGCCCTGATTTGACAGAGGAGTAGCAGGGGAGAGAGGAGGGAGAGAAGGGACAAAGGCAAAGGACGGATGAGATAAGGGGCCCATTCGCAGGGCCCAGGAGCCTGAGGACAGGAGACAGAGACAGATGGATGCTGAGGCTGTGTCCCCGGAGGCCGTGTCTCCCTGCTATCCTCGCAGACTTGAAGGTCTAGTCCCTTCTCTGCTACTGAACGAGAACCCTACAATTCCATCATCTCAGTGAATGAGACCCATCCCTTCACCCCACCCCAGCAAGGGCTATGGGGTCCCCCTTCCCCCCAGCTGGGCCCTTTCCACGGGTTCTGGCCCACAGTGGACAGGAGATTCTGGAAAGGGCTGTCTTAGCACTGGCCTCATCAGTGCCTTTCACGCTAGTGCAGCTCTGAGGGGTCCCCCTGCCTCTTCCCGGCGTCTGAGCATGGCGGACAGTCCTCGGTGCGCCAGGATTGTTCAAGGCTGCATTGCTCCAGTCTCTGCCTCTGTGTGGCGTGGCACACCGTGTGACTCCACATGAGTCTCCTGTGGCCTACCCCAATTTTGGCTGACCTTACCTTCCCTAAATTCCATCTGCAAAGGCGTTGCCCCGGATGTACTGGGCTGGGCTTCAAGCACACCTGTTCACACGGTTCGATCCCAGTGTGCCTCTTCAGGCCAACGGCAGGTGGACAGGAGTGTGGGGGGAAATGTGACTTTGAACAACTATAGAAAAGATGAAACACAGAGTACCCGGGGGGGGGGCAGACTCGGCTCCGATTCCCCGATGGAACCTGAGCGGTGTTCAAAACAGGTTTGCCATATGCATGGATCATAAGATGTGGGCTTGAGGCTGGAGAGGAAAGCAGGAGACAGACCATGGCAGGCAGAGGTGACCAGATGTGGCAGACATCGAGACCGAGGAAGGTGACAGCCAGTGCCACAGGTCACTGAAGGGCAGACCAGAGTTGGGGCCATTCTAGAAAGGGGGGAGGACCCAGACATGGGCATTTTGTGGTCGTCTGCGGTCTCACACTCTCCCACCTGTATTTTCTCCTTGCGTGCAGCCTCATTGACAGACGAGGGTACATCCAGCCCGACACCCCGCAGCCTGCCGCACCCGCCAACGGCATCACCATGTACGGAGCCACGCAGTCCCACAGTGACATGGTAGGGCTTCTCTTCTGCTGACGCGTGCTCTGACCCAGGAGTGAGCCACGCGCTCACTTGAGAGAGGTCAGAGAGCTGAGTAGGTCAGTGTCCAGCAAGGCATCGTGAGGCTGGCTGGCTAGACTTGTTTCCTTGCTGGAGAGCCACTGCCTCTGGGAACTAAGCAAAAAGTCCCCAGTGTTGCTACCTCGAGCATCGTCTCATGTCACCCATGCAGAAAGAAGCGTTTTACGGTCATCCCATTTTATACAAGACGAAATACAGGGTTTGAAATATGACATAATTTGCTCTGTCACGCGGGGGATGGGTCCAGCCTGTGTGCTTCCCACCACGGGCCGTGCTTTGACCCTCACAGGTGGAAGCTGAGGAGAGAGTGTCCCTCCACCTCCACTGCCCAGCAGAATCTCAGCTCTGACATCTGAGTCCTGCTAGGTCAGCACCCAGAGTAGGCTGTGGGATAGATAAGGTTCTGTGGGTGAATTTAATAGATGATCAGCGACAACAAGAGCAAAAAAGAAAAAAACCACAAAACCCCACAGCCATAGGGACAGGAGCGTGGCCTAATGGTAGAGTGCTCGCCTAGCATGCACAAAGCCCTGGGTACCACATACACAGAAAAAAACTGGAAGTGCTGCTATGGCTCAAATGGTAGAGTGCTAGCCTTGAGAAAGTCCAAGGACAGTGCTCAAATCCTGAGTTCTAGCCCAGGACTGCCATAGCCTTCGCGTTCTCCTAAAGTTTGGATCCATTTTTTGCTCTGGTACAAAGAAAGTATCTTTTATCAGCTGAATTACAGGTCAGAGTGACTCAGCAGCAGGTACTTGAATAAAGTAAGACAGGAGTGGGCGGTGAATTCTCGGAAGGAGAAAGGAAGGAGGGGAGGGGAGGGAGGGAGGGAGGAAGGGAGGGAAAAGATACCTTAGGTTTTAGACAAAGCTTCCTGGAGGAGATGATGTGCAAGCTAAATATTAACAGGTAACAATAAATTAGGTGCCAAAGGTGAGAGCTGGAGTGAGCTTTCTGTCACTATAATAAAATGTCTGACATTATTTACTTAGGAAAGGTTTGTTTTGCTGGGCACCAGTGGCTCACACTTGTAATCCTAGCTTCTCAGGAGGCTGAGATCTGAGGATATGGTTCAAAGCCCACCAGGGCAGGAAAGTCCATGAGACTTTATCTCCAGTTAAATACCAGAAAACCAGAAGTGGTACTGTATCTCCAAGTGGTAAGCAAAAAAGCTCAGAGACAGTGCCCAGGCCCCAAGTTCAAGCCCCACTACTGACAAAAAAAAATTAAAAAAAGAAAGATTTGGTTTTAGTACACAGTGTAGAAGTTTAAGTCCATGTCTGGTGGACATACTGTTTTCAGGACTCTGGTAGAGAAGCCAGGTAGAAATGTTGGAGATAACACCACAGAGCAAATTGCTCATCTTGAAGACCCAGAACCAAAAGTGGGGAAGAAGAAGAGTCTTACTTGAGGACATGCCCTCAGTGACCTAAAGGCCTCCCGTAGGCCTCTTCTGAGCAGGGCATTCACCACCAGAATTATGACAGGAGGGCTGCCCAAGCAGAACAAATGTAGAATCACGAGGCTGCCAGGTGCATTCCGAGAGAGATGAAGAGGAGAGGGGACAGGGACACAGAAATTCAGGGCAGCTGATGCAGGAAAAGAAGCCTGGGCTTTGTTCTGCAAATGGCAGGGCCACGGCAGAGCTCAGCAAATACCACCTTCAGATTTTCATTTAGAGTAGATGGGCTGGCAGTAGGTCAGGGTGGTCTGTGCAGGGCCCAGAGGGAGGTGTGCTGGGCCGGAAGGCAGACAGAGGACAGCAGAAACAGAGGCAGAAAAGGCGCAGTGCGGACAAGGGTTTGAGCATGGAAGCCTTGGGAGAGGGTGCCAGGGGCATCTGCTCCCCCAGCCTCAGACTGAGCGAGATGCTTGTGACTGCTCCGTGAATGGAGCCTGTTTCGGCATGTGGAATTCTTTGTTCATGTTCCTGGGGGCAGAGGGAGCCTGGCAAATGGCTAGGTGGAGTGAAGGTGCTGCCCGTGTTCATGAGGAAATGAAATAATGATGATGTAACTCCACTTGTCAAGTGTCTAGCATTTATCACTTATTTTCCTTTCTCTGCATCCACCTCTGCCAACTGCAGGCACCCACCACACCACTCGCGTTTCCATGTCTAATTGGCTGCTAGTGAGGACAGCAGAATGGGATTTTCCTGAAAGACCAATGAAGGAAAAGCTTTGCACAGCAGAGAACGGTAGATGGCGGGAAGT
Organism: Megascapheus bottae; assembly: GCF_031878675.1. Lineage (NCBI taxonomy): Eukaryota > Metazoa > Chordata > Mammalia > Rodentia > Geomyidae > Megascapheus > Megascapheus bottae. The sequence goes on along the minus strand of NC_143516.1, from coordinate 6,484,433 downwards.
GGGATTGAGCAGAGAACCTGACACTTGAGTCTGTGACAACCAGATAGGTTCCTTAATTCTAGAACTGTCAAATGCAGAAGGCAATGGCATTGCCACCCTGGACTGTGGCGAGAAGTGACTTAGAGCTTCTCCTCACCAGTTATAACCCAGGACTGGCACACGGGAGGTACTTGTTAAGCATTCAGCTGAACAGAGGTTGAAGTTCCCCTCCTAGGAGCTTCCTAACAAATGTTTGTGCACAGTCGTCTGGCTCCTCACTCCTCCCATCCTCCAGTTTCCCCTGGCAGTAAACAGTAAGCTTTAGCCACCCTATATACAGAACAAAGAAGTAAAGGAAAAGAGTTTTTCATGGGCCATGTTGTCATGGCCCATGAAAGAATGACCTTGACAGGACCAAACTAACCTGTGGCCAACAGAGGTCATGGTCATTTCATCTGGAGACTCTACAGGCAAATGCTCTGTCCTTTGCCAGGACAGCAAAGAACTGGAAGGCCTGGAGAAATGCCCAAGTTCGAGAACATGAAATCCAAGTTAATAAATGTTTAATGTGTATGAGACATGTGAATATGTCAACCTCATTAATTGTTAAATTTTAACATTCATGAAAGTTTAATTACATTTTAGAAATGATTTGTAGCTTGGGTTTTTCCTAACTCCCTAAGAATTCCTAAGCACACATATGATTACATAGAAATCATGATCAATTATAAATTAAGTCATTTGCGCACAGATAGACATGGAAAGTCTCACTGACTGGAGCCCCATCCCCTTTCTGCCTTACCATGCTCCTGGCTAAGGGAAAGCCAGCGTGGCAATCTGCTTCTTTCAGGAGAAATCTTTCTGCGCCGCCCTCCCCCCAGCACTGCCCTGGGTACACTCGCTCATTTTTTGGGAAAGGATGAGATCACAATCCCTTGGCCCAGAAGATCAGAGCGAGGACCACCTGGACTGGGATTCAGATCTCCCTCAATCCAAGAGACCCCAACATCTAGAGCACACCCATGACAGACAGAAGCCCTGCCCTGGAAACACCAGCAGGGGAATTGAGCACCTCCCAGCAATGCCCAACAGGGAATTCCACTGAACATTGATTGACCTTCAAGGCTTTTTCAGTTTGTTAGACAGGTGTGTTTCCAGCCCTTTCTGTCGTACCACCATGCCAACAGCATTCCATTCTGCAGTTAATGTATAAGCCAGTCTGCACTAGAATGGGCCTCGTATGGTCTCCATGATTCTTCATGGGCTCCTGAGACAGCTGAGGACCAGGCTAAAAGGACTGCGGTCGTGTGCAGCAGAGCCCCCAGCCCACTCTCCTCTTCCTGCTTTACTCACACCCACACCACGGAGTGGAGACCATTTCCACACCAAATGCTGTTGTAAGCCTGACGGCCTTCACAAAAACCCAAAGAGGCTGGTAAGAAAATTGCCTCCATTCTTGCACATTAATAAAAACTGAGTGACAGAGTACTTATGGCATTTTGCCTAAAGACTTTGCATTTTTATCCCAAGTCCCAGCTCTTAATTCTACACATACCCCCTCCCATAATGAAATATTTACATGGAGTTGACTGCATATAAAGAATGCTTTTGCCAGGCAAGGTGGCTCACGCCTGTAATCCTCAGGAGGCTGAGATCTGAGGATCACAGGTCAAAGCCAGCCCGGGCACTAAAGTCCATGAGACTCATCTCCAATTAACAGCAGAAAAGACCCTAGGTTCAAACCCCAGTATCAGCGTACACAAAAAAGTAGCAATAATAACTTAGCACATTTACTTAGCCTGAGATTTCACATCTCTCCTGCCCCCCCTCACTCACCTTGCTCGTGGAAGGTGTGGAACCTTCCAGAGTGGACGCTGGGACCCAGTCCCTTTCTCTCTTGGCCTTGTGGCTGCCATGAGATGAGCAGGCATCCCCACCACTGCACCCCCAACTTATTAACATCCTGGGCCACCACAGGCAGCAAGCATCTGGCCCAAGCATCATAGGCTACAGCTTCTGAAGCCATGAGTCAGATAAACTGTTCCTCCTTCTAAGTTCCTTACCTCAGTTGTGGAAAGCTAATACTCCCCTTAATCCAGTATCAAAATAAGACTAACCCCACAGCTGCAAGTTGGATCAAACTAGGATTCCAGAACAGTCTGTACATAATCTGAAAAGTCAAATACAGTAGGAAAAACTAACTTGAGCAAACTCAAATAGCACTGCCAAGTAAAATAAGAGAGAAGCTGCTCTCCCGGGTGGCCTCTACATTTTGAGAGGACTTGGTGAGAAGCCGGTGGTGTTTTTGTACACTTTAACTTTAACCGTGGACCCCAAGGCAGGGCAGCATGGCCAAACAGAAATGAGTGCTAATTCTAAGACCTCTCACAGAGTTGGCACAAAAAAGAAGTGTTTCATTCATTCTTTGCATACAGACTTCCAAGAAAAACCCTTGTTTTTGCTTTTAGCAGCTTAAGCTGATCTGAGCACTAGGTTTCATACAAGAAGTCAGCCTGGATAGAGTCAGTCATTCTAAAATAAGCAATTTTATGTGAGAATCTGCGGACACACAAAAGCGAATGTTCTCTCTGAGCCTCTTAAAATCACAGCTGTGAGCACTGATGCTGACATCTGAATATTTGAAGCCATGAGCTTGTTTGCAAGTTAAAAGTGGTTGCTCTGTTTGGGCAGTCACAGGTCCTGGGGACTTAGCTGAAGGAAGAGAGCAAGAGCCCAACATGGCAGACACCCAGGTATCTCCATGCTGCCACCGGAAAGCTCTGCCACAGACGGCTCCCTCCCTGGACATCAGCAGCTGTTCTGAGTCTGTTCTGCATTTGACCAGTTTCTAACCAAGAAAAAAGGCAAAGTCATAGGATTCCATCTACTGTTCGATCAATGTGGGCCTTTAAAAGGTTATCGAGAAAATGAAAATGCGTGCTTCTCCGTTTGCTGTTCATAGTACATGGACATCTAGCAAATAATTTAGGTGGTTATTTTTTCCCGTTAACCTGGAAACTGGTGGAATAAATTAAAACATGCCTAGGGATTCTGGGTGTTAGCCTCTTTCCAGAGCCACGAAATTGAGCAGCCCATGAACAGTGGTATTGCCCTCTACTGGCGAAAAATGAGAGTGAAAAATACACAGGATACTAGGGAAGTGTCAAGTAGAAAAGGGGAAAATGATGAAAATGGACAGAAAAAGAGGAAGTGGATGAGAAAGTGAAGGAAGGAAAGAATGGAAGAGAATTAGTGACAGGATAGAAATTTAAGTTTAAAAAATCAGTAAGAAAAACACATGAATTAGAAACAAGAGAGGGTCTGGCGTGGAGGTGCACATGTATAACCCCAGCTTCTTGGGAGGCACAGGTAGGAGGATCAAAGCCCAGGCCCAGCCTGAGCAAAAGCTGAGACCCTGTCTGGAAAATAATGACAGCAAAAAGGCTAGAGTTTACCTTAAGGCTGAAGTGATAGAACGATTCCCTCACAAGCACAAAGCCCTGAGTTCAAAACCCAGTATACAAAAAATAGTAACAAAGCCTAAAGGGGGACGGGGAAGCTGAACACTGGAGGTGTGTACTGTAATCCTAACTATTCAGGAGACGAAGATCTGTAGGGTTGTGGTTTCAGATTAGGCCAGGGGAAAAGTCAACACAACTCCAACTCAATGGAAGAAGCTGGAAATGTGGGCCTGTGTGTACCCTCCCAGCCACAGCATGGAAGCATGAAACAGGAGGATTAAAACTCAAGGTAAAGCCAGGCGCTGTGGCTCACACCTGTAATCCTAGCTACTCAGGAGGCTGAGATCTGAGGATTGTGCTTCAAAGCCAGTTTGGGCACTAAAGTCTATGAGACTCTTATCTCCAATTAACCACTAGAAAACTAGAAGTAGCACTGTGGCTTAAAGGGTAGGGCAGTTGCCTTGAGCTGAAGAGCTCAGGGACAGTGCCCAGGCCTAGAGTTCAAGCCCCACAACTGACAAAAAAATAATAACCCACCTCAGGCTCAGTAAGACAGATATCTGATTGGTATTAGCAATAATACCAAAGAAATAAGTTCAAGCTCATACCCAGGCCAAAAACAGGATAGACCATCTCAAAATAACCCATGCAAAAAAGAAAAAAGTTCTGGAAGGGTGGTTCAGTGGTAGTGTACCAGCCTAGCAAATGCGAGGCCCTGAGTTCAAAGCCTAGAATCATCGAGAAAAATGAGGAGAATGTTTGTCATGGGCTAGCCCCACAGTAGCACTGAAAAGAGTCATTAACTCATCATCTCCGGATTTTGGCAGTGCAGAAAATGTAGAGAAACTCTGCCTTCAAAAACAATATATTTCCCAGATTCCTGTGCGTTTTTTTTTCTAAAAAGAAATTAAACAATGTTTATTTTCAGTGGGAGGAGCCATTGCACAATGGTGGTTTAGCATCTGATGAGATCCTGTGATCTCACACTCCTGCCCCCAAGCCAACAGATTTCTATAAACACCTGCAGCGGTGTGGCCCCCAGGTGAGGCACTCTTCCTAGAAGAAGTCACATGATCTTTGAAGCCATGGTTTGCCACAGATTTAGACCCTCAGGTTTCCAGGTCCTGTGCTCACAGGAGGTGAATGGGAAGGAGGTTTGTCACCTGAAAGCCAGAGAAGTGTCTGCAATTGCGCTCGGAGAGACAGGCACCTAGTATGGTGACAGCAGACCAATCCATGTAGTCAGTGCTTGAGGTCTATTAAGTTGTGATTAGAGTAACATTTGGAAAGAGCTTTGGAGTGACTTATATATGGAGGGGGGCAGTACCAAGGTACTTGATATTTTGCTCAAGCCTGGAGCGCTGCCACTTGAGCCACACCTCCACTTCTGGCTTTATGCTGGTTATTAGCTGAGTCTCTCATGGACTTTTTTGCCCAGGCTGGCTTTGAACTATGATGCTTAGATGTCAGTCTCCTGAGTAGACAGAAACGAAACTTTTCTCTCAGTATTGTTTTTCGTTGATATCCTCAAATGTTACGATAAGCTACAGAGCCTTTCAACAGGGCCCTAACCCAGGAGGCCAGCCTGCGTTTGCGCAGTTGGAAGCAAGCCGTACATCTAGCTGTGTTAAAGCCCCAGTGATTGAGTGTGGGTGCAAAGCCACATGTGATACTACAGGAGCCTCCCTGAGAAAATGAAAACCAAACACGAGGAATGAGGCCTCGGCAGGGGTCACCTGCCCTACAGGGGACTGGCGCTCCCGCTTTCCTAGCCACTGCAGATGCACGTGTTAAGCCAACAAGGTAGTGTTTGTAGCTGACTGTCCGCCAGAGGCAGGAGGACATTCACACTGCCCGCTGCTGGCAGCGGTATCCTCCTAAGCCCTGCTGGAAGGAAGGTGTAGACAGGAAAGAAGTGACCAAGAAGACAAGAGAGGCAAGCTCAAGGTGACTAGCCCGCCCAGCGTGGTGGTGCGTGCCTGTCCTTCTGGCCTCCTGCAGGCAGACACCGGAGGATGGCAAGTTTGAGGCAACCTCGGCAGCTTCGCTAAACCTTGTTTCAAAACAAGAACAAGAAAAAGTAGAACTTGGAGGAAATGGTGAGGGAAACAGAAGGGGGAGAGAAAGGGAAGAAAATAAGACAGTTTGGGAACTGGTTTTGGCCCCCAACAGAAGCCCTGAGTGTCCCTGCGCCTGGGCCTAACGTCAGTGCCTCCTGTGAGCACGGTTTGAAGTAGCTGGGCAGATCCTGAAAATAGAATTTGTCCATTACTTCAATTACTTCTCAATTCAAAGGGTTTCTTCGGGTCACATAGACAGCAAATCTAATTTGTCATTTCCTGATGCCTTAGAGCTGGATAATTGCATGGACTGGGTGTAGAAAATGAGAGCTCAGGAGGGAAGGGTTGACAGCAGGATGCTGGGAGCCCTCTGACCCGCCCGCTACCCCGGCTGCAGCTATCTGCCCACATGAATGCTAAGGAGGGTTGGGGTTTGATTGACTGGGATGAAGTACAACAGAGAGCGAGGTACCCCCTGAAACTGCCGTCACATTTGCCCTTGAGCTCATGCTAGCATCAAGACCTTTTCTATCTATCATCTATCTATCTATCTATCTGTCTATCTATCTATCTATCTATCTATCTATCTATCTATCTATCTATCTATTTGCCAGTCCTGGGCTTGAACTCAGGGCCTGTGCACTGTCCTTGGGCTTTCTCAAGGCTAGAGCTCTACCACGTGAGCCACAACATCATTTCCAGCTTTTTCTGAAAATGGTATGTGGTACCAAGGAATTGAACCCAGGTCTTCGTGCATGCTAGGCAAGCACTCTACCACTAGGCCAAACTCCCGGCCCCCATCAAGACCTTTGAACTTGTTTTTGTTGTTATCTGTAACCACATCCGTTTATGAGTACAATACATCCCGTCCTTGTTTTCCCTTCCACCACTCTCCTCCCTCCCTCCCAACCCCACCCATCTAGAGGTGTTTGAAGTCCCATCCTCTAAGGTGAGGACCAAGACCACAAGCATGACGACCTGATAGCGCCTTTGGGACTGAACAGGGACTAAAAGGGAGCCATGGATCCCGTGCCAGGCGTTGGCATCTGCCGGTGTTGGGGTCCCTCCAGGACGCCCCTGGGCTGCTGTGGATGCTGTCCTCACCTGACTAATGGTTTCTCTCTTCTCACACCTGCCTTCCCCGCCTCCCCCGGCCCTTCCCCTCTTGCCTCTCTCCTTCTCTCTGCTGATTCCTGCTGCTCTCCAGTGCGACCAAGACCAGTGCATTCAGAGCACCAAATTCGTTTTGCAGGCCGCAGCTACGCCCCTGCTGCAGAGCGAGCCCAGCCTGACCAGCGACGAGCTGCACCTGCCAGGGAAGCCGGGTCTGGGCACGCCGTGCACCAGCCTGACCCTGGGCCAGCCCACCCCGCCCTCCTCCATGCCCAACCTTGCCACCGAGGCCACACTCTCAGACATTCTGCCACTGAAGGACGAGCCCGGGGGCCACCAGTTCCTGACCCCGGATGAGGCGCCGTCCCCACGGCGGGGGCTGGCTGGGGGGAGCCCCCTGGCACACAGCCGCACCATGCACGTCCTGGGCCTGGCCAGCCAGGACTCTCTCCACGAAGACTCTGTGCGAGGCCTGGTGAAACTCAGCTCTGTGTGACCCAGGTGGCTGCCCGGGGACCTCAGGGCTCATCCCTGGGCAGTGGGGGTGCCACTACCCCGGAGAGATTGCAACCTAGGGCCTGGGACACAGACCACTTTTGAAATCTGATGGCAGAAGGCAGAGCTTAGACAGGAGGAGGAGGAAAGAAGACATGGCCATTTTCGGGCCTGCGGACTCTGTGGGGTGGCCTCGGGGAGGGGGGACCCTCAGAGGAAGAGGTGAGCCTCAGAAGCATAGGAGCTGCCTGTAGGCCACCACGCAAGTGCTGGGTCCGTGATTTCAAACACCATAGTGAAGGGGCCACCTGGATGCCACATTTCCTGTCTGCTGCTCTTGGAACACATTCCCTGAAGGTCACAGCACTAGTGGCCAGACTGAAAGTGCAATTACTGTTCTGCTACTCAGATTTGAGATGGACATGCCATTGTGTTAGCTGGGAAGAAATCTTCAAGGGAGAGAGAGGGGGGGGCGACCAGATGTGGCTTGGTGGGCCACGCCGGGGTGTTGGTGTGCCGGAGGAAATGCTGCTTTCATTCTTAGTTTAATTTTGTGACACTTTCAAGAGCTGTTTTTCTGGAAGACAGGGCAGTAGACGGCGGCCGCTGAGTGATGCAGGCCTGTGTCACGCGGGGTGGTGGCTGCAGCCCAGGTTTGTGGGCCTGTCCCCTCCGGGACCTTTCACCTTCTCTTCAGTCCTAGCCGAGGTGTCGTGTCGCCACCCATGGCAGCCCTCGCCTCCTATGTGATGAACTTCTCCCGGACAGCCAATAAAATGACCTCCGTCTTTCCAGATGTGCGCGTGGTGATCCTTTCGTGAGAGCACGGTGGTGCGCGGGGCCTGCAGGGAGTTGGGTCTGCCTTTGTTTACATTGGGTTCAAGACAAGCCAGATTCAAGACTTTGGATTCTGGGATGTCCAGCGGTTGTAAGATGATTTGACCTGAGATGACTGGCTGTCATTTCTCTCCTTGCCCCTTTAATTATCTGTGTTCAGGGGTCTTGGCTGAACTTGTTCTCATTTACAGATTTCCTCGCAGGGGTGACAGTGCAGCAGAGGGGGGGATGGCGGGGTGGAGCACTGGCAGGCTGTCTTCCCTGCGCCCGGCGGTGCTGCTGTGTCTTCAGACCTCAGAAGCACCAAACCTCACAGGTCTTAGTAAAGTTACCAAAAATAAGGAAGCAAGCTGGGCACCAGAGGCCCTGCCTTTAATCCTAGCTACTCAGGAGGCTGAGATCTGAGGCTTAAGATTCAGCGCAGGCAGGAAAATCCTTGAGACTCATCTCTAATTTACCAGGAGTGGAGCTGCGGTTCAAGCAGTAGAGTGCTAGCCTTGAGCACTGAGTTGAAGCCCCAGTATCTGTATACACACACACACACACACACACACACACACACACACACACACACACACACACAAGACTGGGAAAGGTAGAGCATCTGCCTAGTAAGTGCAAGACCCTGAGTTCAAACCCCGCACCACCATGGTTTTTTTATGAGGAGCAAGGAATTCAGGGTTTGGATTCCATCAATGATGTTCTAAAGTCAACACTGATGGAATAAAGGTCCCCACGTGTTCTTCAGTGATGGGGGGGTGCTAGAATACTCAGTCTCCTAGAAGCAGAGGGAAGGCCAGCCCCGCTCCAGCATCGTTCCAATACCACTTCCAAAGAGATTCAAAGTCATGGCTTTTCTCCCTTACAACCAGCTGATGGTAACACACTCTGCTTGTCATGCGAGAAGCCCTGCATGGTTTCCATCTATAGGAAGAGTGGCTCTCTCTACAAAGAATTGCCATTTTATATGAAAGAAAAGGAAGGGCCAGGAGTTTGGCCTAGCATACATGAAGACCTGGGTTTGATTCCTCAGTACCACATGCATAGGAAAAGCCAGAAGTGGTGTTGTGGCTCAAGTGGTAGAGCTTAGGCCCTGAGTTCAAGCTCCTGGATTGGGAGAAGAAGGAGAAGGAGGAGGAAGAGGAGGGGGAGAAGGAGGAGGAGAAAGAGGAGGAGGAAGAGGAGAAAAAGGAGGAGGAGGAGAGAGGCATAATTTCAGACATTAATTGGGACACAAACCCATCCTATTTGGCACCTCACAATATTGAAAACCACTTTTTTCATTTTTTATTTTATTGTCAGAATAATGTATAGGGGGGTTACAGTTACATTGGTCAGGTAGTAGGTGCATTACTTCTCACACATGGTTTTGTTCCCCACCCCTCCCAATCATCTTAACTTTTGCAATTTTTATGTCAGGAATACCTATAACTGGAAAATCACTCTTTTGATGTGTTGAGCTGGATTTATTTCTCATGCTGCACGCAAGTATAAAAAATGGAAAGGGTAAAGTACATGTAGCCATTTTTGTTTTTATGTTCTCTACCTCCCACTCTTATATCCACATACAGTTTAGGCCAAAGCCCTCCTTACTCAGTCACATGCATACGGTCACATGATGTGCCTGTGAACACAATGACAGCCTCCCAAAGGACCTGTGGATCTCCACATCTCCTCCAGCCATCCCTGCCCCCACCTGCTCCTAGGAGCGAGTTGGGATGATGAGAAAGGAAAGGTGAGCCGGCACTTCTGGGGGTTACCTAGGACTTCTCCATTCCAAATCTTTGCCCCTGGGAGACAAACACTAGTCCCTTTGGAGGGGGAGGAGTTTTTAACTCAGGGCCTCATACCTAGTGAGCCATTCCTCCAGTCTTTTTTATTTTTTTTCATTTGTTATATTTGAGGTAGAGTCTTCTGCTGTGGCATGTATCTGGACTGTAATCCTCCTATTTTTCACTTCCCATCATTTCTGGAATGCCAGGCCTACACCACTAGTTTTAGTTCTCCCATTGAGATGGAGGCTCAAGAACTGTTCTATCGAGGTTATCCCAGAAGCTCAAGCTACCTGATCTCAGCTACCCAAATAGCTGGGATTATGGGAATGAGCCACCATTACCCAGCTACTCCTGTCATTTTTAATACAGTGATTTCTTTCTGATTTTTCTATAATAAGCCCTTCTTCCACCCTCATTATGAAAACATCCAAGAAACAGGGATCATTTTAACTTAATGTAGGCAGTCCTCTGTGTCCTCTACATTCATGAATTAAACTGCTGACTGAAAATATTTGAAAACAAATTGTGTGTACATTGAACATGTGTGGACTTTTCTTCATCCTTATTTCCTAAACAACATTATAATAGCTATTTTATGTGTTTACATTGTTTTAGGTATTAGTCATCTAGAGATAATCTAAATTATTGGGGAGTGCATGCATAAGTTATATACAAACGCGGTACAAATTTTATACAAAGCACTTCACCACCCAAGAATTTTGGTATTTATGGAGACCTGAGAACCAACCCCCCAAAAAACTGAGAAGTTACCATATTTCTTAGGAACTCTCCTACCACACATATCCATGCCATCATTTATTAGAGAAGGTTTGAGCATGTTAGTGGAATGAGTCAAGGCTATTCAGGGTCAAGAGAGAATAACTGAACAGATTGGCTGAGACATCTTAAACGAATTACAAAGATGCCCACAGCCTTTTCCTCTGTGGCTTGAGAATAGCAATTGTGTTCCAGGGGGCTCCCCCTTCAGTGGAGCAGGGGAATGGTGGGGGTGATTTGCCATCTAATGGTGGCAGGACTTAGCATTTCCCATTAACACACAAGCGCGTGTGCGCTCTCTCTCTCTCTCTCTCTCTCTCTCTCTCTCTCTCTCTCTCTCTCTCTCTCTCTCTCTCTCTCTCTCTCAGCATATATCCATCTACTGTGGCTGAGTGGGCCTTGATATTTCTAAATGCTTCCAATGAATTCATAATTGATTGCATGCTAGCTAGTAAAAATATTTTATCATGCTATTAAGGCTTAGACTAACACACACACACACACACACACACACACACACACACACACACTCCTGTTGTTGGAAGTTTCATCTGTTTTCATTTCCTCAGGAATGCTGTGAGGCCCACAGGACTTCCGAGGAACCCAGAGGCTGAATTTGGCCTGAGTGCCCAGGCCTGGGGCCTGAGGACCACAAGAATGGCGATGACAGGGCATGGTGACATGTCACTTTGCTGGAGGCAATCAGCCCGGCATTTGTGCTGTGCTCACTTGAGAAAAGCTGCTTCTAGCACAGTGGGAGTTTTCAGCCACAAGAAGAACACCGTGCCCCGCCTGAGCCAGCAAATGATAGATACCTGTTCTGGTCCACAGTGGCTCACAGGTGTGTCTTTAACTCTCCACCCCTGAAGTCTGCCCAGTCTTCCTTTGTGACCAGATGCCAGATGGATTCAAAAGGAGGTGCAGGCCGGATCCCTGAGACCAGGTCAGTCATTCCATAGCTCTCCATGCCCTGGGCTGGGAGCACGCTGGCCTCTGCAGGGAGAGATGGAACAGTGTGAGAGTCTCTGAGACCTCCCCACTTACTCATTCCCCTGCCCTGGAGCATGCCCAGCCCGTGCTTTTCAAGACCAGAACCAACTGCACCTTAGCTTTATGATGCGAGTTCACCGCACACTGTGAGACCCTGACTACCATGCAGGTCTCCCCTCGGGCCATGTTCGTCCATCAGCCACACCAGGGCTCATTTGCTTCTTGACCAGGTTAAGAAGAGAATAAAGAGGAAGTGATATGGATTCTATGTAATTCTGAACCAAAATCAAATTGTTTACGTTTTTGTATTCAATGTATGAGTGATAGGATTTGGAAAAAGAGAGGCACTGTCAAGTAAATTCTTATTCCTCCTGTCCCCACCTATTCTAGAGGCCTGTATATGGCATTGTATGCTGTTTAAAACAAAAAATTCCCTCTCAGTTATTCACTTAGTGTTTCCCCCTCTCTTTCTTCAAGAATAAGTTACCACTGAGATATTAAATGAAGTCAAGTGTCATTTCCAATAATGTCCAAAATACTATTAGTTTTGTAAATCAGCCTTCTACCCACTTCGCATTGCACACGATCTTGATAATGTAGATAAGATGGATTTTCAAACTTGGGAAGCTAATCCAGACACTGAAAATAATTGGGAGATGGAAGATTAGATTAGATTGTCTGTGGAGCAACTGTTTTCACAGCTGCCACAAAACTAGATAAATGGCTTTAACTGGAATTACTTTTCAATCTCATAAATCCCAGAAATGACAGACAGCACAGATTAGGGCAGAGGGGATCGTCCAGTGCCATCACGAGATTTTTCCCTATCAATTGGTAGTTGATGATTTTTATAAAGAACAAGTTTTAATGAACATATGAATAAACTGTTCATTAGCCTAGATATTTTAAGATAGTCAAGAGTCCACACGGCACACCCAAAGACATGTGACGTGGGGTTCTGTATGAATGTTTTTAGCCTACGAGAGGACAAAAGGTTGAAGCCTTCCCAGAATTTTCTCAGAGCGTTAGGAACTGGCAGCTCACAATAGTGAAACATCCTAGCATGGAAACAAAAAGTAAAGCATTTTCACCTCTTCATGGATTCAAATTTGTGGACCTGAGAACTGGTGAACAGGTAGGTACAACACACACACACACACACACACACACACACACACACACACACACACACACACGTCATGTTTTCAGAGAAGTACGAGCTCAAGAGCCTTCCGTGTTCAGAACTGCTCTTAAACCCGGAAAGCATTTCCTCCTGCAATAAAAAAGTACTAATGACTCAACATGTCAATGTCAGTCCCCAGGAGAGATACGGTCAAGGTCAAGATGGAGAAACAGTGGGAAGAGGTCACCTTGTCCTCCAAATTATAACCGCTTAGAAAAGTAGCACGTCCAGCCAGCGGTAGACAGTGGAGCGAGGTGCTAGGCCTGCGCCATCTCAGGTCAGCCACAGGCACACAGACTCTTCTGCTTCTGGTCTGCATTCTTCATGCTAGTCTTCATCCTCAGTCACTCCATGATCACAAGACCGCCATCCACGCCATACCCTAAGGAAGAGAGGAGGGAAAGGAAGAAGCAGGGGAAGGAAGAAGAGGTAGAAGACACTGAGACTACTCTCTTTAAACAGTGTTCCCAGATGCCCTATTTGGGATTTCAGCTTGCACTGTTGACTGTCACCTGACCCCCTCTGGTTGAATAAGAAACGGGGAAATACAGTGCTTTGGGCTGGGGGGAGTACATTGCTTCTTCCAAATAATACTGAGGTTCTATAGGAAAGCAAGTGCAAGTTAGCATTTAATCACAACAGGTAAACCCTCCTTTTGTGAAAAAGACCTTCTCCAGCTTGAACGCTCACCAGAAAACTGGCACTGTCCACTGACTTTCCTTCCCCTTTAGAGTTTCTGCTTGCAAAGGAGGCTTGACTCCAGCTTCTGCAGCCCCTTCTGCCTCCCGTGAGCCCAGCACCCACCGTGAGTCCTCCCCATGACCTTGGAGCCGTGCCCTTCTCCAGGACCCTGCCCCTCACTGGCTCCCCCACACCTCTGCTTTCTCTCTAGCCATTAGTTGTTGTGTTTTTGGCTACCAGACCTTCCTCCTATTTGATTCATGCTTGTTTGTTGGTCTAGGTTTTGGGTTGGTTTTTGTTTTGGTCCCCTTCAAGGTCCTTTCTATGTAATCCAAATGGCCTCAAGCTTGCAATCCTCCTGCAGCACTGAGATTATAGGTGTGTACCACCACACCTGGACCTCCTATCTGAAAACAGTCTAGACCGCTTCCTCCCCACCCCCCATCCCCATCCCCAATCCCCTCCCCCACCCAGCTTTTGTTTGAAAACACAATCTTCATGCATAAAATTCTAGAAAAACTCAGCAACTAAATCCAATTTGGCCAAACATGGATGACTCCCTAAGGACTGAGGATATGTTTTTCTTCTTAACATCTTGGATCCAAGCAGGCACTGTGCTCTAAGACACAGCTTTCCCGCAGCAAGCATCATGTTGGAAAAAATCAGCTAATTCTGTGAAGTCTTTTAGGATGGACCTCTTGACCTCATCATCGGCGCAGCCTGGCAACGAAAATGACAACCTGCAGAGGTTCTATAGGCCCTGTTTTGAGAACTCCAGACAGTTCTGGAGTTCTGCTTGTGGCATCTGTGCTTTCGGATTGAGATTTAGTTCGAAATGTCATTCATTTGATAGGTTACCCTGGCAGCTGGTCATGAAAACACACTTTCTGGGGATCATGAGAGCAGATGGTTTCGGAGGCCAAAGGCCGTAGCATTCTCAACGTATCTCGGGGCTGCAGATAGCAGTATGAAGTTCACAGCAGGATTTTATGGCTTGATAATATATTCTCGGACTAAAATCCAGAATGCTTGTCTTTGTAGCTATCTTTGTAAGATCCGAACAAAACTCAATTTCCTGTAATAAAATCTATACTCAGAACATGCTGGAGGTTTGGGAAAACGTGAGTGAAGCATGTCACTACTTCAGGCCTGTCTGCTCAGGGTTGCACTCTAGATGCATCTGGCCCCTGGGACTTGCCACCACCTTATAAGTCAGTGGGGTTCTAATTGCTTCCAGGCACTTTCAGTGGATGGCACTGAGTTGCTTTCATTTGTTTCTGGACCCTCACACCAAACCCCATGAGTGGAGAGGGCAGAGTAGTATCCAGAACAGCAATCCACTGCGTTTGAAGACGAACGTGCTCACCACAATGTGACATCACAATTCAAAGGCTAGCAAGGGTAGCAAAGGCTAAGTCTTGTGGCTGACATTCAGAACAGCAGCCATGGAAAGAACGACAAGCTCAGATCCTTACTATGGCTGCAAACCTTCCCCACTCAACAGCCTGCTGAGGCTCTTTCAGCCTGGTACAAGCACAGTGTGGCCTCTCTGCGCCAGGCCACAGTTGGTTAGCGGTAGGAGCGTCTTAGTGCCTCTATAGCGAAGTACTACAAGTTTAGTCTCTGGGACAGTGGGGAGGCCAGAAATGGGAATAAAGGCATAGGCTAAGCCAGAGGCCCTCTGGGGCTCTGATAGAGTGCCCCCTTGCCTCTCCCAGCTTTTCGGGTGACCAGCAATTCTCTGTCTGTGTTTCATGCCTATGTTGCAGAGGGCTTGTTGCTCCTCTCTCTGTCCCTATATTCTTCCATGCATCTTCCTCTTGTAGGGACCCCAGTCAGACAGGAACACTCATCTTAATGGCCTTGTCCTAATTGATCACACCTGGAAAGACATTATTTCCAAATAAGGTTGTATTCACAGGTACCCAGCACCTGAGGCCTACCTACCTTTTGGGGAATAATTCCACCAGAACTTACTAAGGCTCCTTTCTTATCCTCACCAACTGAGTCTCCCAAACCACAAGCCAGAGGCATTTTCCTGAGATACACGTGTGTCCATCTTCATTTGAAGCCATTCTGCCTCTGGGAGGCGCCATTTCTCCAGCATCAGAGAGACATGGTTGACAGGGGGATATGCTCATTGCCAGGCAGGAGTCCTCTGTGGATCTGAGACCATGCGGCAGTGCAGACGTCCTGGACACCATCTTTCCAGGGCCACTCAGCACACCACACCTGCTTTGTCAAGAGGTCACTGGGCTTGCCAGTGCCATCCAGGCCTAAGGCATGGTGTGTAGTGACACACCATTAAACACACCCAGACACTGCAGCAGAGCCCTGCCAGCCAGCTCTGGGGAGTGCCGTGCATGCACAATGCACATGAATGCACAACCTCAGGGGTGAGTGGGGAGTCCGAGGCTTTCACACAGCATTCACATGCCATGGCTTGAGGTGAATCCGTGCAGCAGAAGAGTTAGGTGTGAAATACAGACCATGCAGCTAGATGGAGACAAACAGATGTTAGGTCATAGATTACTATTTAAAAAGCAAGCGGGCAATGAGCGCAACAGTACAATACTGTTATAAAATTGGGGGGGGATGAGAGGAAATCCCCAAAACTATTGAAATCGTATGCAAGTAATGTGCCTTACCTCTCTCTATCCTTCAGAGTTCCTTTTCTTTTTTTTTCCCCTGGGGTCCTATCAGGTCAGTGATGAGGTAAAAATTATTTTACATGGCCATATCCTTATGAACCTTATGAATCAGGACATTTGTATGTCTTGAGCTCAATTTCTGGTGACGTTCAATTCTAGCCAAAAGCTAAGAACAATGAGTAGGAGTTTACCTGCAGAAGTCTCCCCCTACCATCTCCACAAAACCTGTGACACAAGGTGTCAGGTAGAGGCCCACAGACAAAGCCCCAGACAACTCTGTAATAAGGGATGTGGGCTTGGAGCTCCTGGACTAGAGCTGAAAAGAAAGCAGAGCAAGGGGCCCCTGACCCACGAAAGATGCTGCCTGCCACTCTTTTGGAAAGGACTTCTCAAAAGCAGTAGTGACATGCCTCTGTGTTTCACACATCATGCCATGGTAAATATTTTTCTATACCTCCGGGCAGTTCCATCCACCTTAGGAAACAGGCTCACAGACAGGCAGTGAGAGCTCAGATATGCTGAGGGAAGCCAGGAAGTGACTGGTCTTAAACCTTCCTGACCTCAAGCCTGGGTATACTCCAGCCTCCATGTTCTGTTGGAATTTGGGCCTTGGCATTCTCTCTGTATCAATTAGTTCGGTCCGCTATAACAAAATTCCACAGGGAAGGAGGTAGAGAGCATCATTTACTTTCTCACAATTGTGGAAGTTAGAGGTCTAATACTCACAAACTCTCATGACTGGCTTGTAAAGAGGGCTCTTCAGAACTAAGCTTCTTTCTAAACCCCAGGTATTTCTGGCACAATAATATTTTTATCTGTATCTGTTTTTATTCTGATGGATAAAAATTTGGGATCAGTGACCTGTAAACAGAGGTGGGGGGAAAGACTAAAAACTAGGCGTCTGGTCCTCTTCTCAGGGTACTTGCCTGTAAGAAAAGCTCAAATTACATTTCTGAGTAACTTCATGTTATGCAAACCAAGGAATGAAGAAATCTTGCAAGGCCGTTTTGTTTTCCAGAGCTGAGTCTCCCAAACAGGGAGGGGGAGAAACCCCAGTGACTCATGGGTGGGGCCTGAAATCTTCTGCCCAGATCCTTGCTTTTGGGAAGAGACCTACTCCCTGAGCTTCTGCCCTGGAAAACAGCTCCCACCCAGCAACTTAGAGCAACCGGCCGCCTCCCTCAGGCCCCCCAAAACCAAAGGAACCTGGCGCCTTCTCCCCAATCAGAAGCTGAGGTAGACCAGAGCTGAGAGGGTCTTTGTGGTCCAGGACTACTTTGGTACTGGCATGGACCATCATGTGATTTGTTATTTAATCAAGCAGAGACTTTCCTTCATGGTATCTGTCCTGGTCACGGGTAGAAAGCACGGTGACCCTTGTCCCTATGCTAGGAAGCTGTGGCTGAGGGAGGAAGGGCTCAAACTGAAAAGTAGCCTGTGACATGCTGCCACATTTGAGGCAATTGCTGTAAGGCATGTGAAATCAAGTCCCCGTAACCTCTTTTCGTTTATAATCACAGGAGCTCTTGCTTATGTGAATATAATCAAAGTATATTAGGAAACGTATATTAGCATGTAGGAAAATGTCACAATGGCACTCATTTTTTTTACAACTAGCATATGCTAATAAAGAAACCTGAAGGGTGCTGTGTCCACGGGATGAACGTGAAAGTATGGCTCAGAGTCTGATGTCATTGGTCCACGGCATCACAGCTGCGTTCATGCACATGTTCTTCTTTCTTCTGCCTTAAGAGCCAAGCTGTGAGTCTGATGGAGTGCCCAAGGCACGTTGTACCAAGGAGGAAGGAAAGCTTTTAGCATGATGGATTTGACTTGGGAAATGTTCGAGTTAGTATGGTTTGCTGGAGAGCTTCCTCCCTGCCCCCGCTTAATGAATTACATTCTAAATTCAATGCCCTGGAAGATATTGAATAGGCAGGACAAAATCCATTAGGCTTGTTGATTTATAGCTTTTCAGCATTTCGAAGGAGCAGCTCTCCATGTAAAATTGGTTGCCCGCAACAGTCCCTTTTAGACATGTCTTGTATTGCCAGGAAGTGATTTATGCCATGCTTCTCTGATTGCTTCCTTTCAGAAGGAGAAGAAAAACATTAACACAAAGTAAATTCAACTCCAGTGCCTTTGTGAATCCCTGCTCTGACCTCCAAAGTCGCCAAACCAGGACCCAGAACTGAACTCAGGGTCCACTCATGAATATGCGTTATCTGGGACTGACAAGAACAGAGCTGTTGGGGTTGAAAATGGGAAGCAGCTGGAGGATGGTGCATCATCGCCAGTCACCTGGTGACAGGAGCAGGCCTTCCTTGGGTTAGCACCTATGGCCTCCTCCGGCTCCCTTCTCCACTCAGGAAGGAGAAGCAGGCCCTCCACAGTGCTCTTCCACGTTCCCATTCCTCTTCTCACGCCATTTACTACCTGGTGCTCCCTAGTTGAGAAGCGTCCAGAGGAAAACGAGTGTGTAAGGAGCAACACTGTCTCCCAGCTCCTTAGTAGGTGTTCTATAAATACTTCCTTGAAACGGTAGAGACAAGGGATTGAGGCCAAGCAGGCCCATTTTAAGAGGGAGCTTTGAGCTCCCCACAGCGATGATGGCTTCTTCTGTTGAGTTTATCTGGAGACTCTCTGAGTTCAAATCCTATGTTCCCGTTTCTTTATGTATTCTAGAAAAATCTCATGGTATGAAAGGCTTAGTTAAAATGCTTTACCATAATAAAGAAATTCCATATCTATGGATTTGGAAATCCTGAATTTAAAAATAAAAGCCAAGACAGACACTGGTGGCTCAGGCCTGTAATCCTAGCTACTCAGAAGGCTGAGACCTGAGTATCATGGTTCAAAGCCAGCTGGGGCATGAAAATCCATGAGACTCATCTCTGATTAACCACCAGAAAACTGGAAGTGGGGCTGTGGCTCAAGAGTTAGGGTTGTAGCCTTGAGCTGAAGAGCTCAGAGGCAGTGTGCAGGCCCAGAGTTCAAACCCCATGACCAACAAAATAATAAATATAAAAGCCAGATTGGTCTGATGTAATTTACCCTGAAATATATGTAGAACTGCTTTATTGGCATTAAATATTAAGAAAACATGAAATTGCTTCATTTTCCTCATCCATATCCAAGCCCTAATGATTCTATTCAAATTCTGTATCTTTTCAACGACAATATTGTTTTTGCCAGTCCTGCAACTTGGATTCAGGGCCTGGGCACTGTCCTTGGGCTTTCTCAAAGGTAGTACACTACCACTCGAGCCACAACTCCACTTCTGGCTTTTTTTTGTGTGTATGTGATATCAAGGAATCAAACCCAGGGCTTCATGCATGCTAGGTAAGCATTCGACCACTAGGCCATGTTCCCAGCCAAAAAATTAAAAAAAAAAAAATTTTTTTGCCAGTCCTGGATCTTGAACTCAGGGCCTAAGCACTTTCCTCAAGCTTTTTCCTAAGCTTTTTCCTCAAGGTTAGAGCTCTATCACTTGAGCCACAGCACCACTTCCAGCTTTTGTCTACATATATGGTACTGAGGAATCGAACCCGGGTCTTTGTGCATGCTAGGCAAATACTCCACCACTAAGCCAAACTCTCAGCCCCCCAACATTATTTTTAAAAGTATAAATAGGCCTGTTGGATCTACTTTAATCCAGTTCAATTGCATGCCCTTGCGTGAGGCCCTTCCCTCCTCCCCCTGAACCTCTTCTTCAACATCCACTCCCTGCAGTGTGCTCTGAAGGGAGAGGCAGGCAGAGGAAGGCATACTACTTCACCCAGCTAGGAATGTGGCCATCTTTGTCTGCTGGGCGCCAGGTGTTTTCTCTGGAAGTCTCTGCAGGGGCCTTTCCGTCCTCTCTCATACACGCAGCCTAAAGTACAGCAGGACACTGGGATCTGGCCACTGTGAGGTTACGTACTGCAGACCTGAGCTTCTGCGGATTAGATAGAAAGGCTTGTCAGACTACCTCCACAGGACATGCATACTTCTTGGCCAGAGAACTGTGGGTTCACTATAGTGGGTCCTGCCCATTGCCATTTCAAGTTGTCACACCTGGAAAGATAAGAAAATAAGCACTTCCAGGGGCCGGGAGTTTGGCCTAGTGGTAAGAGTGCTTGCCTGGCATGCACGAAGATCCGGGTTCTATTCCAGAAGTGGTGCTGAAGCTGAAGTGTTAGAGCTCTAGCCTTGAGAAAGTCCAAGACAGCAGTACTCAGTCCCTGAGAGCTCAAGCCCAGGACTGGCAAGAAAAAGAAAAACAAAATAAAACAAGACAAAACAAAACACTTCCAGAGTGGCTCCAGAATTAAGAAAAACCCCTTACCTCCATCCTTCTCCAAGTTCATAAAAACTAAAAGGTTGGCTATTTTGTTCATGGAAGAAAGCCAAAAATAAGAAAGCACAAAATAATAGTCAATCCTAAAGCACTTACATGTTTTGAACTTAAGCCAAAGATTCAGAGATGGAAGGAGACACATTTGAACTCTGAGACACAACCCAGACACAGGCTGGTCTTCTCCTGGGTGTCACTTAGACTCTCCTGGCACTGAGAAAGTAATGGTCAGATGCTAACTCAGTTTGGAGGACACCTCTGTTGGAGCTCATGTGAAGACAGCCTCTAGGGCACCATGCTGCTCATCAGCAGCCCCCCACTGGCTCCCTAGAAAGGAGCATGGCATTCTGTGACATGCTGGACAGCTTGACCCCCAGTAACCACACTGCTCACTGCCCAGCTGGAGCACCAATGAGTCTCTGAGACTGAGACTCATACAGACCCGAGATTGAGCCAGCCCCAGTGCTGTGTCACTCTGACCTTACCCAGTAGGAACCACAGAGTTTTCATAAAATCATCTAACTTGTATCCTCTCTGTAAGATCCACCCAGGAAGGCCTCTGTGTAGACCCCTCTACTCAGCCCTCCAGCCCCTGGAACAGACACTTTCCCCTCCAGTATAAGCCTCCTCCCAGTACTTGTGTTATCAAGGTAACTGACACACCTAGAAGCATGCCCCTTCCCCTTTTCTGATCTCCTGCCAGGGATCTGCCCTTCTCCATGGACCTTCACTGTAGATGGGCTGGCAATTTGCTCTCTAATAAACTATTTTCTGCCTGGAGCACATTGTAGTTTACTCTCAGCAAACCTTACACTCTCTAAGTTAGGCCAATGTGATCTTTTCAAAGTCTGCATCTGACTGGTCATCCGCTCTGCTTAAAACATGACAGTGGCCACTCATTCTTCCTGAGCTCTATCCACTCGCTCTGCAGAAAGCTCTTCCTGACCCTGCTCACCTCCTCCAATGTCCTATCTCTTCTGTGCCTGTGCTCAGCCTCTGGAAGGCTCATGCTCAGGAAGTGTGCCCTTCACACCACAAGCCTTTGTTCCTGTGAGATTAGGATCTTTTTCCATGGAACCTCCTAGACTCTAGTCCTCTCCTTCCTTCTACTCCTCTTTAGTTTGATGACTCAGGAACTGGGTTGTGTCTGTTCTTGTCCCTTGAATTGGTTTTATGTGATATAAGCAAACACATCTTAAATGCAAAGATTTATACTGTGTCAGGAATCCTGAAAGTCTCATCTAAGTGCCTCCATTCTCTGGAAGGGGGTGCTTTACCATGGTCTCCAAGGTAGACCAGTTGCCTCTTTGGGCTCCCATTTTATTCTCAAGAACTGTAGTCTTTTCTTACCAGTTCCTATAGAAGTGTCAGAGGCTCCACCATCTCGGAATGGAGTGTTGGCAGAAGTTCCTTCCAATCACGGGATCTAATGTATAAACTTTGGCCTCAAAAGTATAGTGTTTTGATGTTTTTTTTACATCCTGGACCCCAAGCTGCAAAGGGGTAATTTTTTCTTCTCTGTTCTCCAGAAGTCAAATCTATTTGTCCAGTAATTGCCTTCTCTTTTTCTCTCTCCCCTTCCACCCTCCCCCCATGCCAGGAAAGTAAAAATCACTTCTTTTGTTATCTCTGTTTGCTAATGAGCTCCCTTACCACAATGCCCTTTGCAATACTGGTCTAAGTGCTCCAGACAAAAGCTGACTTTAAACTTTTGTTCATTCTTGCCAGAGTCTGTGGTCATCAGCATCTTAACCTATAATTATTTTGTTCCTGGAAGTTCACTTTTCTTTTCACGTTCCATGTTCTCTTAACTCCAGTGGCTCTTTTCAGTGTCTCCTTAGCCATTTTGCCCAATTAGACACCATTTCAGCCCCAGTTCCTCTGCAGGGGGCAGAGGAACAGAAGCTCAAAGAAAACACAAAACCCAAGGTGTGCTGTAAGTGATGCCAATTCAGCTCTCCTCAGTCTGTTTGAAGTTCTGGTGCCTTTGACAAAATCACTACAAAGACATTTTTCATGGACTCTTGAGATGAGGATTTACTCACACATACACAATTCTCATAAAATTTAGTACCTGGAAAATGTTGGTTGATTCTGGTGTCATGAACTGGATAATCTCTTAACGCCACCCTTATGCTCCGAAATAGAAATTTCTAGAATGAGTGTTCAATTTCTCCAGCTCACTCCAGGCCTCTAGTTTCTGAGCTCCTTATCTCTACTTTTGCTGTTCTACTTTATACAATCTGTGGTATTTTTAGCTACCTTAAACTCTTTTTTAAAGTAGACAGGTCAAGAGTGATAAAAAAATTATTTTTCTAATATTCAAAGTTTCCTTAATCTTATGAAAGCACATTCTCTTAAGAGAGTAGTTCAGAATCACTTTAAAAAAATAATAATCCCTTAAGTCTGAGAGCTAAACTCATGCTGTGAACTAATCACTTCAGGTCAGCTCTACAGTAATCTAAGTTTCTTGTCCTTTAATTTCTTCCAACTCTGGCTTTCTCATTCCTGCACTAAATCTACCATTCAGACTCAGCTCAGTGAGCTTTTCTACAGAAAAGCCAACCTCACTGAGGTGCCTGAGAGCCTGGCAGGCTTTTCCTGTTTGGGTCCAGATGAATATTTTATATGAAATAGCTGATCACTCTTCAAAATGTGAGCCATGGGATTCAAAATCTCATTCCAATACAACTGAACAGCAAGGGAGGCTGCCTCCAGACATGTCAGGGACAAGCATACAGGTTGAGTCACTTTTTTTTTTTTGGCCAGTCCTGGGGCTTGAACTCAGGGCACTGACCTTGGCTTTCTCAAAGCTAGCACTCTACCACTTGAACCACAGCACCACATCTGGCATTTTCTGTTTACGTGGTACCGAGGAATTGAACCCGGGGTTTTATGCATGCTAGGCGAACACTCTACCATTAGGCCATGCTTCTGGCCCCTTTAGTCACTTTTATTCACACTTCTCATACCTAATATGTGGTCTTTTGCCTCATACCAATCCCCACACTTGCCACACAGTGATACATGTCCCTTGATTCAGTTCAACTCTGTTATTAGCTACCTGGAGCGGGCCCAGATCTCATAGGCTAGAGGCTCATTACCCTAAGACTACCCCCAATTCTGATGCCCAAAACATCTGTATTTCACCCATTAGGGATAAACTCTGGTAGGCTACTTCCATCTGTTCCTCAAGTTCAAAATTTGCTTCAACGAATTACAGTACTCAGAAAAGTTTTTCACTAATGATGACCAGTTCATTAAGTCATCAACCACTAGTGATGAGCTAAAATCCAGTTTCTCTCCCCTTCCCAAAGGTCCTGAGATGGTGCCAAAAGTTCCAGCCTCTAATGATGTGATTAGCCTTTCTGGGAATCGTCCTGTCCTGGTCCTATCTAGGGAACCCTCATACCAAAAGTATACTCACCACTCTTAGAATTCCAAGGGTTTTAGGAGCACTGTGTCAGGAACTTGGAACAAAGAATAAAATATATTTATTTTAGTACCACACTTAAGGGACAGACTCCAAAGCTCATATTCTCCAGTAGAATAAGATCTGGCCACTGATCACAACTGGGTATACAAGGCCTGTCTACTCACCCATCTCCAGCTGAGCCAAGGTGTTCCTCTCATTATTTCCTCTAATTTTTAAACTAGTAATGCTATCCTGTTAGTTCCTATGGTGTCCCAAGCCATA
Source organism: Megascapheus bottae (assembly GCF_031878675.1). Taxonomy (NCBI): domain Eukaryota; kingdom Metazoa; phylum Chordata; class Mammalia; order Rodentia; family Geomyidae; genus Megascapheus; species Megascapheus bottae. The sequence continues at coordinate 6,460,398 of NC_143516.1, read as the reverse complement.
GATGCAGAAGAGGAAGTACATGTCATCAGAGTCTATTAGAATCAAAACTATGAATTAGCCAGATACCAGTGGCTCACATCTATAATACTAGCTACACAAGAGGCTGAGATCTGAGGATCATGGTTCAAAGCCATCCCAGGCAGATGAGACTCTTGCCTTCAATTAACTACTCAAAAACTGGAAGTGGAGCTATGGCTCCAAGTGGTAGAGGGCTAGCCTTGAGCAAAAGGGCTCAAGGACAGTGCCCAGGCCTGAGTTCAAAAATAAACAAGTAAATAAGCTGTGAATTGGCATAGTGCTCATGATGCACATCACCCGTCAATCTTCAGTTCTACTGGATGGTGGAAGAGAAAAGAGAAAGAAAGCCTCCCATGTGGCCTGTGGCTCAGGGGTACTTCCTGCTCAAAGCCCAACTAACTATGGTCACCTGTCAACCTGTCGCTGGCCATGTGATCCGAGTGAGCCCTGCTTCATGTTGCCATATATCCATGTGGGCAATCGTGGGAATGCTCAGCCCAGCCAGGCCGGGAGGCAGGCAACCAACCACCAAAAGCCACCAGTGGCAGGGTAGATGGTTTGGCAAATGGAATGAGCTAACCAGGATTCACACATTGTGGCTGGAGCAGGACCCAGGCACTTCCTGGAGCACACAGCCAGTCAATACTGAGAGGGGAGCAAGTGTCAATGCTCTCCTAACAACCTCTAATCATCAGAGCTTCCAAAAGGATATGTGGGCAGGATGAATGCGGGCCCAGGCAGTGGGGAGCATGGACTCCCACGACCACTAAGCCTCCACCACCAATAGGTGAAGAAAGAGAGCAGTTGTTAGAGAACAGTTTCCACCCTGCCTCCGGTTCTCACCAGGCTGGGGTCTTGGCAACACTCATGCATTGAAGTCTCTGGCTGCTTTGAGGGCCAGACAGCCAAGAGCCCTCAGAGATTATGGGGCACAGGCATTCAAAAGCCAGGTACTGCCACTTGTTCAATGATTCTTAAATTTCCATGTATTTAAGAATCTCCTAAGAGGGGCCGGGAGTTTGGCCTAGTGGTTAAAGTGCTTGCCTAGCATGCATGAAGACCCAGGTTCGATTCCTCGGTACCACATACATAGAAAAAAAGCCAGAAGTGGTGCTGAAGCTCAAGTGGTAGAGCTCTAGCCTTGAGAAAGTCCAAGGACAGTGCTCAGGCCCTGAGCTCAAGCCCAGGACTGGCAAAAAAAAAAATTAAAAAATAAAAGGATCTCCTAAGAAGCCGGGCACGGTGGCTCATGCCTATAATCCTAGCTAGTCATGAGGCTGAGATCTGAGGATTGCAGTTCAAAGCCAGCCAGGGCATAAAAGTCTGTGAGACTCTAATCTCCAATTAACACCTAGAAAACCAGAAGTGGCTCTGTGGCTCAAAGGTAGGGCACATAGGCTTGAGTTGAAGAGCTCAGGGACAGTGCCCTGGCCCAGAGTTCAAGTCCCACAATTGATGGGGAAAAAAAATCTCTTAAGAGACCTAGGAGTGTGGCCTAGTGGTAGAGTGCTTGCCTAGCATTCACAAAGCCCTGGGTTCGATTCTTTGGTACCACATACACAGAAAAGGCCAGAAGTGGAGCTGTGGCTGAAGTGGTAGAGTGCTAGCCTTGAGAGGCTCAAGGACAGTGTCTAGGCCTTAAGTTCAGTCTTCAGGACTGGGAAAAAAAGAATCTCCTCAGAATCTAGCTAAAAGGTAGATTCCTGGGCTCTCACCTCATCACTGTGCTGTCACCCTGGAGTCCAGGATTCTGCATCTTTAGCAATCTCCCCAGGGGTTTCCAGAGGAAGTGACTTTCTGGGAGCCGGGGAATTGACACGGTAGTCAACGATTGCTCCTGGTGCTGCCCTAATGCGGTGAGACCTGAGGATGACACGCAGCTCCTGCAATACGACAGTCCATCTTCATTTCGATTTTCCACTTCCCTACCATTAGTGTCATTCCTTTAAAATAACCAAGTCTGCAGTTTCTGAGGTATGGCACTGACCCATCGATGCTGAATTCCCCTGCACAAATCAACCCAGCACAAGAGGCCCCCAGCAGGAAGAAAGGACCACCACCTCAGCCTTTGAAGCCAAAGAAGACGCATACTAAAATTGACAAAGCATCATATTTCCAGTAAAGGAGTTTCTTCCGACCTCTGGCCTAGGTTAGGGAAGGGTCTGCCCACCTTGCTTCGCAATTCTGTCTATCCAACCAACTTCCTGCCCAAGGAAAGGTGCCCAGAAGAGCAACGGTGACCCTGTCTTCCCCTTTTCTTTCCTCCTCCCAGCCACTGAGGCTCTGCTGATGATCTCAGGAGGATGTAACACTGTTAGCTTCCTACTTCCAGCTTCCTGGCTTTCGGCAATAAGAGCTCTAAATCTCTGCTGCTGTTATTGCACAACTGAAATGAAAAACATGTTGCAGAAGCTGTGACTTGGAATGAGAGCAGGAAAGAGAAAAGAGAAAGAGCAGAACATTGAAAGACAATGGCAAGACCAAGAGAATGGAAGAAGGATGCCAGGAAGGGAGTTATTAAGGTCAGGTGAAGGATGGGAATGAAAGGGTAAAAGACAGAGCCATGGTGAGTGTGGAGGGTCGTCAGCGGGCTCATCCTGCCTGCCTGAGACAGACTTGGCACCTGTCAAGTTCATGCAGAAATGGGGTTGGATGACAACAATCCTTTCACAAGGCCAAACCAAAGGCAAAGTGGATGTCATGAGGAGATGAGATGAAGTGACCTTGCTTGAAGGTCATTGGTTCCCAGATCTGCCTAGATGTCAGAATCGCTGAGGTCTGGTTAAGAAACCAGTTCCCAGCTCTTCATTCTGCCTTCCTTCCCCAGTGACATAGGCAGTCAGTTAGATCTGGGGTGATTCCCAGTGGTTGGCTGATAGCCTTTGGGGACAATGACTCCTCCTTTCTCCTCCTCCTATTTGTTTTTTCTTCCTCCTCCTCCTCCTCCTCCTCCTCCTCCTCCTCCTCCTCCTCCTCCTCCACTTCTTCCTCCTCCTCCTCCTCTGAGTAGCATTTTTTGCATGTGTGGTATTAGTGGTATATAAGGCAAGCACTTTACCAAGTTAGCACATTTTTCTGCAGCACAATAACCATATTTGTACAGCCTTTAAGCCTCACAGCAAGAAGCCCTGGAATATAACTTTGGGAAGATCCTAGGACTCAGATCCACATGGCATCCACATGGACTTATCCACCGTAAATAGAGCAGGTTGTCATATATTTCTGAAATAATTCTCCATTGTGCTCTTAGTGAGTCAATTAGTTTAGGATTCATAAATTAAATGGTATACAAATTAGTATCATTTCTTAGAGATCATCTAAATACTCAGGAAATTCTACAAAGTGAAAGAAAAATGTAAGCCACACATATTTTCTGGTATCATTTTGTTGTAATTTGCTGGTACAGTTTTGTTGACACTAAAGGAATGGATCTGTAATGTTGTAGTTGTCAGACATTTAGTCAAATGTTTATTAGAACTGATTTTGAGTCTTGTAGGTTTGGGGTTTGCTTTTCTGTTTCAGGTCTCCTTTGTTTTTGGAAACCCTGGCACAGGTCTGAGGCGCAGAGAGTTCTGTCTAGTGGACCAGACAGCCCTGCTTACAAAGATGTGTGAGCTAATAGCATTTGGAGATAAAAGCATCACTATAAGCCAGGCATTCGGGACTCACGCCTGTCATCCTAGCTATACTGGTTATTGAGACCTGAGGGTTGTGGTTCAAAATTAGTCCAGAAAAGAAAGTCTGAGAGACTCCTATCTTCTGTTAATCACTAAAAAGCCAGAAGTAGAGCTGTGGCTCAAGTTAGAGTGTAGCCTTGAGGAAAAGGAAGTCACTATCAACTGCAGCCAGGAGTCAGTTATAGCTCTGAGTCCTAGGTATAGAAAGCAGCTTTGGCTACATTGACAGACTAGACCTGGAGTTTTATTATTTTTCTTTAGAAACCTTTCTTCATCATCTTCTGTACTCTCCAAATGTAATAAACTCCTCTACAGATACAGAAACCTTCCCCCTATATTCAGTGACACTGTTGTTGTACCCTGTATGATGCCATGAGCCAGGAAAAGAAGGCTTGATTCCTCACAGTCCTGTTTGATTTTAACCCAGGAAAAGATGACTTGGAAAGTTTGGCAAGTCCATTCTGCCTGGTGTCATTTTAGGCTTGAGTTTCACTTTCTTGAGAAAAACAAAACAAAACAAAAAACCCCTGGAGGATCACATGCTTTCTTTTCTTAATGTACCCACCGACAGAATTATGTAAGATTTGCTTAAAAGCAGGGAAAGATAGGTAAGGAAATAAATCCTATGAGCAGATGCTCATCATGAGAACAACCAGACAAGCTTATGAAACTTAAAGCTATCTTTCATACCTTGACCCAAAATACATTTCTTAACCAGGCACTTTCGCTAATGCCTGTTATCCTAGCCACTCAGGAGCTAAGATCTGAGGATCAAGGTTAAAAGCCAGCCAGGGTAGTAAAGGCTAAGAGACTCTTATCTCCAATTAACCAGCAAAACGTGGCTTTAGTGGTCAAGTACTATCCTTCAGTGAGAAAACTGAGTGGGAATATGAGGCCCTGAGGTCAAGTCCATGTACTGGCAAAGAAAGTTTCTAGTGACTTCAATCTAGAGAAGAATTCTGAGTCTTATTGCCTAAACACAACTTCATGTAAGTGCTCTGTTAGTCTTCGTTAAAACTCTCTTGCCTTGGAATCTTGCTTCTCCTACATATATGAGCCAGAAAGCAATCGATGAAATCCAAAACAAGGATCTTTAAAAATGACCAGAATATTAGAATTTATAAATGACAGCTTGCAGGTTGAACTGCAAGAATCTGATGAACTGGAAGTTATTGTTTAATTCAGACTTAATTATCAATTGTTTAATGTAATGACTGAAAGCTGAAACATCTGAAGAACATTTGTATGCTAAGATGGAGCCTAAGTATTTTTATACCACAAACTGTTTCTTTTTAAAGAATGGAAATTTCCAGAACAGATTCCTAATGGGAACTGCTTGTCCACCAGATGCTGAAAATAAAGTTGACAATTATTGCCCCTGAGCTTGTTTCTAGGTTCGGGGGAGGGGGAATTTACCACACGTTCCTTAAATATTAAATATCAAGGGGCCATGTTTCTGCCCAATGAAACAATGTGTTTTCAGGAAGGTCATTCTGCCAATGGAGAGCAACAAGATACCTTCCACCCCAGCCTAGGGCTCTGAGACTGTGCAAGGTAGGCCCTTTTCTGACTGGACATATTACCATGAATAGCAGATGTCTCTACAAAGCCCTTTTGGAAGGAACCAACTCTGGTAACTAAAGTTATAAGATTGTCCTTTTAAGCATTAACTCAGATCAAGTATATCCTATGAGACAAAGAATGAAAACCTCCTACAAAAATTAATATTCTAGCACAGAACACAATAGGCCAGGGGAAGCTGGACAGAACAGGTGGATGTGTACATGTGAATGTGCACACATTTTCCCTGATCAGACACAGACCATTCTTGCAGCTCTGCCTAATCAAATCATGCTCTACAGGCACTACTTTAGAAGAATCGGAGGAGCCTGGAGTTTGGCCTAGTGGTTAAAGTGCTTGCCTAGCATGCACGAAGACCCGGGTTCGATTCCTTGGTACCACATACATAGAAAAAAGCCAGAAATGGTGCTGTGGCTCAAGTGGTAGAGCTCTAGTCTTGAGAAAGCTCAAGGACAATGCCCAGGCCCTGAGTTCAAGGTCCAGGACTGGCAAAAAAAAGTATAAAAAAATCACACAAGATGGGTACCAGTGGCTCATATCTGTAATCCTAGCTACTCAGAAAGCTGAGATCTAGAGGATCATTGTTCAAAGCCAACCTACACAGAAAAATCATAAAAACTCCATATCCAAAATAACCACCTAAGTCAAGCAAGTTCTAGGCCCTAACTTCAGAACGTGGTACTGGCAAAAAAAAAAAATCAAAATCAAAGAACCATAACTTCACAAGGATGGAAGAATTCAGTGATTAAATCTGTAAATCGCTTCATTTTCTGTTTCATCTTCACAATCAGTTTGCTATAAGTTCAAGAGTAAATATATCATGGGCTGGGATGAAGCTTAGTGGCAAAGCACTTGCCTAGCAAGTACAATGTCCTGGGTTCAAGCCCCAGTACCAAAAAAGAAAAGACAAAAAATAATAAGAGTAAATATATCAGGAGAGTTATTTCTTTATTAATTCTAGCAGTAATTATACCAACTACATAAGTACTTTTTATGGGTATGCTGGTTCTGGGGCTTGAACTCAGAGCCTAGGCACTCTCCCTGAGTTTTTGTGTTCAATTAGTGTTCTATCAGTTGAGTTGCAGCTCCACTTCTGACCTTTTACTAGTTCATTGGAAATAAGAGTCTCATGGATTTTCCTGCCCAGGCTGACTTTGAACCACAATCCTCAGGTCTTCTCGGCCTCCTGGGTAGCTACAATTACAGGTGGAACCATGGACAGCCAGCTCACGGCACATAACTTTTAATGAACACGTACTGTATCACTTGATCCATACACCCTCCCCTTTTTGCTTTAGTTCTCAGACAGGACCTTGTGCTTTTTGCCAGTCCTGAACCTGACCTTCCCGCTTCTGACTCCTATAAAGTCCCAGGCCCTGGACTACTATTTAAGGTAAGTATGGTGCTGCCTCAAATTTTCAGATGATCATCAAATGACGAGGTGATCTTTACAGAGTTACTTAGTGACACATCATCAATAGCTTCTATTAAGAACCACTCCACTAAGGAGACAGAAGGAAGGAGATAGGAAAGAGAGACAGAACTATGGAGGAGACAGCATCAATCAAGATGCATTGTACACTCAATTAACACATACACATGTTAAACTGAAACATCGATACAACTATTTGAGGATAATTAAAAAAAAAAAAAGAATTACTCAAAGTCTGACATGGTGGCTCATAACTGTGATTCTACTAAGAAGGCCGAGATTCAAAGGATCTTGGTTCAAAGCAACCCTGGACAGAACTTTCTGAGAGACTATGTCTTCACAATAATCAGCAAAAGCCATAGCTTAAATGGACCAACTGAGCATAGGTGAGGCCCTGAGATTAAGCTCTACTGAACAAAGTGTGTGTGTATGTGTGTGTGTGTGAGAGAGAGAGAGAGAGAGAGAGAGAGAGAGGGGGGGGGGAATTGCACAACCAGATGAAGGCTCAAGGCAAGGAGTCTCAGGATTGCATTTCGAAGCCAGCCCAGTCAGAAAACAATTCCACAGGGTTTCATCTAGACCAGTGGCTGGGCACAGTGGCACGTACTTGTCATTCTAGTTGCAAAGGAAGCACAAATGGTCCAGGCAGCCCAGGCATAAAGTGAGATCCTGACTCAAAATAATAAACTGGAAAAGTTGGAAGAGTGGCTCAAGTGGTAAAGCACCTGTCTAGTAAGCAAGAAGCCCCAAATCAATAAAGAATTGCTTGAAACAAAAGTTTCAAGTTGAGTTAAATGCAAAGTTGGTTAACTAATAACAAAGTAATGAAATGATTAATTCATTACTACTAATGAAGTAAAGTAAGCAGTGTTACTAATTACAATTACCAGTTACTGAGTCCCTGTTATGTAGTAGGCTATCAAATTAGTGTTATATAAATGTAATTATTCTTGTCATTTTGTTTTTATCTAGTTTGTAATTTACCTTAGGTTTTTGGGGGGTTTTTTTGCCAGTCCTGGGCTTGAGCTCAGGGCCTGAGCACTGTCCTTGGACTTTCTCAAGGTTAGAGCTCTACCACTTGAGCCTCAGCACCACTTATGTGGTACTGAGGAATCGAACCCAGGTCTCCGTGCATGCTAGGCAAGCACTCTACCACTAGGCCAAACTCCCAGCCCTAATAGTGCATTAGATCTGCAATCTAAGGACTCTAATTAAAGTTCCAGGTATGTTAACAACTAACACATTGAAAGATAATATAGGTCAACGTTGGATATCTGTGTGGAAATTTTTCCTATAAAATGTTCTATATCTGGGGGCCGGGAGTTTGGCCTAGTGGTTAAAGTGCTTGCCTAGCATGCACGAAGACGCAGGTTCAATTCCTCAGTACCACATACATAGAAAAAAAAGCCGGAAGTGGTGCTGAGGCTCAAGTGGTAGAGCTCTAGCCTTGAGAAAATCCAAGGACAGTGCTCAGGCCCTGAGCTCAAGCCCAGGACTGGCAAAAAAAAAAAAAAAAATGGTCTATATCTATTTTGTTTTGTTTTTACTTTGTTGTGCCAATCCTGGGGCTTGAACTTAGGTTTTGTCCCTGAGCTTTTGTGCTCAAGGCCAGCACTCTATCACTTGAGCTATAACTCTGTTTCAGACTTATTAGGCTAATTAATTGGAGATAAGAGACTTTGCCACCCAGGCTAGCTTTGAACTTTGATCCTCAGATCTCGGCCTCCTGGGTAGCTGGGATTACAGATATGAGCCACCTGCGTCCAGCTGTATGTATGTTTCATAAACACGAGTATAAAGGGAAAATGACTCCATAGGATAGGGAAGGGAGGAAAACAAGATGAGGGGTGGGGTGCGGGGAGGGAAATGGGGACCAAGACATGAGAAAGGGTATCGATGTATGTGAAGTAATGCACCTTCTATCTGGTGAATATAATGTAACCCTTCTGTTAATTATAATAAAAATATATGAAAAAAGAATGTATACCCTGTATCACAATAATAGTAGAGTTCAATAGCACAAGCCATCACAAAAATACTCAAACTCATGGAAACAGAACCCTTTTCTCCTGAGTAGTTATTGAGTCATTGAGGAAAATAAAAAGGAAATTTAGAAAAAAAAAAAGAAGACCATACATACTTGACAATATTAATGTTAGACAAAGAATTCTCCCCATTCTTTTTTTAACCTATTGCAAAAAAGAAAAGAAAAAATGACTGCTTTTTACATATACAGAGTCCTCTGTCCAAGAACCTTTTGAACACCAAATCATGTTGACAGCTCTTCCTTCTGAGAAATGAAGAAGCTAAATGGAACATTTTCAATAAATTAGCAAGATTCATGACACTATCAGCCCCCAAAGAACTGGGAAAAGCTATTAAAATTCCACTAACAACAAACAATATGGCTCTCCATACATCAGCCTTGTTACACAATGCTTTCAGATCATCATCTCACTTACCTTATTCTCTGAAGATGCAGGAAGTGGAGGTCTCTCTGTCCAGCCTCTAAAGCGTGGAAGGATTAAGTAAAAGTCACGCAAGAGTTCTCATCACAGAGTGAATGTTGCACACTCACTCGCCTTTAGATTCGTAATGAGATTTCCATCTCCTGGGAGAACTTGCACAGTGACTCGTTGGGGGGAAAGGCCTCTGTCCCTTGCAGGGCTGCTGATGCCTCGATGAGGTTTAGACTGATGGGAAAGGGGATGTGGCCAGAATCTGGCCTGAAGACTTGCTAGCTTTGATAAGTTGAGAAATTTACTTACATTTTATAGGCCTTCCAACTTCTTGAGGCACTTTGAAAATTAACATAACGTGTGCAAGGAGCTTAACGCAGGTTTCACGGTAAGTCCATGCAGAAGAGATGGGCATAACTACTTCAATGGTGGCAACGACGCCAACTTGTCACATACCCCACCAAAATCTTAGAAGAAATCCTCACAGGATGGAGTTTAAAGAACTGGCACAACCAGAAAGGAAACTAAAGGGGGAAAAATTTCATTTGCAATAACGTTAAAAAAAAAAGGGTTGGGGTGTAGCTCAGTGGCAAAGCACTACAATAGCCTGAGTTCAATCCCCAGTACCAAAAGGAAAAGATTAAAAAAAAAGAATAAAATACTTAGTAATAAACTTAAGGGGGTAAAATATTTATGCATTGAAAACTACAAATGTTTAGTGTAAGAAACTAAAAAGGTACAAATACATGAATATATTCCATGGATGAAAGGATTATTGTTAAAAATGTCTATATAATACAAAAAGACAGATAAATCAAAGTAATCACCTGAAAAATTCTTATTAAAACTAGAATTAGACTCTCAAAAAGAAATGATCACAACCACTGCCTGCAGCACTATTCATAACAGCCAAGCTGTGGAAGCAGCTTGAAAGTCCTGGGGATGAGGGGGTTAAACAAACATATATGCACACAGGCAATACTCTTCTGCAATATGAAGCAACAAGGATGAGCCTATTAGGCATAGGGAAATATGACAGTCACAAAAGGATAAACATTGCCAATGGTTGTTATAAAGCATCAAGTTTCACTTATACTGGATGAATATATGTTGGAGATCTGCTGTATAATGCAGAGCCTTTAGTTAACAGTACTGTAGAACACTGTCTACATGTGACATGTAGTACATGTGACAATTTAAGAAGGTAGATCCTACGTGGTCAGTATTAAAGGGATACAGCAGCCCATGGGCAGATGTAATAGCTAACTGTGGACCCCTGTGTAGGACGCTTTTAGATTTCACTCTTTATGACCTACACAAGAGGACTTAGACGTTCAGAGGTAAAGTGGTTTTAGAGCTGATTATTTCATCAACTCACCAGGTCAAGGATCCAGTTGCTTCTGAGTCTTCCATCTATTAAGATTCCATGGATCATTTTTCCATTGGCTGGTTCCCTTCTCCATCATAAGATGGTTGCTACATCTGAAGATTAGATAAGGACCTTAGGAAAATGAATAGTTATTCCTTTTGTAGGGAACAGAAAATCTTTTTGGAAGCCTCCACATTACTCGCAGAGCTCCCTTGGCCAGAACTGGACATATGTCTATTCCAAAACCAGAACTCAGCCAGGACAACTCTAAACAAGGCAAGGAAGACATCAGAATGGCTGTTGCCAACAGGACTAACAAGACCTATATTTATTAGATGCTTCTTTTTTGAGACAGAAGAATGCTTTCTTGAAGATGACTCTATATGTACACTCTATACGTTATGCAATGAGCATGCACACATGCATGAGCATGCAGGAGGGCTGAGAGCATGCCCTCATAACCATGCCTCCTCCTCAACCTCTTAGTCAAACCAAGAGCATGGAGGAGAGGGAAAGGATCAGGGTATGTGTTCCCACACATTGACACCCTGCAAGGGACATGACCTAGAAGCCAGACCCATGACTGACAGGATCTTTTCCAACCTTCTACTGGACTTCCAATAAGCCAATACAAAACATTCCTGATTGCTCTCCAGTTTCCTTATCTCGGGGAGTAAAAGCACTTGTGGAAATAGCAACAGTCTCAGGAAAAGGAAGTGTTGCCCAGTAGGAGTGTTTGTGAAGGAAAGGAAAGGCTGGTCTCAAGATTCAGCATTTCTGAATTTAGCTGCTGGAGGGAGTAAACTCAATTTTCTTAAACTCAGTGGGTACCTCTCTGAAAATAAGGTTAAAAGAGTCATCTCACCTCATGTATTCATGTATCTCGAATCTGGAATAAAAAGACTTTAAATCTGTCTACAAGTAATCTGGTAAGAGTGAATATCTTCTGGCAGTAATCACCTCAATCATCTCCTGCCATGCAGTCAGGAAAGCACGACATGGAGAGAGACCCAGCAAGCTGCCTCTCTCTGCATACTGATGGGAAGAGGGCTCCCTGGATGACTGGCTTCCTACAAGCCCATAAATATATTTGCTTGCAATCACAAATGGCCATCCACAGGAACCAGAAAGGTCTGCTAAGCACAGGGGTTTGGGTTACAGTATCCACAATGGCAGCTGGCTCCTCAGTATCTACCTACCCCCAAAGAATCCTGCAGAGATTGAAATGGAGACATTGTAATACCATATTTCTGGGTGGTTTCAATGTGAACTCCAGGTGAGAGCCCTGGTTACTAGAGGTGCGAGGTGATGCCTGGGGGCTCCTGGAAAGGTGATTCTCTCTCTCTCTCTCTCTCTCTCTCTCTCTCTCTCTCTCTCTCTCTCTCTCTCTCTCTCTCTCTCTCTCTCTCTCCCCTCTCCCTCTCCCTCTCCCTCTCCCTCTTCCTCTCCCTCTCCCTCCCTCCCTCCCTCCATCCCTCCCTTGCTCTCTCTCTCTCTCTCTCTCTCTCTCTCTCTCTCTCTCTCTCTCTCTCTCTCTCTCTCTCTCTCTCTCCCTCTCCCTCTCCCTCTCCCTCTCCCTCTCCCTCTCCCTCTCCCTCTCCCTCCCTCTCCCTCTCCCTCTCCCTCTCCCTCTCCCTCTCCCTCTCCCTCTCCCTCTCCCTCTCTCTCCCTCCCTCCCTCCCTTCCTCCCTCCTTCTCTGCCATCTCTCTTTCTCAGTAGTCCTGAGTGTTAGTCCTTCTTTCCTCCTTGATAGGGAAGAGAATGTCCCTAAATTTAAAAAAAAGACCAACTAGACTTCGTGAACACTTCTCTTTGCATATGTGGACCAATAAAGACCACCAATAGACTATTTGGCATGATTTTAAGTTTGCCTTTTTATCTCTCAAGGATTAAAGAACCTTTTCCCGCTGTTCACTTTAACTCACCCAGATTGTCATTTAACAGTGTCACTGACTTAAGTGTGAATGTGAGAGATTTAAATGCAATTGCATGAAAGACATTTTGCATCCTAAAAAGAAACCACTACTTCCGAATGATTCTGACTTGGAATTCCCAGGAAAAAATGCAGCTCCATGCTTTGAATCCCCAAAGTGTCTGCTCTCTCAACCTGACCCCTGCGATCATGGCTACAAGAGAGAAATTGATGTCTCTACAATTATCACATCTACTTCTCAAAAGTTACTGAGGAAACAGGGGTAGGAAGTTTACCTGCTACTATGGGAAGATAATATGGTTGAGTCACACCCACAAGATGGTTTTTTTTTCCTTTGAAACTAGACTTTTGTTTCAAGGATGACCTTTGCTATGCTATATAACGTCAGTGGACTGCAAGTCCACTGTCACAGTCACATCCATGTCTTCCTCCTGGCACAATTTCTATTGCATTTCATATCACTGGCGTGATTGAAAGGAGCTACACTAGAAAACATACACCCTCTGTAAACATACATCCACTCTATAAATTGTGAAGCCCCACACAACTATAATTCTCCACCTTGCTTACAATCCAGGATACCACGTCAAGGCACAATGACTTGGTCATCACACTCATCTCATTCTCCCGTTTTTCAGTGCTGATGTACACTTTTCTGTGACTCTCGAAATGTATTGTTCTTCGAAAGCTGGACCTTGAGAACTGGAGTCACTTCTAACACCACTGTGGCTTCTAATACCACACACAGAGATGGCAGATTCTCCAGCATGCAAGTCAATATGCCTTGAAAATTGGGCCCTGGAGACGCAGAGTCAGGTCCCTAGGGGGCAACCTAGTCAAATACTTGGGAAGGATCCGCTTCTAACCAGTAGAGGGCAACGATCATGGAAAGCAAAGTATTTCCAACAGAATGAAGTCCTGCCGATATACAAACCAAGGCAAAGCTTCAGCTAATTTTGACAGGCATTTCCTTGGATTTTAGCATAATGGCCTTGTGTGTCATTCTATCCCACAGCACAAGACTAAGTTTTGGACTAGCAATTGATCTTCTACACCCAAACCCCTCCCTAGGAGGCAGCCAAAACTACTTTTATAATAAGTGGTTGCTCTAGTCAAAAGCAGAGGGATAAAATGGTAATAAACAGGATGATGAAGTTCAGAAAAGTGAGCTGTGAAGCACAACACAGAAGCAACCGCAGTACCTCAAAGCATCCAGTCATTACAACAGCGACTGCTCACACCCACAGGCCTGACAGTCATGGGTCTACCTCACGTTTCTTACCCATCCTAGGAAGCCAATCCTTGGCACAGTGATGATCCCACGTAATTACATGGGAGAGGCAACATTAGGATTCAGACTCAAGGGTCTGTGCCCTCAGCTACTTCTCCCAATCACCATCCGTTCATTCAGTCACTCATTCAACAAATATTTATGGATTACTCATTAGAAACCCCACCTACCCTTGCTTCCAGTGGTACACTGATAAAACATTAAGATGATAAATGTGGCCAGTGAGCAAAGGACTGAGTGAGTGGATTGCAAGTGTTGTACCTCCAATCAGGTGAATTAAAAGGTACCCAGCTGTAATATTTGCTTAAGTCATACTGCTAATTCCCCCCCAAATCATGGAGAGTAATAAAAGCACAGTTACAAGGCAGACATGATGGTTCGTGCCTATCTATAGTCGTGCGCATTGGAGTTTAAGCTACATGGTGAGAGTCTATCATAAGAATAAATAAGTAAATACACAAATAGTTTACAGTTCAGTATGACATGACAGTGATAGGAAGTGGCTCTGTTGATAGTTTTAATGGCACTATTTATTTTCCCATGTGACAGAAAATCATCCTAATGTACCCTGTATACAGATGTGGATGGGGCTTCTTACACTGTTTTGTGATGCGTATCTACAAAGCCACCTGGAAAATGGGCCCCTGAAGGCTGAAGAGAAGGAACAGGCAAAGGAGAGCATGAGGTCTTGGTGTGGGGCTGGAGGGATTTCACATGCACTGGTATAAGAAGAGGGGGAGGCCGGGAGTTTGGCCTAGTGGTTAAAGTGCTTGCCTAGCATGCATGAAGACCCGGGTTCGATTCCTCGGTACCACATACATATAAAAAAAAAAAAGCCTGAAGTGGTGCTGAGGCTCAAGTGGTAGAGCTCTAACCTTGAGAAAGTCCAAGGACAGTGCTCAGGCCCTGAGCTCAAGCCCATGACTGGCAAAAAAAAAAAAAAAAAAAAAAAAAAAAAAAAAAAAAAAAAAAAAGAAGAGGGGGAGCTGAGAAAGGATCCCTGAAGTCCAAGGAGGCTGGTGACAGGACACCAACAGAGACAGAATCATCCCATAAGGAGTATAGATGGCCTTCAAAGACTACGAAGGACATGACAACATTATAAACATGACTTCAACAACTCATTTTTCAGCAATGTGGAGAATGGGTTGAATGTAACAAGTCTGGCCCTGGGTTAAGCAATGAGGAACTTCCTGCCAATCCAGAAGGGAAATGGAAGTCCTGAAGGCTGCTGATGAAGGGGAGGATTCTAGAGCTGTGGATGAAGTAAGATAATCAGATTTCTTGGCTTAATGGCCATCCACGAGTGGGAGAGGTGGGAGTCAAGGATGACTCAAGAGTCTGGGAAGATGATGATATCATTTGCCCTTCATGAGCTCCATAAGGGGCGGGACCTGTGCTTATTACTCTTGCATTATTAGCATAAGGAACAATGACTAACATGTATCTGACCTTCATCAAACATTTATGGGAGGAATGGTTGATGGTTCAAGTGCCCAATGAGGCCGTATAGAATGAATTAGGAGGGGCTACTATGAAACATTAAGCTATTTGTGTGGCACCAGGCTCCAAGGAGAGATTGTCACAGAAGTATGCATTAAGGACACCTTGCATTTGAATCAGAGTATGCAGAACAAAAAAATCAAACATGAAAAGAAATATCATAGTCATATGCTGGGAAACACTAGGGTTAAAGAGCCAATAGAGAGACACTAGCCTTTAGTAAAGAGCTTTTTAAAAAAATGTCAAGAAAGAAGGGAGTTGAGCTGGGTACCAGTGGCTCATGCCTGTAATCCTAGCTACTTCAGGAGGCTGAGATCTGAGGCTCAAGGTTCAAAGCCAGCCCTGGCATGAAAGTCTGTGGGATTTTTATTCCAATTAACCACCAGAAAACCGCAAGTGGTGCTGTGGCTCAAGTAGAGCACTAGCCGTGAGCTGAAGAGCTCAGGGACAGCACCTAGGCCCACAGTTCAAGCCCCATGACCAACCAAAAAAGAAAAAAAGGAGCTGGAGGTAGAGTAAAAAATGAAGGGAATCCCTGGTCTCACCCCTGCTAGGCCCAAATGAAAGAAACATTGAAAGTTTGCTGGTGAATCTAGCAACCAGAAGGTCAGACGTTCCGTGCCTGGCCGGCAGGAGTACCAAGATGCTTCAGGGTGGGGTGAACTCCCACGGAAACTGTGTAAAACTGGAGCTGTGAAAACACAGGCAGTGATTTTCCAGAGCTGGCCAGGATAGGCTTGAAAGAACCAAGTGACACATTTTTCAAAGTCTGCTAGCTGGTTGTTAATATAGCCATTATAATTTTTTTAAATAATAGATAATCACCAAAGTAATACATTGTACTACCATCAAAGATAATAAACACTCATCACTTCTGATTATTTACATTTTACTATTAGCACTACTGTTGCATTATTTACATATGTTCTGTTCCTATGGAGACAAAACTGTGTAGCTTCATGCCGTTGTAGATCTCTTCCCAACTCCACATTTACTGACATCACACGGGTAAATTGAAACGGGCCCTGGTGTGAGCATTTACCCCAGGGGAATTGGCCCAGGCACATTGTAGAGCTTTTTTTCTTCATACCAGCATGCTGTTGAAATCAAGCCACAGGGAGCTACCTCATCCTCCAGAAGGTAACCAACGGTCCAAATTCACAAAGTCACGTCCAAGCCATAGTGGCTTGGAACTTGGCCCATGTGAGTCATAGGAGGAGGGGAAGGAGCAGGGATAGTTCTCAACTTTAGAGGTACCAGTATCGCAGCTCTGTCCAGAGACAGGAGTCAATTCACAGGAGCAGGTATTCGGGAAGCACCAGGAAATGGGTTCAGATGGCCTGGCCTTACCTTCATCAAGACAGAGGCCAAGCTGCATCATTGCTTGGGAGGAGACAGGAAGCAGCAGACAGACAAGACATCCCACTTCCTGATAGGGAGGGGTCTCTGGTCTATTTTCAAGCCATTTCTCATAGCTCTAGCCTAGCTGCTGGAGGATGTGGGGGGCCACACGGGGAGAAGTGGCACCTGACAGCCATGCAATGAGCCATGGGTAGTAAGAGAGATTAATAACAAACAAACTAGAAAAACTAATTTTTAAAACTTTTTTTTTAAATCAGTTGAATGATGTGAATCGCTACTGTATGAGTCACTGGTTGGTTATCCTTGGTGGCTGCTCAGAAGGAATGAAGGAAGCTGTGGGAGCAGAGCACATTGTCTCGAGAGAATTTTTTTTAAAAAAGAAGAAAACCACCCAAGTGGTGTGCTTTCTTTTATCACCCCATGTGGAAATCGTAGGCAACAATAGCGGCACCCACACAGCAGCCTAAATGCGAAGTTTTGAACGGTTCTATATAATCAGATGATTGTATTAGAAGAGCGGATCCAATCTTTTTTAGTTCCTTTCTCAGTGCTGTGTAGAGTAGATTATTTGGGTAGTGTTGGGGACATGTTTCACTTTTGCATCCAGAGAACAGCATGTATGCAGTAGTCTGCAATGCGTCATCCATCCATCACCCCGTCACACTTGGAGCTGGAGAGCAACGTTGAACTTGTGTGTGGAGTGAAGGAAGCCAGGTACAAGGTCTTAGTCATAGTTTTCTAATTATTCTAGCATTGTATCCTATACAGCAGAAAAACTGAAGCATTAAGAAGGGGCGTTACCAGGCACAGTGGCTCTCACGTGTAATCCTAGCTACTCAGGAGGCTGAAATCTGAGGATCACAGTTCAAAGCCAGCCCAGGCACAAAAGACTGAGAAACTCTTATCTCCAATTAATCTCTAGAAACGGAGAAGTGGGGCTGTGGCTCAAGAGGTACAAAGGTGGTAGCCTTGAGCTGAAGAGCACAGGGACAGTCCCAGGCCCAGAGTTCAAGTCCCATGATCCACAAAAAAAAAAAAAAAAAGGCTCTTGACTAAGGAGAAAACAAGAGACTTGACCTATGTAACTGTAACCCCTCTGTATATCACCTTTAAGTAAAAGGATAACTACTTTGTCTTCTTCTTCTTCTTCTTCTTCTTCTTCTTCTTCTTCTTCTTCTTCGTCTTCGTCTTCGTCTTTGTCTTCGTCTTCTTCTTCTTTCATGGGGCTTGAGCTGAGGACCTGGGCGCGGGCCCTGAGCGCTTCTTTGCTCAAGGCTAGCATTTTACCACTTTGAGCCACAGCACTACTTCCAGTCTTCTGGTGGTTAATTAGAGATTAGAGTCTCATGGAATTTCCTGCCTGGACTGGTTTTGAACTATGATCTTCAGATCTCAGCCTCATGGGTAGCTAGGATTCTAGGCATGAACCACTGCGTCCAGCTTGGCTGTATTTTTGAAGAGAGGATGTTTCTTCTATTGAGGAAGATGGTAAAATTCCTAAGAACTCCTCCAAATGTCCCAAACCAAATGGAAAATAAACAGGAACACATTCAGACCTCTTTCAGGCTCACTGCTTACAGAGGAGGGAAAATAAAATTTCTATAACCTCTTCACAGGAATGGATCCCTGAACCAAATGACAATGAGAATTATCATATACACTTTGTACGTGGCAGATCCCAACGTTAATGGTTAACAAGACAAAGAAGTGCCTGAATTCTGAATTCTAGCTTACATGGCATCATTAACCCAAACAGTACATTTCCAGAGAAGTGACCAGACAAAGAAAAAGAACTTTACTCTCTAGGGATGGCAGTCTGGAGGAAGGCAGATAAACCGCAGATAAGCTTGTTAGTACAGCTTGTGATTGCTGATTCCCTGGGTGCCACTTCCAGGCAGAGGGGCCAAGGTCTTCTTCAGAGTCGACCTTTGTCCTCCCTGGCAGAAGGGGGCAGGGCCTGTTCTGTCTCTGTGGCTTGAGTGTGCTGACTGAGGAAACAGCAGGGCCAGGAGTTCTCTTGCTCTGCTGCTTTATTATCTTCACCTCAACCATCCTTATGCCAAAGACGTGAGAGCTGATCTGCCCCTCTGTGCATAGATATACATCCCAGCATAAAACCCAGTCTTTCCTGACGGGTGGTTGATGTTAGCTTGGTGATGGTCTGCCCCAAGCATGATCTGCCATCTTGAATGTTCAGTGGGAAGTGGGCTGTTCTGGTGTAAGGCAAGCCCATGGAAGACCATGGAAGACCAGAATGAAGGGCTGGGGTGGGAGGATGGGGACATAACACACCTCCAGGCCTTGTCTATAGAGTTTTAATCAAAAGAAGCAGGGCATCATGGAAAATGGCCTGCTCCTATACATCTAGTATATAATAAAGAGGGTGAGGCTCCAAAGGGGCCAGTCAGATAAGATCCAAATTAACAAGCCACCAAGAGGACACAGGTGTAGGTGCGTGGCCTAGCGGTAGGTTGCTTGCCAAGCATGCACGAAGACCCGGGTTTGAGTCCTCGGTACCACATACACAGAAAAGCTGGAAGTGGTGCTGTGGCTCAGGTAGCAGAGTGCTAGCCTTGAGGAAAAAGCCCAAGGACAGTGCTCAGACCCTGAGTTCAGGCTCTAGGACTGGCACAGGGACACAGGTGATGTGGGACTCAGATGGCCCAGAATCAAGTCCCACAGGAAGTGAATCCAGAATTCAGTGACTCACCTGGTAGCATCAATCCCAAACTGGACCTCTGGTTCTCCACGAGCCACTCCTTCTCTTTGTACCTGCCTCATGCCGGCAGCCCCACCTACTTGTGCTACATAACTGACAATTCCTCAAAGCATCAAGGTGAAGCAATGCATAATTTCATCCTAGTAAACCGTGGGTTAAGAAACATGCCAAAGGAGCACACCTATAATCCCAGCCACTGGGGCGGCAGAGGAAGGAGAATCCCAAGTTCAGGGTTAGCCTAGGTCACTTAGTGAGATCCTGTCCCAAAATAAGGATTAAAAAAGGAAGGCTAATAAAAGAAATGCAAATCAAAATTCTGAGATTCCATCTCACCCCAGTTAGATTGTCCAACATTGTGAATCCAAACTACAGCAAATGTTGGTGGGAATGTGGGAGAAAGGGAACCGTACTGCACTGTTGGTGGGAATGTAAACTAGTACAACCACTCTGGACAGCCTCTGGAGGTTCCTCAGAAAACTAAACACAGACCTTTCCTACCACCCAGCCATGCCACTCCTGGGCATCTACCCACATCATCACAAGCTAAAGACACTTGTATACCCATGTTCACTGCTGCACTATTCACAATAGCCAAGATATGGAAACAGCACAAATGCCCTACAATATAGACAAAAATGGGGTACCTATACACAATAGAATTTCACACAGCCATTACAAAGGATAATATTGTGTCATTTGCAGGCAAATAGATAGACCTAGAACAAAACATGTTAAGCCAAGCTCAGAGAGACAAATGGCACATGTTTCCTCTCATATGCAGAAACTAGACTTACAATTCCCTGGGACATGATAAATTATACAGGACTCTAGGCATTCACACACAATAAGACCAAAGAAGGATACGCTTAGGGGAGGAACACAAAGGCACAGTGCCTGTGTGTCTCTAATCATATAAAATAATATTTATCTGAATGAATTCCAGTGAATAGAAACAAGAGGGTTTTTTTCTTCGTTGCTCTTCCTTTTTATTCTGTTTGTTCATTTGTCTGACTTTACAGGGACAAGGGAGGGCACAGAATGGAGTGGCAAGGGCAAGCAAATGCCACAATGGTACTTACTCACTAGACACTATGTTGAAAATGAGCTATCCAGCTTGTAGGTGGAAGAGGGAGGGAGGGAGGGAAGGAGTGACATTGTCCAAAAAGAAATGTACTCATTATCAGACTTACATACCTGTAACCCCTCTGTACATCAGCTTTATAAGTACATTTTTTAAAAAGGAAGGCTAGGGATGTAGCTTAGTGCTCGGATGCTTGCGTAGCATAGGTGAAACCCTAGGACTAGTCACCAGCTCCACAAAAAAGAAAGAAAAATGATTGGAATTCTGCTCATGACATTATCAGCATGGTACACAAACTTCCCAACCTTTTGCTGCTTCTTATCCTCCAAATACTGCCTGTATCTAGTACTCCAGTCTCTCAGCGGGCAGGATTTCTAAGGCAGCGGAGGAAGGAAAGCAGATGTCAAGGCTCATTGAGTTCGTCTGGTCCCTCTGGGAAAACTGACATGCTGAGCCATCCCGTTATGTCATAAAGTTCCATGCATACATAATGCAAATTTATACTAGTTTTGTATGTGTTCTGAATTAAGTTAGTGTTAATTCTGATATTCTGGACCAAAAATAATCTGCTGTGGCAGCCCCCACCTCTGCCATGTCTAAAGAATTCCATCACAACCCTGCTCTCACCCAGTGCCTCCTACATTGCAATGGCCAATAGACATCCCAGAATCCAATTATTATATTCATGGAGTCCACTAAGACCTTTTCCTTGGTAAATCTAAATGTCCTTGGTGGAAACAGAAGTTGCAGAAGCAGTAACTAGAATACAGATCTCCTCCCCACCTGCCATGAGCTGGCTCTGCCCCTAGCCATGTTCAAAAGCCGTTACTATAAATACATAGAGGAAGTAAGCTGTGACCACATTGGTTCTAAAAGCATCACACTGGGTTCTCTATGTGGCTTTTGTAAATCAGTTTCAGTCCTTTATATTTCCACCTCACATATACGATAACAAGAGCAGGATTGCCCGACAGAAGAACAGGAAAAACCCCGGATATAGTATCATTTGTCATCCACCTACTTGGTTTGTTTCCTCCTGAGCTGACAGTGAATCACGTGTTGACATGGCAGAATCACCACATGGCTGGCAGGAAATTTGCCTCTGAGGCAGACTCCTAGGATAGGAATGCAGCTGCAGGGAGTGTCCGGCACTTCCTTATGGAGGCCAGTTGGCAAGAAGACTCTTTCTCTACACTGTATGGAATCAAATAACCAGGCACCAAGTTTTTACAGTCTCTGCCTTGCAACACTAAGTTAGAAGGCATTCTGGAAATGCCTAACACCACTTGCAAAATATAATTACTCTCAGAGTTTGCATAAAATGATTCCAGTCTACTTAAAATAGAAACAAAGGTTGTGTATAAACCTGATCTAGATTATCTGCAAAGGCAGAAAGACAGGAGCTATGCAGTGTGCTAGGATCTGAAGAAGATTGTTCTTGACTCAACCATAGACTGGCCCCAAGTCCTGCATCTCTCCACAAAGAATTAGACCTAAAACCCAAGCATTTCACACTCTGACATTCACACGTGCTATACTCGCAGTCTTTCAATGCTCATTTTCACATGGATTTATTTTATTATTTGAATGTCATTGAGTAATATTCCAAAAAGGAAGGATCTGGCCATAGACAGGGCATCACGTAATATCAAGAGCTAGAAATTTCACATCTGCAAATGCACCATCCCAACTCTCCTGCAAAAAGACTGTATTATTTATTCACAAGGAGCTTTGGAAACAGAAGAAGAGCCAGGAAAGCCTGATGTTGCTCCAAAACCCTTATAAAAGGATACATTTCCCCTTAAATTATCCTTACAAAGTATCTTTTAAAAAAGATTTTGTTAATATTTATAGCACATGATGCATTTTCCAGAAGATTTTTTTTGATGAAACAACTAATCAGCTTATCTTTTCACTAATTTAGGAACCAGAACATGTTTTATTATAAGACTTCACCTTAACTTGCTTTGAATCTTGATCTCTGGACACACAACTGACACCTACTGAGTCCTTTGTCCAGCTCACACTGATGGACCTTGTTTGCCATACAATCTGCATCCTGTCAATAGAAGTTGGACCACAGTGCCTCTTCAGTACATGCTTGGCCACTAATTGGCCCTTTTGGAAAAATGAAATGGAACAAAGAAATACTTCCTGTAATCACAGCTGCTACAGAGGTAATGACTAGGCCAATCACAGTTCAAGGCCAGCCCCAGCAAAAGTTAGAGAAACCCTACATGAAAAACTAAAACAAAACAAGCTTCTATACTGCCAGCTAGGTTAGGGGCTAAGGTAGGAGGAGCATAGTCGGAGGTCAGTCCTGGGCATGAAGTACAAGACCCTATCTGAAAAAATAACTAAAGCAAAATTGCTAGAAGTTTAATTCTAGTGGTATAACACTACCATGAAAGAAATTTTTTAAAAAGAGAGAGAGAAAGAAGGAAGGAGGAAGGGAGGTGGGGAGGGAGAGATGGATAAAGGGAAAGGAAAAGAAAAAAGGAAGGATCTAAAATATATCAACAACTCTAAAAATTGAATCGCTCCAAAACTAACCTCCAAAGTAACAACCATCCCATTAAAAAATGGGCCAAAGACTTAAAGAGACTCTTCTCTGAAGAAGAAACAAAAATGGCCTATAGACACATGAAGAAATGCTCAACATCTCTGGTCATAAAAGAAATGAAAATCAAAACAACTCTAAGATTCCACCTCACTCCAGTTAGAATGGCCAGGATCAGGAAAACGAATGACAACAGATGCTGGAGGGGATGTGGCCAGGAGGGATCACTACTACACTGTTGGTGGGAGTGCAAACTCGTTCAACCACTGTGGAAAGCTGTATGGCAGTGCCTCAAAAGGCTAAACATAGAACTCCCCTATGACCCAGCAATTCCACTACTTGGCATTTACCCAACCATCCAGAAACAAGGACATACTAAACCCACTAGCACAACAATGTTCATTGCAGCACTATTCACCATAGCAAAGATATGGAACCAATCTAGATGTCCCTCAGTTGATGAGTGGATCAACAAGTTGTGGTATTTGTACACAATGGAATTCTATGCTGCTGTCAGAAAGAATGACATCGCCCCATTTGTTAGGAAATGGAAAGACTTAGAAAAAAATCATATTAAGTGAAGTAAGCCAGACTCAAAGGAACTTAGGCTCAATGGTTTCCCTCATTTGTCATAATCAGTAGAAACCTTGGGCTCTACTAGCAGAGATTTGCAATAGAGCAAAATCTTGATATATAAGGCCATATAATGTGAAGCTAATTGAAAGGACCTCCAGGATATTGAAACAAAAGCCATATAATGAATGATTGTTGTCCTTAATGTACTATGTTGTCTCTCATCTCCTTTGCTGTCCCTTGGTTATCTCATATTGGT
Organism: Megascapheus bottae; assembly: GCF_031878675.1. Lineage (NCBI taxonomy): Eukaryota > Metazoa > Chordata > Mammalia > Rodentia > Geomyidae > Megascapheus > Megascapheus bottae. The sequence continues at coordinate 6,436,580 of NC_143516.1, read as the reverse complement.
ATAGTATCTCACTTTGTTATCTGATATATTTAATTTATTTGTATTTGGATATTTGAAATTTGATAGGGAAGGGGGGAAAACCAAGACGGGTGGGGGTGTGGGGGGGGAGGGAAATGGGTACCAAGACATGTGAAAGGGTATCAATGTATGTGAATTAATGCACCTTCTATCTGGCAAATATCATGTAACCCTTTTACTAATTACAATAAAAAAAAAGACCAACAAAAAAAAAAAAAAAAGAAAAAAGGAAAGAAGGAAAGAAGGAAGACTGATTTCCCATCACTGGATTTACAATACATAAATCTGGATGCTGCCCTAACCATGCCCCATGCCCTACCCTTTGCACTGAGGCCTTGAAAGCCAGTCTCCAGAAAGAAGAGGCAAAGGCTCCACCCCCTGCCCGCCCCCCCACCCCCCCCGCCCCCCCACCCCCCCCCACCCCCCCCCCCACCCCAAGGTTTAGCTCCCAGCCTCTAGTCCAGCCCTTCCAGAAGCTGGCTTCAGCTCAGTACTGGTTTTGATTTTCCCGAGTACTTTTGCTTGTTTGTTTTAACTGTGGATGACTCTGACTCATGTGACTTAAACAGGCCCAGCGAGTAAAAGTTCATGCATTGGAATCAACCCTTTGGAGTTGCTTGGACCCTCCTGAGTCCTGGCTTGGAGCCTGGACTCAGCTTCGATGAGGAAGGCTTGCAGCTTCTCCCAGCTACAGGCTCTGGGTTCCCCGTAGAGGCTGTGGGTAGTTTGGGTATAAGATCCTGTCCCGTTCATTCTGAAGTCCTTAAGTATGGTGAATGGTTTCCTCAACAAGAAAATGAAAGAGACTAATTTCAAAATGATCATGTATTGAGTGCAACATGCTTGAACATGGGGTTTTCTCCTTGGGATAAGGCCACACTTGGTCACCTCTTGAAACCTTTGTTACCCATGCGATTGTTCTGAAAATTTGAAATAATATAGTCAATGCAATTGGCATGTGTCACACACTAAAATAAAACCATTTTTTATTGTTACTATTACATCTGCAGTTAAAACGACCACCTTTCCTCTTCCTCCTTCTCCTCCTCCTCCTCCTTCTCGTGAACATGATGGCTCTTTGTAATCTACAAAGAATTCAAAGAATTCCCTAAATTCAGGGCATACTTGGAGCATCTTCCTTAAATAAAGAGTGGCCTCTGACGGCTTACCTTTCTCACTCTGCTGGAAGCCTGTAACTTCTGTGTTCTGATCAGCTGGTCCATCGTTTCCCTCCTTGGAGGAAAAGCGATGAAGCAAAGCAGCAGAGAGGATGCTCTTGACCTTGAGACAGACCTGCGAAAACAGGAGGCTACAGGTGACCTCGTCCATACCCTGAGGTAGTGGGAGGAGGTGGTAGACACGGTGTGAGTTCTTTTCATGACAACCTCCTCACAAACATGTATTACCACTCTCCTAAACATGAGTCTGCAGTGTGCTTTCCTCTGCCAGCAATTTTCCTACTAGGTCATCATTTTTTTAAAGAAATAAAGTAATTGTTCTTCCCTTAATATTTCTTACTTTATTTGCTTCTTTTAGGAACTGAAATTTGCATTCAATGCAAGTTAAAGGGAACAGTTTTGACAGTTCAAATACATCAGAATCTCAGTTCATACCAGGATTCTGTTTTATCTTTAGAGACACAAATCATTCTAAACCTAAAACTAAAGAGCTTCATTCTAGGAGGGAAAAAAATGGTTTAAAGTATTATGCAAGGACAGGCACCAGTGGCTCACACCTACAATCCTAGCTACTCAGAAGGCTGCAATAGGAGGATGGCAGTTCAAAGCCAACCCAGGGAAAAAAAAATCAGAGACATTTCGTGTCAATTAACTACCAAAAAACAAAAGTAGAACTGTGGCTCAAGTGACCGTGTCATCCTTGAATAAAGAGAAAAGCTAAGGGATAGAACTCAGGCCCTGAGTTCAAGTGCTAGTCCCATGTTAAAGATAAAAGTATGGTCTGGGTTCCCAGAGTTGATTTTTTTTCCTGGAAAATAGTATGAGGCCCCTGTTGTGAGATCCTCAGGTAGCCATCTGGGAACACCTCGGAATGTGCTATGACACTGAGGTCTTTAAGTCACATCTGATGCTGCACAGGGTAGCAGCAGTAGGGACAGGTCAGGACAGATCACTGTAAGGTGATTGACTCATCTTGGCTTAACTGAGAGGCTATACTCACCAATAAGCGCATGTGCTCCCCAAGGCTGCTTGGCCTTTCAGTTTCACTGTATAAGGGAGCCTCTGCCTAATCTACCATACAACCTTCTCAAATTTGTTTCATTTTGTACCTCCAAAGCAGAAGACAAACAAGGAAAGTGTTTGAGAACAGATAACCACGGCTTTGTAATGCCATGACCTTGGGGTCAAAGGTAATGGCGCTCACTCTTCTCTTCCTCTGAGTGTCAGAATCGTACAGCCCTCTCCCCCCAGCTGTGGGTAATGGTTATTCTGGCTTTCTTACTTGTATAAAAACTTAAAGAGAAGATTCATTGGTACCATTTAGACTAAGCTTCCTTCCTCTTCACACTCCTTCTTCCGTGGTGGTGAGTAGGAGGGGAATATGCCATTTCCCCTTTGTAGCCAGAGGAAATACATTTGCAAACAAATTAAACTCAAACAGAAAATTTTTCTTGCCTGCTACTTTTTTTTTTTTACAAGAAGGCTTGGCTGGCCAAGAGAGTAGTGTGTGTGTGTGTGTGTGTGTGTGTGTGTGTGTGTGTGTGTGTGCGTGCGCGCGCGCGTGTGTGTGTGTGTGTGTGTGTGTGTGTGTGTGTGTACACAAAACTTGGGGCTTGAACTCAGGGCCTGGGCACTGTCCCTGAGCTTTTTTGCTCAAGGATAGCTCTCTACTACTTGAGCTATAGCCTCACTTCTAGCTTTTTGGTGGTTAATTGGAAATAAGAATCTCATAGATTTTTCCTGTCCGAGCTGGCTTCTAACAATAATCCTCAGATTTCAGCCTCCTGTGTAGCTAGGATTGCAGTCGTGAGCCACCCAGCACCTGGCCAGGAGAAGGTTTTGTTTGTTTAACTGAGGATCAAAAGAATGCATGCCTACTCTCATCCATGAGAGACCTAGAAAAGGAATTTTTCAAAAGCACACATAATGTAAAAAGAAGTTCTCCACTAAAACATCTAACACCAGCACAAACAGTGACATTTTCATCTAGCAACTCAGGATCAGATGAATTACACTGTTATTCATAGAATCATGGCTGCCCAAAATCTTCTATGGGCCTTTCACACTCGGACAGCAGCAGCAGCAGCAGCAGCAGCAGCAGCAAACACATTCCTTCATTGCTAAATGACTGATTCTTTCCCTTATCTTGTGATATAGAATTCACAGGAGCATCAAATTCATCCATCCATCCACAAACTATTCCAAAGTTCTACTATAATACAAACACCCTGGGAACAAGTCATCTCCAGGTGCTATTTTCATGGCCAGAAAAGTGAATTGCAAAAGAATAGTGTATTCCATCAATAGGAAGGGAGCATGTTTCAGGAGGAAGTAGCCTGGACTTGTATCCTTGTCAGGGCGGGGGTGGCGGGGAGGCAAGAAAAGCTTCCTGAAGATGAAGTGCTTAAGCTGACCCCTGAAGGCCAAATGAGAGGGAGATGAAGACAAAGAGGATGGAGACAGAAGTAGCAGAGCAGCCTGTGAAAGGCTTTGAGCCTCGAAGGTATCTTCCTTGAGATACAGAATGAGAGGCCACGCTAGACACATCTAAGACTGAGGAGGACATGGCATCACTGAGGATGCTGGGGAGGGAAGTGTCCTGGTCTGGAGTTTAGCCTTCTGTCTAGGAGCAAGAGAGGACATCTGGAGAGGAAGAGGGAGAAATAGAGTGTTCAAAGGGGCAGAGGCCGTTGGGACCGTGGAACCTGCTGATGCATTACATATGGAGTGAGATCCAGGCTCGGATAACAGCTTGCAGCAAAGCACTAGGGTCTGAAAGCAGCAAGGGCAGCCCCAGGGCAGGCTCTCTTTAGGCTTGTGACCTGAACTGCTGCTTAGATGGGCCCATACTAGGTTTCATTCTCTGTTGTGACCATCTTGAAATGCTTACCAGTTTTAAAAAAGTGGCAGCCCAGAGTTCTTTCTGCAGTTAGGCCTGAAAAGGAAACAACTGGCCCTGCCCCAGAATAAATGTTTCCTCCCTGTGTATGCAGAATCTCGCCTGACGAATGGCACTTGGACTCCATCCAAGGGCTTCAGATTGTGTATTTATCCCATCAGGAAGGACTCAAGCACAGAGAAGGCTCAAGACACCCAGCGCAGTGTGGTTGGTGACTGAATGTCAAGGTTGTTCCACGGATTTAGTTTCCCTCAGCAGGACAGACACAGAGGACCTACTGTACACTGGCCCTAGACATTAGGACACTGAAGGCATTTTAATAACAAGAGCTTTGAGTTGGCTGCTTGAATAAAACAGGAATTTCCTTCACACAGGTTTCATTTAGCTTAATGAGTCAAACTAAAAATTGCTTTGAGTTCAAGCCAAAGCCAAAGCCAATTGGGTCTGCCATTTGGCCAAAAGAACTTTTTTTTAAAAAATCAACGGTTTATTGCTTCACTTAGTGAAGAATTTCATAAGATGACCAAGTCTCCTGTAACATAAAATTTGCGTTTAGAAGCAAATTATGATTGAAAAGGTTTGGAAGAAAATTTATCAACACATCTATGCTTATATTTCAGAGAGTAAAAGAAAAAAGAAGTCTTTACCAGATTTAACTATAATAAGCAAAGTATTATTTAAGGAACAGTCTATAAAGTCCCTATGATTTTATGTAAAATATTTTATGCCAGGGCCAGGAGTGTGGTCTAGTGGTAGAGTTCTTGCCTAGTTTGCAGGAAGCCCTGGGTTCAATTCCTCAACAGCACATACATAGAAAAAATTGTAAGTAGTGCTATGGCTCAAGTGGCAGAGTGCTAGTCTCGAGAAAGCCCAAGGACAGTACTTAGGCCCTGAGTTCAAGCCCCAGGACTGGCAAAAAAAAAAAAACACAAAAAAACTATCTTATGTCTCCTGATGCTGATGGCTCACATCTGTAATTGTAACTCCTCCAGAAGCTGAGAGCTATGGAACACAGTTCAAAGCCAGCTTGGCAAACAAACCCAAAAGACTCTTAACTCTAATTAACCAGCAAAAAGCTAGAAGTAGAATTGTGGCTCAAGTGGTAGAGTGCCAGCCGTAAGCAAAAAACCTAAGGGAGAGCATGAGGCCCTGAGGTCATGCCCCAGTATGGGCACAAAACATAAATATAAATATAGCATGTCAGGTGATATATATCACCTGTAGGTTCTGATTCAAATAATTAAGAAGTGAGATGTTAGTTACTAAGACTAATGTATGGATCACCATCCTGAATTTCATCTAATGTTTCTATGCACTGACAGCAGCAGCTACAAAGTACTAAACATGAGAAGATAAATAGTAGAAGAAATTTGACAAATGCTCACAAAATATTTCCACGGCTCCATCCTCAGAAGTCCATTAAAGGAAAGAACTTTGAAGCCATACAGTTTTAGGTTTTTAGCTGCCCTAAATATAAAGTAATGAAATACCTACCCCTGTGTTTGTAATGTGTACATTGTAATTATTCAAGTGTAGTCACTGAAAGGAAACTGAATGCACAGATACCTAGGTAAATATTTGTGAATTTCCCCCAAAATAAGCTCTTACTTCTTTGATAAGTCAGCTGGGTTAGAGAGCATCTGAATGTAAGAATTCAGCCAGTAAATCCCTAAGTTTATCCCACATATAAAGAGATATTTGCATGGCATCATGTACATTTTCTCAGGCTGTTACAAACAACAAACAGAGCATCTTAACAGAAATTCATTCTCTTGCAGGTCAGGAAGCCAGATCCCAAATCAGGGCATGGACAGGGTTGGTTCCTTTCAGGATTCTGAAGGTACATCTGTCCTCTGCCTCTCTGGGCTTCTGGCATTTGCTGGACACCCCAGGTATTGCATGGCTTGTTATGTGCTTCAGTCTATGTCTTCACCTTCTTCTCACTGTGTGTCTGTATTTCCCTCTTTGGGAGTATGAAATGGATCCAAAAAGTCACAGAGCCATTCTGGAGTTCAGACAACAGTGTGATAGGATCTGACTCATTTACAAGGCACTCTAAGGCATCAATTGAAGGATTGATAGGAAGGAAACCAAACGCACAAAAAAAAGAGTAGAGAAAATGTTCTGGTCATCTAACTTGATGGGGGCTAAATGAAAGCAGTGGGAAACAAATTGGAATATTAAAAGTTAAGAAGACAAAGAGCCAAGGATTACTAGAGGGAAGGAGATAGTGGAATCTCTAGTTTTCTAGGCCCTGGCTACCCTTATCCTTTCTGAGACTCAGTTTTCCTAGCTCCAAAGAAAGATAAGGAGACCCTCTGAATCTGTTCACAGAATAATTGCCAATCCAAGAGAATAGCCCTGACAAGCATTTCTTGGTGCTCAGGCATGGCCTTTGTCCTGCAGAGACTTAGAATTCATAAAAAAAATAAGTTTTTAAAAGTTAATCTAAATGACATCTTAAAAGTCAAGTGATTTCATCAGATGTGGTTTGTCTGTATAGGAAGATCTATATATACCAAGAGTGGTATATGGACTGGGTGCCAATGGCTCATACCTGTAATTCTAGCTACTTAAAGGCTGAGATCTGAGGATCGCAGTTTCAAAGCCAGCCTGGGGACTAAAATCTGTAAGATAAATTAACTGCCAGGAAACCAGAAGTGGTGCTGTGGCTCAAGTGGTAGAGAGCCAGGTTTAAGCTGAAGAACTCAGGGACAGAGCCCCACCGTTCAAGCCCCATAATCAAAAAAAAAAAAAAAAAAGAAAGGAAAGAAAGAAAAATGGGACCGGGAGTTTGGCCTAGTGGTTAAAGTGCTTGCCTAGCATGCATGAAGACCAGGGTTCGATTCCTTGGTACCACATACATAGAAAAAAGCCGGAAGTGGTGCTGAGGCTCAAGTGGTAGAGCTCTAGCCTTGAGAAAGTCCAAGGACAGTGCTCAGGCCCTGAGCTCAAGCCCAGGACTGGCAAAAAAAAAAAAAGAAAAAAGAAAGAAAAAGAAAAGAAGAGTGGTATATGTACATGTTCAAGTCCATCCAAACCCAGTCTGGCTCCTCATCTACGTTGCTCTGTGGATCTTGGTGAGTCTTTTGAACTCTCTGAGCTTAAGCTTTTCCATCTGTAAAATCTCAGTGATTTCTTATGAATATTAAATGAGATATGTAATATAGCTGAGATGACAGATATCTGCTGTTATTACAAAATTGAACAATTTTGCTTCTCTTATTGTCATCTTTTTTCAGGTACTGCAAAAAAATGTCACCTTTGCTTTGAAACAGAAAGTAAGGAAGCTAGTCCTGGGGAAAACAGATGTCTTCTAGTTTATTTCCATTATACGAGGCTGTTTGGAACATGAGGGTTTTGCAAATTTCATACTATATTCTTATTCATTTCTGCATTTTACTTGGGCTGTAATATTCTCAAGGCTGAGCCTGAAGACTACAAGTAGCACGATGCCAACTCCCAGCCTATCCTGGCCCAGCTCGCTGGGTAACCGGGTGAATCAGCTTTCTGTTCTGTCTCTGTTTATTCCACTGAGAAGGAAGGCATTCGAAATATGACCAACCTCAACAGGATGTTGTGACAGCTAATGCATGAATAATTAGAGAGCGCAGTCACATAGAAAACTCCTGATAATGCTAAATATTATTTTCATAGGGACTCTCAAAAGAAAGAGTTTCCACTAATGACTGTCAGGGTGTCTTGTGAATTTGATTCTTTTCTGGGTGTGCCTCTGGCCTACCAGGGATGGAGCTGAGAGACCATGGCCCAGAATGTGGTCTTTCAGAGCCAGACTTGGGTCTTCTCCAGCAGCATTGAACGGAACACCCTGGTTTTTCTTTTCTTTCTTTTTGCTAAACCTGATAACCCTATGGGGTCCATGATGATGAGCAGAACCCCCTCAGGATGACAATGTTTAGAAGCATGATTATCTTGGTTTTGAGAACACACTGATCTGTTCCTGTGGAGTGAAAACACAGCATGGGGTATATACTTCATGGCAGCACACACATGCAGATTTCTTGCAGTGGGGCTGCCATTTTCTTCAGCCTTCTAGAGCTGTGGCCCACACCATCAGATCTAGTCCACTCTGTATGTCTATGTGTGTTAGAATAGAGTTTCAAGAAGATGAGAAAACAACAGGGGCTGAGACTCACACACTGTTGGAAACTATTCGGTTGAATTTAAACTATTCATGTTTTTCAAGGTCAAAGAAGAACACTCAAGAGTGGAATTTCCCATGTTCAACCTGTATGTACAGGCAGTCATTTAGAGAAGTGAGCACAGAGAACGGGGTGGGGGGGCAATCCTTGGCAGCCCAGCAGGGAGCCACTTCTGGGTGAGGGTGACCCCCAGCTCGGGATGGGCCTGCCTGCCAGACAGCCTCAGTCCAGCTCGAGCATCTTTCCAAGGTAGGGCAGGCTTGCTGATTTCAACACAGGGTGTTTTTCATTTCTTACAAGGTTCTCTGAAAAAGGCTGACTGTGGAAATGAAGCTCTGGCAATGACTAACTATTTTGTGAGACAAAACCATAAGATAGTGAGGACAATGTTTTTAAGGAGGTTTGAAAGTACTGGGGAGTGAGCAAAAGATGGAAACCAAAGAGAAACTAACCCTCCCCGTGGGGAACTATGCCTGGAGAGATGAGGGATGCAAAACATTGTTTTGTTTTGTTTTATGGTTGATTGTGAGGCTTGAACTCAGGGCCTGGGTGCTGTCCCTGACCTTCTTTTTGCTTAAGGCTAGCACTCTACCAGTTGAACCAGAGTGCGGCTTCTGGCTTTTTGAGTGGTTTATTGTAGATAAAAGTCTCAAGGGGACCTTCCTGTCTGGTTTAGCTTTGAACTGTAATCCTTAGATCTCACCTCCTGAGTAGCTACTATTACAGGCATGTGCCATTAGCACCTGGCAGGTTTTGTTTTTCTTGAGGAGACAACAATTATAAACAGAAAAATCAGTCATACTGGCCTAAGGCAGATATAATACACATGATATAGTAACACTATGTGTGTGCATGTATGCATGCATGCATACTTGTGTACAACATAGAGAATCTGAATTTGTCATCCCCAAATATAAGGCATAAGGACTATGTTGAGCTGGAGGCAAATGAAGAGCAACTGATAAAGAAAGAGCCTTTCTGGGGCTTCCCTTATCCGACCAAAAGAAAAAACTTTCGAGAAACCAGAGTTGTCACTTACCCCTCTCCCAAAGGAACTTAGTGGCCATGAAGTTTACAGGAAGTTAGCAACAAGGTGGGTTTGTGGCCTGCAAAAGCCAAACTCCCCTTTCCTTGTTTTGTGCTTTTCTAAAGATTGATTTTCCATTTGTTAAGGCAAATGCCTTGGTTGTAACCATCTTTTTGAGTCGTTCATGACTGTTTTCTCCTGTGTATTGATAAGTTGTTTGCTTTTCTCTTGTTAACATATTGATCATGTGGATTTCTAGGGCCCTGCTGCACAACGTCAGAGGGCAGAGGAACAAAGAGTCTTGTCTCTACTCCAGCAATGTGTGGAGTGGTTCTGCTAGAAGGTTCTAAAGAGGTATAAAAGCCCCAAGATCTACCCTCTAAGTAGATTATGATAAAGAAATGTATGGCAATACTAGGGTAACTATTAAAAATGCAAAAGATAAAAATAGTAAAGGATTTTATACATTTTAATAATAAAAATGTTTTATGTGAAATAAAAAATACTTTACACAAAAGAAGATAGGAAAGGAAAATAGGGAACACTCAGCTGAAACAATTAAGAGACAAATATGAAGACAGAGACAGAAACCCAACCACATCAGACAAGTAAGACTTAATTATATGGTGCCAAGAGAAGCAGGTTAAACATAAACATATAGGTCAAAGCAGAAAGTAAACTGGGATGGTCATATTAATTTCAGACCAAACAAGTACTGAGGTGAGGAGTATTACTGAGGAGAGAGGGGATTATGTTAGAGCCCCAAAGGGCCAAGACACAGAAAACCATAAGCAAACACAGGATTTCTAATAGCAGACAAAAAAGGGAACCAAGAAGCAAGAAGCAGACCCATCCCCAAGTTATGATAAGAGATCTTAATACTCTCTGCTCCAGAACTGTTAGAATTGAAAAGCTTCAAGAAAAATAGAGCTATCAGAGCACATGAACACACCATTCATATCTGAATGACAGTCAGTCCCTTGTTGTAATAGACATTTGTAGAACGTCAATCCAGCCCCTGTAGAGTCACCATTCTCAGGAATGCACATAAAACACAGACCACGCCAGACTGCCTACTTAGTCAGACATATAGAATATTTCAGGGCATACTTTTTAAATGTCTAGGTACTGGAGCTTGAACTCAGGGCCCAAGGGCTGTCACTTAGCTTTTTCACTCAATGCTGGAGCTCTATCACTTGGTCTATACCACCACTTCTGTTTTTTTGGTGGTTAAGTAGAGATAAGTCTCAGCCTGCTGAGTTGCTAGGATTATAGTTGTGAGCCACCATACCCTGGCTCAATGAATTCAAAGAGATCTAAAATTCTAGGGTCTACAAGTGAATTAAGCTGGGGGGGGATCCCCAAATATTTGAAAATTAAATATTCTTATAAATATTTCCTGGGTCAAAGAAGAAATCATAAGATGACTTAGAAAATGTTCTATACTGAACACAAATGAAAATACAACATATCATATTTTCTAGCATAGATAAAGCAATGATTAGAGGAAATTTTATAACTCTGAGTTTGTACATTAGAGAGAAAGAAAGTGAGGCTTAATACTGACCATTCGGGTATCAAGTATCTACCTTAAGAAGATAGAAAAGTATAATCAAACTAAACTCAAAGTAAGAAGAAGAAAAGAAAATTTAAAAACCAAGTATTCAGTGAAATAAAATTTAAATGAAGAGGGCCGGGAGTTCGGCCTAGTGGTAGGAGTGCTTGCCTAGCATGCACAAAGACCAGGATTTGATTCCTTGGTACCACATACATAGAAAAAGCTGGAAGTGGTGCTGTGGCTCACTTGGCAGAGTGCTAGCCCAGGGATAGTGCTCAGGCCCTGAGTTCAAACCCCACAACTAGAAAAAACATTAAATAAAGGCCTTGATCAAGATATATTATAACTACTTAATAATAAAAGATAAACTCACCTCTTTAACAAAACTAAACTAAGAGAAATTTAACAAAGCCAGCAGCTACTTCCCTGAAAAGGTTAGTAAAATTGATAGACCCCTAACAAGATGATCAAGAAAAATAAAGGAAGGAAAGATACTTTTTCAATATCACAGTGGCCGGGTGCAGTGGCTCACACCTGTAATCCTAGCTACTCAAGAGGCTGAGATTTGAGGATCAAGGTTCAAAGCCAGCCCGGGCACACTTACCTCCAATTAACCTCTAGAAAACGGGAAGTGGGTCTTGGCTCAAGAGGGAGGGCAGTAGCCTGAGCTGAAGAGTTCAGGGACAATGCCCAGGCCCAGGAGTAGGGTAGTAGCCTTGAGGTAGAAAGCTCAGGAACAGCGCCCAGGCCGAATTCAAGCCCTATGACCCCCACACACAAAAATAATGATAATATATGCAAAAACTGCTGGCACTAGGGATTCACACCTGCAATCCTAGCTACTCTGAAACTAAGGATCACAGAAAGCTGAAAGCTGAAATGGAAGGATGGTAGTTCAAAGCCAACATGGGCAGGAAAGTCTGTGAAATGCTGATCTCTAATTAATCTCCCAAAAGCTGGAATTGCAGATGAGGCTCAAGCAGTAGAGCATAAGCCTTGAGCAAAGCTTAGGGACAGCACCTAGGACCTGAATTCTAGCCCAGGACTGGCACACACACACACACACACACACACACACACACAAAACACAAAGAACACCTAACACAGATAAAATACAAATCTGAATAGCCCCATAGCTATCACTGTAATTGAATTCACATCTGAAATTTCTCCATATGGCTTCTCTGTTGAATTAGACATTAAAGGAAGAAAGAGTACCATACTAAATATTTAAGAAACATTAAGTATTTAAAGGTAATATTAAACATTTAAGAAATAAATAAAACCTATCTTTTATATAAACTCCAGAAAACAGAAAAAAGCATAGTTTATTCATTTTATGTAGCCAACATAATCCATATACCAAAACCTATAAGACATATCATAAAAAAGTAAAGTTTAAAGCAAAATGACTTACAAAAAATCCTTAAGAAAATTTAGCAAATAACATCCAACTACATAAGAAAACATATTGTTATATTTTACTATATCCTGTACTATAACAATATATACAAGACAAAAACCAAGATGTGGTAGTACAGGCCTGTCATCCAAGCACTTGAGAGCTAAAACAGGAGGATTGCAAGTTTAAAGCCAGCCCAGGCAAAAGAAATTACCTTAAAATAAAATAAAATGAATTTTTTAAAGCAAAAGGCTGCATGCATGGTGCAAGTGGCAGAACATGGTACTTATTAAGTATAAAGTCTTGTGTTCAATCTCCAGTAACACACACACAGACATATCAACAATAACAATACAAATTAATTAAAAGAAATTCATATTGAAAACAGTTTATTATAGAATTTCAAGAATAATTTAATGTTTTCTAATTACAGTGTTGTAGGGTACCTGTAGTTTCACAGCAGTAATTATAGATACTTAGGAGGCAGAGATCTGAGGAACAGGATTCAAAGCTAGCCTGGGCAGTAAAGTCAATGAGACTCTTATCTCCAGTTAATCACCAAAAAGCCAGAAGTAGAGCTATGGTTCAAGTACTAAAGTGCTAGCCTTGAGCAAAAAAGCTCAGGGACAGTGACTAAGCGCTGAGTTCATGCCTCAGGACCCTCACCACAAAAAAAGTATAGTTAAATATATTAACAGAATAAAGTATTTAAAATATGATCATTTTGCATATAAAAATAAATGTAGCCAAGTATCAGTGGCTAATATTTATAAGTCAAGAAACCAAGAGCTGAGGTTAACATTTCAAAACCAACCTGGGCAGAAAAAGTATGTGAGACTCTAAACAAAAAGCCAGAAGTGTTGGAGGGAAATGGGGATCAAGACATGTGAAAGGGTATCAATGTATGTGAATTAATGCACCTCCAATCTGGCAAATATCATGTAACCCTTCTATTAATTACAATAAAAAAATATGAAAAAAAAAGCCAGAAGTGTGGCTTAAGGAGTGCCAGCCTTGAGCAAAAATGCATGAAGTCCTGAGTTCAAGCTCCAGGACCAATACAAAAAACCATTCTTTTCTGAATATTTTCTCTTTATTTTTATTTTTTGTGCTGGTACTGGACTTGAACGGAGGACCTAAGCACTGTCTCTGGGCTTTTTTCGCCTCAAGGCTAGTGCTTTACCACTTGAGCCACATCTCTACTTTCAGCTTTTTGTGGTTGGAGATAAGAGTCTCATGGACTTTCCCATCTAAACTGGCTTTGAATGGTCATCCTCAGATCTCAGTCTCCTGAGTAGTAAAAGTTGTGAAGATTACATGTTGAGCCACTAGTGATCAACCTAGAAAAAAAATAAGTGTAACAGAAAAATAGTAGGAATCAAACAACATTAATTTTAAAATAAAAATAATGGATACAAAAGCTAGAAAGGGGCCAGGAGTTTAGCCTAGTGGTAGAGTGCTTGCCTAGCATGCACGAAGACCCCAGGTTTGATTCCTCAGTACCACATACACAGAAAAGGACAGAAGTGATACCATAGCTCAAGTGTTAAGGCTCTAGGCTTGAGAAAGCCCAAGGACAGTGCTCAGGCCCTGAGTTCAAGCCCCAGGACTGGCAAAAAAAAAAAAGCTAGAAAAACTGAACACTATACAAATCTAGTTACTTATTTAGATTTTAAATTAAACAAAATATAGATAAGTAAAATATAAAGGGTATTTGAGAAAATTTGAATATAGCCTAGGTTTCAGATATTAGGAACACATTATCTTGTTAATTTTATTAGTCAGAGATTATATTAGTTATACAAGAAAATGTCCCTTTTAAGAGTTCAAGTGGTAGAACAAGCTCAAAGTCCCTAAATTCAAAAAAAGAAGAAACCTTCTATCTGGCAAATATCATGTAACCCTTTTACTAATTACAATTAAAAAAAATTTAAAAAAAAAAAAGAAGAAAGAAAATACAACTTTTACTTTTGTTGAGATGTATAATGAACTACTTGAGTTAAATATCATGTACTTAATTTCTCTCAGCAAAGATAAACATGACAAAATATGAATAATTATATCAAAATCATAGCTCTATGATAATGTATTATTTTACTATTCTATTCACACATAAAATTACTGTTCATTTTTTGTGAAAATAACATTAAAAAACACATTGGGGACAGGTGCGAGGCTCACACCTGTAATCGTAGCTACTCAGGGGGCTGAGATCTGAGGATCCAGGTTCAAAGCCAGACCGGGTACGAAAGTCTGTGAGACTCTTAGCTACAATTAACCACCAAAAAACTGGAAGTGTTGCTGTGGCTCAAGAGATTAAGAGCTCAAGGACAGCACCCAGGCCCTGAGTTCCAAACCCACAACTGACCAAAAAGAAAAAAAAAATTGGGAAAAGTAAAATCTTCTTCCTAATTTAACCCTACAAGTCATTTCAGTGTGTGACCCACTTTAGCACCAGCATAAATGTATAAATGTCTTTGACATGTTTTATGTATAAAAAATGACAGTGGTAGATATTATCTCCTTACACACTGAGGAAGAATTGTCCTCCAGTTACTTCCTTAGGAGTCAGTGAAAAGGATGCCAACACTTAGAAAAATAAAAGCAATACTCTAAACAAGTATTTTCTTTAAAGAGGAAGTGGGACTTGAGGACTTGGCATTACAGAAATAAAGGAAGTTGGAATGGAAGTCACTCTCATGAGACAAGAGCTCCAGGAGCTCCGGCAGTACGCGATGCATCCCAGGAAACTGGGTGCTCATTTTTCAATCCGATAGCTTCCTCTTTTTTTTTATCACCACCTGCAAGTAACTAGGGCTGTTATTTATCCCTGCACACACTCATACCTCTCCCTCATTTTCTGTTCTTTTCTGCAGAGTGGCTTTTGACCTTCTCATGAGGGCAAATATCTCACTGCATGTGAAGTGCAGCTGCGAGAGGGAGGAGGAAGAGGAGGGACACATGAGAGTCTAGAGTGGCTAATTCACTCTAGGTACATTGGGAAGGTGGAAGGCTGGATGATAGACATGTTTTTGAAAATGCCAAGAGAGACAGGTGAGAATGGAGGGTGCTAAGCTGAAAGCATCCTATCACTGATTCTCAAATATCTCAAAGGCAGTCATGCAAGCTTTTGGATAGGCTCAGAGGGCCCCAGAGGATAGAAATTTCACCAATGGGAAGTTTCCAGAGAGGCAGATGTTAGCCCTACATGGAGAATGACTTTCTTAGTGATGTCTACAGCATCTTTCCCTCATGTTCCTAGCCACCACTGCAGCTGGGAGGTTCTGGTTTGCCATTATGACCTGGACAAGCTTGAAGGTGTATGATCTCAGAAACTTCCAATGTCCAGACTGTGTTGGCCACCTCCTAATGGAGTGAGTGTGTGACAACTCTCTTTCTCTCAACATATAAGGAGATGATAAAATCCACCTCCCTCTAAAACATCTAGTGGTATACATATACTATATACTCAATGCATGTCAGTTATTTCTATTAGTCTTTATAAAACACTACCAAGAGAAACAGTCATAAGAATAGAGTCCTAGAACTTTTCCATTTCCCTACTGAGACCCATTTACGTGCCTCCCATACCATATGAGGCTCCGTGAAACTTTCCTGTGTTCTGATGTGACAGTTTCTTTTTCTGTTAAAGCTAATTCAAGTAACTTTCAGTTGCTAGCATCCAGAGGTGTTTAAACCCATATACATGAAGAGGAATTAAAATAGGTATAGAAAACAGGGCTAAGGAATGGAGAAGAGCTGGCTGGCACAGAGCCAGTCCTGTGGATGGATACTGCTGGCAGCGGAGCCCACAGTTCCCGTAGGAGATCTACTTCAGACTTCCCACAGAGTACCTGAGCGTATGCAATGAGTAAGTAAGAATCTAGGACATGAGTGGGCCGTAGACAGGAGGAACCCATGTGTCAGAATGTGAGAAAAATTCCACAGACTGGTTAAGTAAGGCTGTGCTGAAAATGGTCCTGTGGTACTTACCTCCATGGTCACTGAGCCCGTATAGTAATGGATGGCTGAAATGACAGTACAAAGGCCTTCATTCGTCTCTATTAGAAATTCCTATTACTTCACCTGTGAAAAGCAACAAGATGGTCTCAACCAGGTGAGATCTGAAAAGATAGGCCATGACAAATTTTCCTGAAAAAAACCATTCAAAGAGGTGAGCCATGCCGTAAGTATTGAAACTATCTCAACATATGCATACTTTCCTGATATAGTCTCAAAATCAGTTAAAGGGGAAACCTTTCTTAAAAGATTAGTATGAGCAGATATTAACATACATTGTAATATAACAAATCAGCCCACAGGAAAGGGGCCCTGCATCTGCACCTAAGCAGAAATGCTATTCTTCACCTTAGTAATTTGAGAAATTGATTTAATTAAGTAGTTTGTAAACGTAAAGGTAACTTCAAATAGCCTTAAAACAGATGGTTTATTTCCAATCACTTTAGAAGATGAAAGCAAATAAAATATAGTATATATCCCAGATGACAAAGACATTAAGAAAAAAATAACAGTAAGGTAAAATGTTCCCTGGCTAAAATGTTCCCTTCCTTGCCTGTGCATAGCTCCTGAGGTATATCCTGCTCTCTAAATATTTATGTTATTTATCGTGTGTGTGTGTGTGCGCGCGTGCACATACACATATCTTTAGTCATTAGGCAGAGCTTCCTTGAGTGTCTCTTCTCTGTCAGATGCTGTGTCAGGTGCTGATTACACCCAGATGTTAAGAAAAAGATCAAGTATTGGAGCTCAGCACATATATCAATTTTTCCTGGCCTGATGCCTGGCGTTGAGGTAAGATTATTAAGTGCCTTCCACACCAATAGACATTCCTCTCACTTGGCTAGTCTGTGATGGAGGTTGCTATTTGAATATTTTATTGGCATTCCATGCACAAAAAAAGCTTAATAAAAATATGTTGGTCTCTTTCATCAGACCCTTCACAAGAGGGATAAACAGTCAAAAGGGTGATCAGCTCTAACTGAGCTGCTCTACAAAGAAAATCATCTTAAAAAGAAAGTAGCAGGCATCTCGTTTTGTTGGCTTCCTTCTCTGCTGTGTGGTAAAACCATCATCTCTTTTCCAATCCTGTGTTTCTGCACAGGCCCTGAATTGTGGAATCTCTCATCTTTAGCAGATATGTTTAACAGTGACTCAGACTCTCCAAAGCTTTTGGTCTTTGGAGAAAGAAGTCCATTGGCGAAACTAATGTTCCATGAGCATAATCTTAGCTTTTCAACTTTTAGTGGGAGAAGTAGGAATAATGATCTACTGTTTCTTTCTAAACACCCACAAGGTAGACAACTCTAAAGCAAGTAAGGTTTGCTTAAATGTAAAGCAAACCAAAATATCCCTCTCTGTTGCATTTACCAAACAAGCTTAAGCCAAACAGGGATCACTGAACGCATTTAAACCAACACTTTGTTTCCATGTACTTAAGTTGTCAAATATTTACTTTGTTTCTGAAGTTGAAACTCAGATTATCATGGTGCCAAACATTTGAAAAACCTGAAATTAGGACAATGACATTTTTGGTCGCAACTTCTTTCATATGTCAATCTAAACAAAATATTCTCTTTGGCCTTAGTATTGACAAAATCCAGTATAGTATTTACCAACTATTTTTGTGCTGGTACTGGGCCTTGAACTCAGGGCCTGGCCACTGTCCCTTAACTTTTTCCACTCAAGGATGGATTTTTTTGCTAGTTAATTGGAGATAAGAATCTCACTGCTTTTCTTGCCCAGACTGGCTCCTCAGATGTCAACCACCTGAGTAACTAGGATTACAGGTATGTGCCTATAGTACTGATCACCAACAATGAGAATATCTCCAGGCATCAGTACCTTCCCGAATCTGGGACCCACTTGTTACTCCAACTCCATTCCACTCCCCTGATTGGCTTCTCCTTGGTAGCCAGTTTCCATGGCCCCGGGCTTGTCACAAGTCACCAGTATTCTTACTTCCCTTTCTTGTCATCATCCTATGCCTTTCCACATTCAAAGAAATACCTTTCTTCTTCACACTATCTGAATAATTCCTTCTTGACTTCCAAGATGGGAGCCGATGGCACCCATTTTGAACCCCCATCCAAGTCAAAATCTTCCCTTTTTATGGAAGGATCAAGAGTGAAGGTGGGGAAGGAGATTCTTCAGTGACTCATCTTTAAATTATAGCTATTATAATTGTATTCTAACTGACCCTCAGGTCATAAATCATTTTGTTCTATAACCCACTCTTAGATCTACCACAGTTGTCATTGGAAAATAAACTAGATATTTCTCTCTCTCTTAAATTCTTTAGAAGTGACTTCTAGAGGCCGGGAGTTTGGCCTAGTGGTTAAAGTGCTTGCCTAGCATGCATGAAGAACTGGGTTCGATTCCTCAGT
Source organism: Megascapheus bottae (assembly GCF_031878675.1). Taxonomy (NCBI): domain Eukaryota; kingdom Metazoa; phylum Chordata; class Mammalia; order Rodentia; family Geomyidae; genus Megascapheus; species Megascapheus bottae. Next base: position 6,417,931 of record NC_143516.1, on the reverse strand, counting down.
ATCACATACATAGAAAAAAGCGGGAAGTGATGCTGAGGCTCAAATGGTAGAGTGCTAGCCTTGAGAAAGTCCAAGGACAGTGCTCAGGCCCTGAGCTCAAGCCCAGGACTGGCCAAAAAAAAAAAAAAGAAGTGACTTCTAGAATCCTGAAACTCAGGTTCTAAAATCATGGCATTCTGAGAACTCAGACCCTGCTGTCTCCTTAGCACTCAAAACAATAGAAAAAATATAATAAAATATTTTAAAGACACAGTTAAACTTATCAACTCTAGGTACTGAAAATGAAGAAAGAGTTTGATGTCTGAATGGCTTGTAGCTGTGGTCCAATATTAGATTTAATATTAGATCTCCTTGTAGTCCCAAAGGACAGAGGTGGGATTTTCATGCTTATTCAATGGCCCCAGAAGGTCAGTCGCTGGAACCAAGACATCTAAATAAACTAGTATCTTGAATACACTGTTCTTTTGACAGAAATAAGACTAAAATATTCTCCCAACTTTAGAAAGCAACCACTAAGTGTACCCTGGCCCCAGGCTCCAGGACTGGAATTCCCACTGATGAAATATAAAGTTCCAAACATAAACCATGCAGAAGTGTGGAATCACAATTTACAATCCTTTTACTATTATTTGTTTTTGTGCTGGTACTGGGGCATAAATTCAGGGCCTTCAGCTCTCACTTGACATTTTTTTTTTGAAAGGCTGACACTCTACCACTTGAGCCACTCATCTACTTCCAGCTTTTTGCTGGTTAACTGGAGATAAGAATCTCACAGAATTTTCTTCCCCAGGGTGGGAGGAAGAAGAGGGACAAAATCATGAGAAGGGGTACTGGGAGTTTGGCCTAGTGCATGAAGACCCAGATTTGATTCTTTAGTACCACATACATAGAAAAAAAGCCAGAAGTGGTGCTGAGGCTCAAGTGGTAGAGCTCTAGCCTTGAGAAAGTCCAAAGACAGAGTTCAGGCCCTAAGCTCAAGCCCAGGGTTAGCAAAAAAATAACAATAACAAAAAAAAACCATGAGGGTGAATATAATGTAACCCTTCTATTAATTACAATAAAAATATATGAAAAAAAAACATGAGAAGGGGTATCAATGTTTGAGAAATAATATACCCACTACCTGACAAATGTAACTGTAAGCTCTCTATACATTACCCTGACAATAAAATACAATTAAAAAAATATTTTCTTCTCCAAGCTGGCTCAAACTGTAAGCCTCAGCTCACAGCCTCCTAAGTCATGATCCACTAGAGACATGAGCCACTGGAGCCTGGCTCAAAGTTTTCTTTAAAAGGAGATCTTCACAAAAAGGGAAAGTTTTTTGTTAAGCCACTGAGATTTGAGGATTATTTGCTATAATCAATAAGAAGGTATTGCCGTTCAAAAAGGCAGGGATGGCCTGGACCCTTAATGGTGATTAACTGGTTGCTGACAAACCATATTTAAGAAATGGACAGAGTTGAAGCTCCACAACCAACCAAAAAAAAAAAGAAGAAAGAAAGAAATGGAAAGAAGTGAGAGGTATGCAAGAGAAAGAAAGAAGGTAGCTGGACTCTGTGACTCATATCTGTAATCCTAGCTACTCAAGAGGCTAAGATCTGAGGATCAAGGTTCAAAGCCAGCCTGGGCACAAAAGGACCTGAGACTCTTACTCCAGTTAACCTCCAGAAAACAGGAAGTGGGGCTTGGCTCAAGGGTAGGATGGTAGCCTTGAGCTGAAGAGCTCAGGGACAGTGCCCAGGCCAAGTTCAAGCCCCATGACCCACAAAAAAAAAAAAAGAAGAAAACAAAACAAAGATAGCATATGAAATCCCTGTGAAATTAGTAATTACCATCCAATGTCAGTTTCTGTCTGACTCAACTAAACTGAGAGTCTGCCTACAACTATCAGCCACTGCAACAGGTGGTATACTTGTTCAGTGTACGACTAATCCTGGATTGGCCCAAATGATCAGGAACTCAGAGCAAAACAGCAATCTGACAAGGAACTTATCCATATTTGGGGATCTGTGAGAAAGATAAGGAACCTCACAAGAGGTACACAATGCCTCTGCTGCCTTCCTGGGGTGGGGAGGGGTTGTCCTGGAAGACATCAATAGTATCTTTAAGGTTCTTTAATGGTCACCAGATACTGTCAAAGGAGAAAGCTTCTTGAGTAGCTAGAATTACAGGTATGAGCCACCACTACCCAGCTTGATAGGACATTTTAAAGTTACCAGGTACCACAGATAAACAAATTTTTGGATTAGTGGTGTGTGACTTCAGCATAACAAACTCCATTTTGGTTTGGTCTCTTGGGTCTAGTGTAGGAACTCAGGACGAACCAATGACTTCCTATAAATTTTATTTACCATGCAAGTTTCTGAAGGAAGGACACATTTCAGAATGGTGTGGCTATAACCAAAGGTCCTTTTAACTGGTCTCCTTACCATGGTATGTCTGCTCTAGTGTGTACTCCACAAGGCTACAAGATTTACCTTCCCAAAACACTGAAGTTTCCCTCGGCCTACCTCCTGAGACAGAAATCCTCAAGACAACTTCTGTTCCATGAAGCCTTGCTTGGCAGACATGCTAAGTCCCCTCGAGGAATGCAAGAGAGACAAAGTGGGTCCCCTTTGACATGCCCTACATTCTGTCACAGAGCCCCAAGAGGTCTAAGTTCCTTTCTTGTCAGCCTACTTTTCTGCATTGAGTCTCTGGTGATTTTGGCTTCTGAATCCAGGGTCAGTTGTATGAGTACCTGTGACCTTTTGTGGAATTCATTGCTGTGTATTTACATACACTGCTCCTTCTAGTTTGCAAAATCAAATGTTTGCCTGATTTTCAACATATTCCTCCAATTCCACCATCTTTTGAAAGCTTCCTGACTATAAGCAACAACTAACTTGTAGGGGGGAAAAGAATGACTGCTGCCAATGGGTAAGAAGGGCCTAAGGCCAATGTAGTCCCACCAGGACCAGTTAGTTTAACGCTCTTGTGCCATCTCTTAAAAATGATTTTGAATAAACATTCTCATCCCCACCTATTTTCATTTTGTTCTGGCCCACATGTGATGCAGCCAGTTGTGACACCTGTGTATGCTCAGGTGAGAACTCGCATCCCTCTCTGAGCTGCACAGATCAGACATATCTAAGTCCTGGCCAAGTTAGTAGCCAGTTTGCTAAAGCATTTACTTCCCTTTCAATTCAGCCAACCCAGTCAGTCCCAGACCAACCGCTTCTCAAACCCTCTACCACTCCCCAAATTACATTTGTAAAATAGCATACTACCTTGGATCTGGCTGCCATATTCCAGTGGAAGTCTTCTGAAGCTGAAGCTAGCTTCAGGCTGCTAGCCCTGGCTCAGCTGCACTGGGACTGAGGTGACAGCATTGTGGTTTGACTGATTCCCTAAAACTGTTCTGCTTTTACAGCTTTCTCCTTTTTGCTTCTTCACCCACAGGTTCCCTGAAACGCAGGTGCTTCTGCTGGTTCTCATCTCTGTAACAGGATACTTCTGTTTGCAGAAAGGGGCAGAGGACCCTGGCTAAGGACTGTCATTCGAGTGTCTTCTTTTCCTTGTAATTTAAAATGCTAGCAGCACACAAAGTTCATTCTTCCTACCTTTGACTTACCTACAATAGCTCATTTAGCCTCAAGAAATAACTTATTAAAAAAATAAATAAATAGCTTATGGATGAACCAGCCTAGCCAAAAACAAAAGCCAAGCTTTGTACCAAGGGATCCTGTGTGAATCTCTACAGTCAATAAACACAGTCATCACCAGAAGCCCTCAGCTTTTACTTTACAAATATTGTCATGGATAGATAGCATGTAAATAGTGACTGCTTCTAAAACCCATGTCTTCCTAAAGTTATTTACCTAATATTGTTAAAGGTTAAGCTTAGAACTTCTGCAAAGTGTAACAAACTTATTAACTATTTCAAAATCTATAAGACGTATGTTAACTAGTATTGTGATTTCCATATGTTTGCTCATTTTAAAGAAAATCCTGCGTTTTGACACTTCCTTGCAACATCAAAGTTTATTGATACTAACAAACAGAAAATTTGGAGGGTCAATAAAAATTCCAAGCTGCTGGACATAGGAAAGAAGAACTTCCATGTACTAAGGGACTAAAATGAAACACGATGAGGTCAAAGGAACAGAATTATGAAAGGATGAGGGTTATGGAAATAGAAAAGAAGAATGAAATGTCATGGGAATAAGCAAAGGCAGCTACTGGATATGAAAAATGCATACACTAAACCCACTGTATGATAGAATGCTGGGACATTCGTGATAGACAAGCAAAGGCCACTGAGTATGTGACCACTGATGGTTGCTGGGATCTGACAGGACAGCATGCTGCTATGGTTAGGAGCCATACCAATACAGCTTCCACACAAGCTCAGGGCAGCATCACGCTCCTGTAGGCTGGATGTCTGCCATCTCTCTGAAATTCCTACTAACATCCTAACCATAATGTGATCCTATTTGGATCAGATCATTTGTAAGACCAGTGCTCTCATAAAAGAGGCCTTAAGAGAAATGTCCTTCTTCCACCATGTGAGAATATGCCCATTACTGAGGCAGGGAACAGGCCCTCACTGGATGTCTACCTGCTGTCAGACGCTTGACCTTGGACTTCCCAGTTTCCAGACCTGTGAGAGAAAAATGCTTATAATTATGAGCCATCCAGTCTGCAGTGTTCTGCTACAAACAACCCAAGAAGATAGACAGAAATGGGTACAAAGGATTAAGATTAAGAAGCTTTCTCAAGCTCACACAGGTAATAAGCAGCAGAAGTGGGTTTCAGGCTCAGGACTGTCCAGCTGCAGTACCTGGCCATCTGTTCACCATCCAGCCATCAGCAATGGCTGGCCTTTCTGTCCAAGGGTCTGAGGAAGACCCAGACTCCCAGGGACAGAGATGATAATTACCATTAGAGTCGATATCCACTGGAGGAGAATGAGGAGAGTGTTTATGTGTTAGCTTGTTACATGGGATATTTAGCTTGAAACATAATCCTGTTGGGCCTGTGGCTTATATGGTGACGCATGAGCTAGCAAAATGTCCTTTAGTACACACAGATTCCTATTCCCTTCTTTGTGTCTGATCACTGAATGCAAATCTGCTTTGGAGTACAGACACACCAGAGTTTACCTACAAAAGGTCAGACAATCAAAACCATGATCCAGGACTATGTTTCAGGAAGGGTCAGGTTCCTACAGGCTGTGGCTCACTTGAGAAGGCAACTGGGAGACCATGTTACCCATGGCTTCCCTCACCTCTGGTTCAGCGGTCCAGGGGTTCAGATCCACCCAGACCCAGCAAACAACCACATTATACACCTAGGAGCAAATATTCCATGTTGTAGCCTTCCCTAGCACCCTCTGCCATCTGTGCTCCCTCCAGCCTCCAGCCCCTTCCAACCATTCCTTTCTGTGCTTCCCTGGCCAACTTCAGGTCCTAGCAATCAGATTCCGGCTCTGGACATGATGCCACATTGCTTTTGATGAGCCTGTGTCTCACATTCAGGACAGACAAAGAGGACTCACTTGAAGTAGAACAAAAATGAAAAACAACCTATTAGCCAAGGCTTAAACAAGAATTCCTTTTTTTTTTTTTTTTTTTTTTTTTTTTTTTTTTGCCAGTCCTGGGGCTTGAACTCAAGGCCTGGGCAATATCCCTTAGCTTCTTTTTGCCCAAGGCTAGTGGTCTACCACTTGAGCCACAGTGCCACTTCTGGCTTTTCTGTGTATATGGCACTGAGGAATCAAACCTGGGGCTTCATGCATGCTAGGTGAGCACTCTACCACTGAGCCAACCTTTCCAGCCCTGTATCTTTGAATTCTTATACAGAAGTAATACAAGGATAATTCCAGATGTGTATACAGTGCTGAGTGGGGTCTCATTTTTGCCCTGGCCACATAGCAAGGATTATAGATGCCTGCCACTTTTTTCTTGGTTGAGATGGAGAGAGAATGAATCTTAAGACTTCTTGCCCAGGTTGGCTTTGAACCATAATCCCCTGGATCTCAGCTTCCAAGTAGCTAGGGTTACAATGATGAACCACCACGCCTGGCACACTTGTGTTCTTTTTGGATATCTTTTCTAGTCCCTGTGTTTGCTAGATAAAGCATTCTTAACCACTGAGCCATACCTCCAGTGCAGTGTTCTACTGGTTATCGTCAAGACAGTCTTGCTTTATGCCCAGCCTGATTTACCTAGGTTAGGCTTTCCAGTAGCTAGGATAACAGGCATACCACCGTACCCTGCTCTTTGCTGAGAAAACATCTTGTGAACTGCCTGGGCTATTCTTGAGCCACAGTCTCAATAATCTCAACCTCTCAAGTAGCCAGGACCACAGATAACTGTGAATCACTGGTGCCTGCTTCTCTTCCTGCATAGTTTCAATCAGAAGATGGGAGACTGGGTCCCAGCATTTCATACATTTCTGAAAAAGTCCCATGACAAGTTTCTGTTGGGGCCTTTGGCGAGCAGTACGTTGAAGATTGTGCTCACGTGTGCGAGTCCAGTGGAAAGACAAAGTTATAGAACTAGAGCTACTGGGACCAAAGTGATGGTTATTGTCAAGTTTAGTAAGTATTATCAAATTTGTCAAGCTAAGCGAGCCTATGTTGTGTTCATCTTTCTCAAAAGATGCAATGGCAGAGAGGCATAGAGAAACCTAGCATATAACAGTAGACTGGTATAGGCCTCTGACTTCCCTTTTCCTGGATTTAGAGAACTATTACTATGCCATTGCTTTGATTGAGTTCAAGAAACACAACAACAAAAATGCACAGCAAACCCTCTACCACCATTTAAACACTACCAACTGTAATTAGTGAGCTCCATGGAGGCAAGACACAATGTTAAGACGACACAATCCAGAGTATGGGGAGACTTTAGGTATCTACCACAAATCCTCACACATGCTTGGGAAATGCTGAGAGCTCTACCGCTGAGTTGTATCTGTAGCCCAAAACACAAATTTGAAAAATCTCCAAATTTGTATTTCCTAGTCTAATACTGTTGGTTTGGTATTTTCCTCTTTCAACAAACATATCTCTCATTAAAAAGACATGTAATGGGGCCTGGAGTGTGGCCTAGTGGTAGAGTGCTTGCCTTAGCGTGCACAAAGACCTGGGGTTTGTTCCCTCTGAACCACAAATGTAGAAAAAAAGCCTGAAGTGGTGCTGTGGCTCAAGTGGTAGCGCAGCAGCCTTGAGAAAGCCCAAGGACAGTGCTCGGGCCCTGAGTTTAAGCCTTAGGATTGGCAAAAAAAAAAAAAGTAATTCCGTGGGTGAGTGGCTCATGCCTGTAATCTTAGCTGAGATCTAAAAGGACGGACACTGAGCTGTGGCTGGGAGTTGGAGCTAAGAGACAAGGCCCAGGCCCTGAGTTCAAGCCCCGCTGCCAGCACAGCGTGTCTGCCACACCCAGAGTGTGATTCCAGGGGTAGCTTTCAGTCATGAATTTTATGCTTAGGAATCTCGCTGCTCGATTTACTAATAAAACATATCATATATATATATATTGTGTTTTATCTATATTTATACACATTATGTTACACACACACAGAGCTCTGGGATGGGATTCGCTGACCAAACGATGGAACCAATCCCACCTCTTTCCACCTCGGGAAAGCCGTGTGCCCGCGCCCGGGGTCCTGAGCCCTCCGCGGGGATCCAGGCCTCGGGGTGCAGGCCCCAGGCTTGGGCCCCGAGTCCCAGCCGGGCTGCGGCGGCGGCGGCGGCTCCCGAGGCGGGCCGGACGCCATGGCCCCGCTCCCGGCGCTCCCGGGGATCGACCCTGCGGCCCGACGCCCCGACGAGGGGCCGGGGACGCGGGCGAGGACTCGGGCCGGCCGGCGGGCCTGGCCAGCCGGGGAGCGGGGCTCGGGGCTCGGCGGGGCGTGCTGCGCGCCCCCCCCAAACGGCCGCCGGTCCCCCTTCACGGTCCCGCGGGCGCGCGGGAGGGGCCGGGCCGCGGCGCCTCAGGCAGGGCGGCCCACGCGAGCGGCGGCGGCGAGGGGGCCGGGCGGGGGCCGGGCGGGGGCCGGGCGGAGGCCGAGGCCGAGGCCCCGGCGCGCTTCCGCCGGCCGCGCCGCGCACGCCGCGGTAAATGGGAGGCTCGGCCGGCGGGGGCGGGGGCCGCGCAGCCGGGACTTTCAGGAACTGCAGGGCGGGCGGCGGCCGAGTCGCCCGGCGCCCAGCGGCCGGGCCTGAGCGCTGAGGGCCGAGGCGCAGCCACCGCCGCCGCCGCCGCCGCCTTCGCGGTCGCCGTCCGCCAGGATCAGGCCGACCGGCCGCCACGCAGGAGATCAGCCGGCCGTCCCGGGCCGCAGGGAGCCGCCCGCCATGGCCACCAAGGTGAGGGGGCGCGCGGCGCAGGCCCTGGCCGGCCGCTCGGCCCCGCCGCGGCGCGGGGCGGGTCGGGGACGCGGAGGCCGCGCGGAGTTCTCGCGGGTCCCCAGCCGGCGCGGCCCGGCCGGGCCCGGGCGTGAGGTGCGGAGGGCCGGGCCCGCGGGAGCCCGGGCGGCGCGGCCCGGACCCGGCACCTGAGCGTGGGCTCGGGCGGGGGCGGGCGCGCCGACGGGACGGGAAGCTCCGGCCGCCCGGGGCGCCGGCGGAGCGCGGACCCCGCGGTGGGAGGACGCGGCGGCCGCGCCGGGCGGGGGGGACCGCGCTCCGAGCCCCGCAGCCTCCGCCGCCACCGGCCAGGGCTCGGCTTTCGCTCCGCTTCTTTTTCGGTTTGAACGGTTTGGCCGGAGGCTCCCGGGGCTGCCGGCGGCGGGGCCGCCTGGGAGGAAGAAGGTCCAGGCCGAGTTAGGTGGTGGGACCGGGGCTGCGGCTCGGCTCCCCCGCCCCGGGCCCGGCGCCGCGGTCCGCGCCCGGAAGGCAGGGTGTGGGGCACTGGCGGACCCCGGGGGCCTCCGCCGCCCCCTCCCGCCGCCTTTTCCGGGGCGTCTTGGGGAAGCTCCAGGGTCTCAAACCCGGACCCGGGACGCAGGGGCCCGGGGCCCCGTGGGAGGCGCCGCCGGCGCTCTGGCTGCATCTGGAAGGCTGCGCTCCGCGGGTCGCGCTCTCCGTCCAGGCCACCACCCCTCCCCGGGTTACCCTGGGGATCTCCCCGGCTTTGGGGTTGGGTGGTTGGTGGAAGGGTCGTGTGTGAGAGGAATGTCTGGAATCCCGTGGAAAGGGAGGGCGGCCCCAGCGCCGTGGAGTCTGTTGAGGTCTGGCCTCAGACAGATGGTGAGTGTCGTCCGTGGCCGGGTGTAGGGGGCATTCCGGAGGCCGAGCCGCGAGACCCGGGTGAGTGAGTGTGCAGTGGACACCCGGCAGGCAGGTAGGTGCGTGCCGAGCCGCCCCCCGGCGGACGCGATTGCACTGGGGATGCGCCGATCGGAGGTTTTATTAGTGAGCTCCAGCCTCCCCCCTCGCACCACGACTTAAAGCTTTTTTAAAGTAGCTGTACGATCAGTTGGTACGATCATGCCCCTAGGCCAACAGCACGCCTCTCCCCCAGCCCCCTCCCCTCACTCTTCTTAGTTCTGTTCGCAGGACATCCATTGACGTTTTGAATTGCCTCTTCTTCTTCTCATTCGTCTACCATCCTTCCCTGATCCCACCCCAGTACCCTTTTCAAGTACCCGCTTCCGGGTGTGTGTCTGTTTGGATGTGACCTTTGATTTAGCCTTCCTAAGGAATTACGTGGTACAGTGTTTGCTAATACATTTGTGTACACGCTTCCCGAAGTATTTTCATACACACGCACACACAGAGACACACCGATATGCAACTATAATTCTAGCTTCCATTGTAACTTTTGTCTCTCTGGGCCTGACTTGGCATCATTTTTCCAGGCCCTCCCATTTCTTGGCAAATGATGCAATATCATTCTTTCTAGTGGATGAGTAAAATTCTATATGGTGACTTTTGAGAAAAGAGCTAACTCAAGCCAACACAAAGATTTCTAAGGAAATTTGATTTTGAGGTTTATTACCCAACATTCCAGAAATGACCAATTTGCACATCTGTATTGCAAGGTTTTACAAGTGGTTTACAACACCGATGAATTTCATAACAAGTAGTGGGTTGGTGCTGTTTCACTCTGGTCTCAGCTGACACCAGTGTGCTTTGGGTGCAGGTATACGTAATGAAAATTCTTATGGTCAGATTGAAAAGGACAGTGATTCTTGTGCTAAACTTGAATCACCCGTGTCCTTGCTCCACACAGAACCTGTGAAAGCACTTCCTATTTTGTTATCTGAGCCACTCAAGGCAAATTCCTGCAGTTCTGAGGACTGGTGTAGTTCTCAGCTTTCTAATCAATGTGTTCCTCCTGGTGCTTATTTCCAGGATTCTTTTTTATTTTTCCCAGTCCTGGGGCTTGAACTCAGGGCCTGGGCACTGTCCTTGGACACTTTTTGCTCAAGGCTAGCACTCTGCCACTTGAGCCACAGCGCCACTTCTGGCTTTTTCTGTGTATGTGGTTCTGGGGAATTGAACCCCTGGCTTTGTGCATGCTAGGCGAGCATGCTACCCCTTGGCCGCAGTCCCAGCCCCTCATTTCCAGGGTTCTGTGGTAACAGGCCATTGTTATTTGAAGAAAGTGCACTTGTCAGAAGAGAACCCTTCCTCTCTTCCATGTGTTCTCTCTCCTTGGAGGTCTATGTCGGATCAGTCTGAATTTTTCAGATTGTTCCTAGGTTGTGAAGTTGTCGCTGGTGCTCCTCACTGTCCTCACTGCCACCCCTGCTCCTTCCCACTGCCACAGCCCAGTAGTTTGATTTGAGGGTAGGGAGAGTATACTTGGTGAATCATGAGGGATGACTTTTATATAGCATTGTAGGCCCAGGTGACGCTCAGACTTTTCTTCAAGCATCAGGAATGGAAAATAATCAAAATCTGGGATTTTACATCATGTTGGGTTCTCCTTAGCAATGAACAGAATGGCTTGAGTTCTTGTGGGTACAGTTTTATTCTTCATTGTTCTTTCATGTTTTCTGAACTACCATGACTTTTGAGACTCCTGGTAGATTCACAATAGCAAAAGAATAGGTGTTTTAGATGCTTAATTGGGCATTTCTTCACTGCTAAAGCCAGTTAATCAGTAATTGTACATTTTAAAGGATTATCTGGTTTTTGTCTGTAATCTTTCCTCAGACTACTGAATTCAGTTCAAGTCCCTACCCCATGCTAAGTCTCATTTAGCGAACAATGAAAGGTGTGAGTGTTTCATCTTGCCCTCTTTTGGGAGCTTCCAAAGGTGGTATTTTGGTGGTGATAAATTGAGTAAATTGACATGTACTGTGTAGTGAACTTGAGTAAATTGAAGTTTTATTTAGAAGATCAAGTCTTGAGAAAGAAATTGTATCTGTCAAAATACATAAAGCAGTTGCTGACAGTTCCGCCAGAGTCACATGTCTTGGCTAAAATTCTCACATCAGAGTTGCTCTTTGAATACTGCTTTGGACCTTTGTGCACACAGCCACTCTGAGGAGCAATCTGAACAAGGGGAGGGGATATTCTCCTTTCCCCTCCCTCCCCTCATCCTTTTTTCTTCTTTCCCTCTTGTTTCTTTTTTTGAAGTTTTTTGTTTTTGTTTCGTCTTTCTCAGCTCTAGCTCCTAAGCTGTGTATCTGTGTTATACAGATTGGTTGGTTGAATTAGAGAAGTATGGAACATTAAAAAATCTTGGTAGGAAATGAATGTATAACTTTTGGCTATTCTATGGAACAGACTTGTGAGAGCGCACTTAAGCAAAAACATCTTTATATGAACAAAAGAATAGAAAAATCATTTTTATGGGGGCTTAAGGATTAAAGTTGATTTTTCACCATTCATTTAAAGACTGGTATAGAACATGCTTGCCATTCAGTTATCTGTAATTATTTGGTGTTTTAAGTAGAATATCCATGCAGTACTTGTGTAGTCAAAGAAAAATTCTGTGGCACTAGAAAGATGAAAGTTTCTTGAAGAAGGAATAGGATAGAAAGCCCAGCAATTCTGCCATTTTTTTCTTCTGCTGTTTTCTTACTCTTGGAAAGATTTTTTTTTAATGTTTTTTTTTAATGTTTTTACTCTGTTCTTATGTTAACCATATGAGCTTTAAGTCATAGATTACTGAACTCCACACTTAAAACTGTACCTTATGTTTGCTGTTCCTTCCTTTCTGGACTGCTATTCTTGTTCCTCTTCATCTGTGTACCTTCTTTCTACACATTAGAACTCACCCAGAGGTCTTCCTCTTTACTTCCTCCGGAAAGCCTCTCTTGATGTCTCTGACCTCTGCTATAAGGGTCATTCATCCTTCCTGACTGCCAGTCGCCATTGTGTTCTGTGACTCACAGCTACCTTCTTTTGGAGGCTGCAGCCCCAGGAGGCTGGAACCATGGTGCTCACCTTGTTTCCTCAGTAACAGTTTGGAGGAGCAAAACGAAATTGCAGTGAAATTGTTACTCACATACCAAAGGTACATATCTAAAAGGTTTACACACACATACGTGACACACATACATGCACACACACCCCCACACAAAAAGGTACAAAGGTATGTGTGTGTGTATATATATATATATATATATATATATATATAAGTATAGATAGATAGATCCATCCCTATTGCATTTTTCTTCTTTAGTTTTAGTTAGCTTCTTCTTTTTCCTTTTCTCTCTCTCTCTCTCTCTCTCTTTCTCTCTCTCTTTGGTGTTCGTCCTGGGGCTTGAACTCAGGGCTTCACACTCTTACTTGATGTTTTACTAATGGTTGGTGTTCTACCACTTGAGCCACAGTTCCACTTTTGGCTTTTTGCTGGCTAATTGGAGATAAGCGTCTCAGACTTTCTGTCTAGTCTGACTTTGAACTGTCATCCTCAGCTGTGACTATAGGTTATAGGCCTGAGCCATAGTGCCCAGCCTTTCTGTTATTGTTGTTTTTTAGTGGTAAAGAACAGTCTTACTAGCCTCTACTGTTTTACTGAGAATCAGATTTAATGTTGACTTTCATAAAATTATAATAGTTGAAAGCATAGTACTTAGAATTGTTTTCCTTAAGTTTGATCATAATACCTTAGAGAAAGATCAAACAATTGGTTCTCAAATTTTAAAAGAATTGAAGCCATCCACACACTTCTGACATCAAGTAGAGTCGTCTTTTACCCACAACTTATCCAAAAGTGTAGGGTTTCCTGTTTGTCTTTCTGTTGATCATTTCTAACTTGGCTGCACTGTGTCCAGGGAATCTGTTAATAATCAGTACTGTACTTAGAAACCTTTTTTTTTTTTCTAGAAATGTCTCCCTGTGCACAGAAAGATTCTCAGGTTGTGTATTTGCAGTCAGCGTATGTCCCTAAGGTTGAACTAGGATAAATATACTGTTCATATCTATATCCTTAATTTATTTTCTCTTCTTGACCTCTTGGGTCATCTGTCTATTGGAAATCTTAAAGTAGTTGATTTGAACAATTGTTCTAGTATTAGTGTTATCTTACAAACAAATTAGAGTTCTGTCATAATGAAGTAACATTTATAATGACACTTTTATTGTCATAAAGGGAGTTTTCGTGATTTCATTGTGAGTTGTTTGGCATATATATGTGTATACATGTATAGCTTTTTATCCAATCTTTTTAGCTAGATGTTTTTACTTTAAAAAAATCCAATTATAGGCAGCACCTTGACTCACTACTCAGGAGGCTGAGACCTGAGGATCGCAGTTTAAAGCCATCCTTAGCATGAAAGTTCATGAGACTCTTCTCTCCAGTTAACCACCAGAAAACCTGAAGTGGTGCTGTGGCTTAAAGTGGTAGAGCACTAGCCTTGAGCTGAAGCAGGACAGTGCCCAGGCCCAGAGTTCAAGCCCCAGGACCAGCAAAAAAAAAAAAAAAATCAAGTTATATATTTTAATTTATTTTTGTGGTGATACTGAACTTAGTCTCACTTAGCTTTTTCCACTCAAGGCTGGCACTTGAGCTACCATTTGGGCCATTCCTTGACTTGTAGCTTTTGCTGGTTAATTGGAGATAAACATCTCAAGAATTTTTCCCCCTGGCTGGCTTCAGAACAGTCCTCAGATCTCAGCCTCTGAATAGCTGGGATTACAGGCCTGAGCCACTAGCTTCCAGCTCCCATTATACCTTCTTATCTAATCTGACTATCTTCCTTGCTAGATTTTTGTCTGCAGACATTGTGTGTATTGACATAGTTTGGATTCTGGACCTGTCTCACACAGATTGATCAAGGCTCAGTCAGTTCTTGGCTCTTGGGAAGCTTTAATCCTTTCTTTTTTGGAAAGTTTGGGCTGCATGACTCTTTCTCCCAGTCATTATCACTAACATGTCTAACATTTCCAGGTTAAGGTATTACTCAGTGTCCTTCCTCTTTTCCTTAATTTCAAAAAGATCTAAAGGTATTTAACTGTACTCATCTGTCTAATGTAGTTATTGCTTAGTGTTTTAGTTCTGTGCTTTCTACTACAAAAATTAAACACTTTTTTGTTTTCATACAATTAATGTTTGCTTAGATTTACTGCCATTGTACTATGTCTTCGAATAATATCTTTTCTATTTCTTCCCCCTTTTCTTTTTATTATCATCTTTAGATTTACAAAAGGGTTTCAATTCAACCTGTTGCTTTGTTGTTGTTGAACCCAGGTCCTTCACTCTCACTTGCCTTTATTTGCTCAAGGCTGGCACTCTACCACTTGAACCACACAGTTTATCTCCGGCTATTTGACTTTGTTTTTGTTGTTGTTGTTCCTTTTTTAAAATTTAATTTTTTTACTTTGGTTGTTGTTGTTTTTGTTGGTTGTGCAGCTTGAGGGCCTGAGTCCTTTCCCTGAGCTCTTCAACTCAAGGCTAGCATTCTACCACGAGAGCCACAGTGCCTCTTACATGGCAGTTATTAGAGATAAATCTTTGGACTTTTTGTGCCCTGCTGGCTTTGTACCTCAGTCCTTAGATCTCAGCCTCCTGCGTAGCTGGGATTACAGGTGTGAGCCACTAGCACCTGGCTCTACTTGACTTTGAATCTAGATTTTCAGATCTCAGCTAGGATTAGAGGTGAGAGCCATGAAGGCCTGGCTTAACATGTCAGTTTATGGTACAACGCATCTGGATCGGTGCCATCTGTTCCTTCATTCTCCCCCACATTTATTCCAGCCCCGCTCATCCCTTCAAGTTACCAGGTTCCAGTCCCACATATGTACATGGGAATGTTACAACTAGATCTGCCTACCATTCCTCTCTCTCTTCATTTATCTGAACCTCCCCCCCACACCCGCTCAGCTCAACCCCCTTCACACAAAACTTGTTTCAACTTCCTGGTGTTAATTTTGTTGTCAGTTAACTGTTCAAAGGAGTTACACCATTATTTCAGGCAGTTTTTCTTCTGCCTAAATGGAACTGGGATTTCCATTAAGAAAGATTAGTTGTGGGTGATTCTTCCATATGAAGTGTAGTTCACTCTATTCGTCAAAGATATTTTTCTGGGTGCAGAGTTTGAGGGTGACAGCATTTTCTCTCACCACAGTGGAACTCCCCTTGCCTTGTTTTTGGCTGGCTTTCAGATCCACTGCTGAGATTCATAATAATCCACAGCTAGATGAGTGTTCCTTCTTTGGGTTCCAGCCCTCCCCTCTGCCTGATCATCAGACCTGCCCGTGTTTTCTTGTTCTGCTGCTTCAGTACACACTGGTTTGCCCCGAAGCCTTCGGTCTGAGGACAGTGCTTAGGTGAAAACTAGCTCAGAGGTCCCCGAGGTGACGCAAGTGTCAGAAGAACCGTCCTGGGGAGCCAGCTACCTCGTGAGAGGAGGAAGTGGGGTTTGTGCTGCTGGGGAACTGTGCTATGCATTTTAATTCAGGCAGACCCATGGAGCTCATGGCTACTGTAGTGGAGCTCCCACTTCCAGAAAATTCTCCGCAAATTTCCTCCACTCCATTCTCTCTGAAACTAATTAATATGAAGAAATGCAACAGTGTCCAGCGTCCTATCCCCACGCTTCCTTTCCATTCTAGAGAAGTTCTTTGGTTGTGATCTCTAGTTCATATCTTTTCTTGGACCTAATCCACTCTTGTCCATCCATTTAATTTTCACTTTCACTTGTCTTCTATTTTTAGAAATTATGTTTGATTCTACTTTAATCTCCTTTGTCATTCTTGATAGTCTCTAAGTCTGTGTATGTTTTTTCCTAGCTTTGTGTATGTTGATCCTAATATCAGAAGTCTGATTTGGCATCTGTTTCTGCTCATTCTCACTCATGATCCTTGTGATTTTATTTTACTTTATTCCTAAGAACTTCACTCAATGCATTAGATTCCTTCTGATAGAGACTTTGTGTTTGATTATGCCAGTTCCTTGAAGACATTATATCCTTGGGGTTACTTAGTGAAACTGGGGTTTGAATTCAGGGACTTACCCTTGCTAGGCCAGTTTTCAATTACCAGCCGGGCTTTCAAAGCAGAGGATCTTGAAATGTCTTTTTATTTTTCTTCTGTAATGTATTGAGTGTTGGTGCTTCTTCTAGCATATCAGTTGCTTTAAAAGTATTTATATGTACCAGTGCTGGTAGCTGACAAGTATAATCCTGGTTACTCAGGAGGCAGAGATCTGGAAGATTACAATTTGAGGACAAACTAGGCAAAAAAGTTCACTAGATTCCATTTTCAATAGTACTAGCAAAAAGCAGGGTTGGAGATGTGGTTCACGTGACCAGTCTAGCAAGGTCAAGACCCTAAATTAAAAAAAAAAACAACAAAATTAAAACGTCACTGTACCTCAGTCTGCATCTTGTTATTTGATTGGATTCCAAAGAGTCACATGAGCAGACCTTTTAATTGTTTCTATGTGCTGCAAGTGCCTCAGATGCTGCAAGTGACGGCATTGACCCTAGGTATTGATGAGCTACTAAATGTACCAGTTAAATGTGAGCTTAAGTGTGTTTGTAATGAAGATGCAGAGGAAGAGCTTGAAAAGGTCATTGTGTGTGTTAGAAAATGGTTTATGTCCTGGTGGCTACATCTCAAGGTATTTATCATCTTTTACCTAATTTTTTCTCCACAAGATTTTGAGAAGTGAATATTCAGTGCTTTTTGCATAAAAGGTCATTTGTAAATTTTAAGCTGGAGCATACATGCATTCTCCTTACCATTTGAGCATAATTCTAGCTCTTTTTTGTTTTAGTTGGTTTTTTTGTTGTTTTCAGATAAGCTCTTGTACTTTTCACCTGGGCCAGCCTGAACTAAGATCCTCCCGTGCATGAACCATTACATCTAGCTTGTTTGTTATTTTGTTGTTTCAGTAACTTTGTTAAGCACCTACTCTGGGCTAGAAACTATTGAAGTATTAGGAATGTAGCACCAGGGAAAATTCTTGTCCTCAGATAAAAATCTTTGCCCTGGGAGCTTACCTTGTAGAGAAGGCAGATGGCTAATAAGCAGGGTGAGTAAGGAGTGCTCAGCTGGGAGGAGGGCAGATATGGGAGAGGACCCGTGGAGCGTTGAAGGAAGGGGTTGTCCTGCCATTGGGGTCTCTAAGAAATAAAGCTACCCAGCGCTGCCTGGAGCAGATCAGTGGGGAGTTGTAGTCCATGCTCAGCCTGTCACTGTGGTAAAAGCTGTTTCACCACATTGGCCTGCTGGCTTCCCTTCCCGCCTTTCTTTCTCCCTGTTGAGCTTGCCCTTGTTGGCCTGGGAGTTGACACTCCAGTCACTTTGATACCAGATTTAACTCGTACTTTATCCCTTCATAGAACTTAATAGATGATGTCTAATTCAACTCACGCTAGGAAAATCCTCACTGACAAAGCCTCCGAGGATTGATAGACTCCCTCTCTCACATTAGGCATTTCCGAGCACAGTCACTTGAAAAACATTTTCTCTTGTACTTTTTAAGTAGCCTACATTTGTAATATGAGGAGGTGTTGTTGTGATATTTCCATTCCCTCACACAGTTCATGTTGAATTCCCCCCTTCACCATATCCCCTCCCATTCCCCCCTCTCTTCTCACCCCTTTTTCCAATTCTGTAGATTTCATTATGCCTTTCACACACACACACACACATACTTACACTCACATATACCATCTTTGGGTCCACCTCACCTCTGTTTCCTTTCCTTTCCTTTCCCTTCTAGACTTACTCAAGTTACTTTCCTGAATTCTTGATAATGGTCATCATCATTTTGTGTCTCCACAACTGCGTAAGAACGTGGAATATTCATTTTTGAGCTTGGTTTATCTTACTCAACATGATTCTCTCCATTTTATCCACTTTTCCTGCAAGTGACATGAGTGTGCGTGGGTGTATGAGTTCCCGTGTGTCATCGTCAGGCTTGAACTCAGGGCTTGAGCGCTTTCCCTGTGCTCAAGGCCAGTGCACTACCACTGAACCAGAGCTCCACTTCAAGCTTTTGGGGAGGTAAAAGTTTCACGGACTTCCTTGCTTGGGCTGCTTCAAACCATAATCCTCAGATCTCAGCCTCCTGAGTAGCTAGGATTATAGGCATAAGCCACTAGTGTCCTGAAAGGTGACTTAAAAAATACACACACACACACACACACACACACACACACACACACACACACACACACACACACACACACACACACACACACACACACACACACACACACACTGAGGCTTGATCTCAGGACCTTACACTCAGCTTTTTTCATTATGGCTGGTACTCTACCACTTAAGTCAGGCCTCCAGTTTCAGCTTTCTGCTGATTAGTTAGAGACAATTACCTTTTGGATTTGTCTCTTCTGACTGACTTTAACTTTGATTCCCAAATCTTAGGCTTCTGAATAGCTAGGGCTATAGATTTGAGCCCCTGGTGTCTGGCTTGACTCTGTTTTTCTTTATGGTTGAATAATGTGTGTGTGTGTGTGTGTGTGTGTGTGTGTGAAAGAAGGAGGAGGGGGAGAGATTTTTATGCATTATTGGATACCAGTATCCAATGCATTATTGATTCCAGTATGTCTGTTGTGAACAAAGCTACGATAAACATTCAGGTGTCTTTCTTGCATATTGATTTGTTTTCTTTTGGATATATACCCAAGAGTGGTGTGGTAGGATTATTAAAAACTTTTTTGTTATTTTGTTTTTTGATTTGTGTGTGTGTGTGCTGATCCTGGGCTTGAACTCAGAACCTGTCCCTGAGAATGTTTTGCTCAAGTCTAGTGTTCTGCTACTTGAGCCACAGCCTCACTTATTTTCTTTTTTTTTAAGTTAATTGGCAATAAGAGTCTCATAGACTTTCCTGTCCAGGTTGACTTCAAACTGTAATCCTTAGATCTCAGCCTCCTTAGTAACTAGGATTACAGGCATGAGCCACCAGTGCCTGACTTATGAAAAGCATTTTTAAAGATATAGAAGTCTGTTGGGGTGAGATCGTGACCTAATGGTAGAGTGCTTGCCTGCATGCAGGTAGTTCTGGGTTTGATTCCTGGGTACTGCATACACAGAAAAAGCCTAGAGTAGTGGTGCTGTGGCTCAAGTGATAGAACTTAAGCCCTGAACTTTGCTTGGGAACAACGCCCAGACTCTGAGTTCAAGTCCCAGAACTGGTAAAAAAAAAAAAAAAAAAAGAAAAGAAAAAGAGGAGGTTTTATCTGATAGAAGCATCCAGGTCACATCTTCTGGCCATACAAGTATAATTTTATACAGCCCATCAAATCATTGCCTCTTTGAGCTATTTAGTCAGTTTGTCTCTGTCGTTACCATTCTGCTGGCCTGACTGGTGTCCACCTAGGCAGAAGCAAACTGCTCCCACACTGCCTGGTTTGGGCAGATTCCAGATGCATATCCTGGATCAGAGCTAATGGCTTCATAGTTGATAAGGATCATTGCTGCTGCTCGCTAGTTTGTGGAATAAATTCCCAAGGCCTGCCTTGGTAGAGGAGCAGCCGGAGAAGCAGCTGGAATACTAAGAACTGGGTCAGAATGTTCTCATGCGCTTAGAAGAAATGGCATTACCTTGGCCTATGATTTTGAGATTCAGTGACTGCATTCTTCCCTATACCCATGCAGCTTTTTTTTTAACCTGAAATGTATTGATGGAATTTCATTTTACTTGCCTTTAAAAATTCATGTCTTTGAATTTTTAATATATTAAACATTCTGGCATAATTGAGAAAAGTAGAATGTGCAGTGAACTTCCTTGGGCTTCCTCCCAGCCGCAGCGCTGGTCAGCTTCTGACTAGTTTCGTTTCCTCTAGTCCCTTCCCCCAACTCCATCTTTCTCTTCCTTCAGTATTTTAAGCAAATTCCAGGTATTTCATTGTAAATATTTCAGTATTAAATATCTCCAAAAATAAAAGTTAAAAAAAACCCGCATACTTAAAATTCTTGACATCATACTTCCATATTCAGAATCCTTAGCTGGGCTCTGGTTACTCACACTTGTAACCCTAGCTACTCAGGAGGCTGCAATCTGAGGATCCTAGTTCAAAGCCAGCCTAGGCAAACAAATCCATGAGACTGATATCTCCAGTTAACCAGCAG
The DNA here is from genome assembly GCF_031878675.1 of Megascapheus bottae. Lineage (NCBI taxonomy): Eukaryota > Metazoa > Chordata > Mammalia > Rodentia > Geomyidae > Megascapheus > Megascapheus bottae. The sequence continues at coordinate 6,397,434 of NC_143516.1, read as the reverse complement.
GTTCATTAACTCTCAGGTTCATAGTGTTCTTCTATATCTGAACACATTCTAACTGCAAAACACTAGCATTTACAGCTGTTCTGCTAGCTAGCCACCACCCTGCACTTTGTTCTTATTACTTCACTTCCTGTCCTGTCAAGAGGCAAGGCATATGCTGTTATCCTTATTGTATCCTTGAGGAATTTGAGGGGGAAAGGAATTGAGCCAGTTCAAGGCTGGCGAGATGGGGTGCTAAGGATCTGAACCCTCGTCCCTGGCTCCACAGTGGATGACCTTTCTTTCTCTGCTGGGTGTGGGTCACGAATACCCTGTGTCCTGGAGCAGTGCAGGTGAGGCCTCCCTCTGGAGAACTTCCTATCTGCTGTCCCTGGAGTTTGACATTTGGGTCCTTTCCTATCTAAAACCTGTAGCCTTACAAGCAGAATGAAACGATACAACCGCTTCAATTTGAGACTAGAGGTGAGGTGATTTTCTTAGTCACGGTGGATTTCCGTGTGCTTTGCCCTAGAGGTTGAAAAGTGGATTAGTGACCTTCTAGCTGTGATAAACAAGGGTCAATGTGCTGATAGGAGAGCAAAGAGTCAGTTGAAAATGAAATGTAGAAGGCTGTGTACTGTGGTTCTAGCCAGTTCTGTTTTTGAGTTTGTGTGTGGGGTGTGTGTGTATACAAATTTGGCAGATACATAGATTTAACAGGATACCTTCAGATCTCTCTCTGGAGAGGAGGAACAGTACTAGACTTTTCCAGCTTTGACTTACTTATTTTGCCTGTTATAGAAGTGTTCAGCATAACATGTAGCGTGTTTATGAGCACAGCATGGGAGCTGGAGGAATCGGGTCTAGTGACTTTTGTAACCGTTTGTATGGATTCTGTTAGCCTTCCCACAGGCCCCTTTGAGGGTAGTGTGATCCTGATCTCCTTGCCACCTCCCCCCCCCAGCTAAATGCTTCCCACTGGGAGCACATCTGCCCTACCTCCTAGATGCTGGATTGGAATTAAGGTTCAGTGTAAATGGTAGAGGCGATTGAAAGGTTCAAACCAGAGCAGTGAGTAAATGTTCACAAACATCTAAATGAGTATCCATTTTTTTTTCCAGTCCTGGGCTTAAGCTCAGGGCCTGAGCACTGTCCTTGCATTTTCTCAAGGCTAACACTCTACCACCTGAGCCCCAGCACCACTTCTGGCTTTTTTCTATGTGTGTGGTACTGGTACTGAGGAATCAAACCTTGGTCTTCGTGCATGCTAGGCAAGCACTCTACCACTAGGCCAGACTCCCTGACCTCCATTTGTTTTTTTGTTGTTGTTGTTTTGTTTTGTTTTGTTTGCCAGTCCTGGGCTTGAGCTTAGGGCCTGAGCACTGTCCTTGGGCATTCCTCAAGGCTAGTGTTCTACCCTGAGGCACCGCCTCACTTCTGGCTTTTTCTATGTATGCAGTACCGAAGAATTGAACCCAGGTCTTCGTGCATAGGAGGCAGGCACTCTACCACTAGGCCAAACTCCCGGTCCCTCTCCATTTGTTTTTTACTTGTGTCATATTCCATTTAACCAGTTTAGTAAACAGGAGGTTTAGAAATTCTGTATTTGGGGACTAATTGGGTTTAGTGGGGTTTAGAAAACGTCACCAGGATTCTTAAGGAACGGTAACACAGCAGGTTTCTCTCTGCAACTTGGAGCTTGGCTCAGTTAGCAGGCTGGGCTCCTCTCCAGGGGAAGCTCACTTCCTTCCTGAGGCACCCCCAAGCATTTATCTCCTGACTGCCCATTGCACGGTGACTGAGGTTGATGTGACATGTTTTTAAAAAATATCCCACAACATGACAAGCAGAATTCTATCTGCAGCTGTGTGAGAAAAATACCTCCACGTGATTTCTTTGTCCTTTGTCCTGACTCAGGGCACGCTGGGCTGGCAGTGTTTGCTTGCCTGCCTCTCTCCTTCAGCCCCTCCTCCTCTTGGGCTTGGATCTGATGAGATTTTCCTTTGAATGGCAGACTTCACTACCATTTGTTTCTTTCCAACATTTTATTAGTAAAAATGTCCAGTGGAGAAAGTAGCAATTCTTTTCCATCAAACATAGTAAATTTATTGTCTAAATTCTGTAACCTTTTGCAGTACTTGCTTTATCACATACTTAGTAGTCCATTTATTATCTTTTGTATATTTCAGGGTGGTGTGCCTTCCCGCTTTAAGCTTTTATCATTACTTGTGAATCCTTTATCCCCATTTGAATAGTTTCAGGCACAATTATACAAAAAAGGAGGAATGGTAGTAGTTGGCAGAAGGGCCTGGGAGCTCTTGCCATGTGCTGGGTGCTGTTTAAAGATTTGTGAAGTGAATACAGTTCTGCTCTCCTGCTTACCTGGTCCTGTAGGTACATTTGAATTTGCTGTTTAGACAAATGCTGTGTTACCTGGGCAAGTAGGAGGATGGACTTATGGAGGCCATCTATGAAATATACTTATTTTTGTAAATACTGAAATGGATTAGAAATACGTATTCATTATAAATTGTAAAGCTATGGGGCTGGGAAGGTAACTCAGTAGAATACTTGTCTGGCATGTATGAGCCCTTTAGGTTCAATCCTCAGCACTGCCAAAAAGAAAAAAAGGCATGTGACACCCATTTTCCTGGCAGTGTGTAAAGGAGTACTCATTTCTGCATGGTGAGAGTTTAATAGAAGAGGCTTCTTCTAAAGATGAACAGATTTGGTCGTGTGTCTGCCCCTTACCTTCTCAGTCCCTGCATCACCGAGAGTGTTCCCAGAGTGAGCAGTATCTGAAGTCCTGTTCCATACTCCTAAAAGGAACTCCTCCTCCTCCTCCTCCTCCTCCTCTTCTTCTTCTTCCTCATCTTCTTCTGTCAGTGAAAGGGATGCATGTGGAGTTACTTTCATTGAGCAGATCTCTAAATGCAATGTGGACAGCTTCTAGAAACCATTTCTACTTCCAGGGCTGAGTGAGGGGCTGTGGCCAGGAAGGTGCTGGGCTTCAGGACAACAGGTGACTCACGTGGGTGGCATGTCTTCCGTTCTTTCAAGTCCACCACAGCCCTGTTGGGGTTTCATTTGTAACTCTTTCTTTTCTTTTACCTGAACAGGCTCGGGTTATGTATGATTTTGCTGCAGAACCTGGAAATAATGAACTGACAGTTAGTGAAGGAGAGATCATCACCATTACGAACCCGGTAAGACAACCGGCTGCCTGCCGCCTCCCCTGTGGGCTTATTTTTAAGATCTGAGGTTTTGATAAATGGGTCATTTAACCCACACAATTTCTTTAAAAACCTGTTGCGTATGAAGTAAGTACTGGTGGTGCAGTGAGAAGCTGTTACACAAACAGAAAAGCTCAGGCCTCTAAGGACAGCTGAGTGCACAGCCGAGTTCATCGTGTATTATTTATAGCGGTTGGGGCGCTCTGTGGTGGTTCTGGGGCCTGGTGCTCCGAGCTTTCTCCTAGCACTGTCTCTGGATACATCCCAGACAGACTGACTTTCCTGAATGGCTTGCTCACTGATAGCTCTCTTAGATCTAAGCCTTATCCTTAAATTAGATTTCCAAAAAGCAGTGCATACTAAGACTGGATTAGCTCACCTCCTGGCAGAGTTATCATTGCTGAATTCAATAAAAAATAGTTCCATAGGGGGCCGGGAGTTTGGCCTAGTGGTTAAAGTGCTTGCCTAGCATGCATGAAGACCCGGGTTCGATTCCTCCGTACCCCACATACATAGCAAAAAGCCAGAAGTGGTGCTGAGGCTCAAGTGGTAGAGCTCTAGCCTTGAGAAAGTCCAAGAACAGTGCTCAAGCCCTGAGCTCAAGCCCAGGACTGGCAAAAAAAAAAAAAAAATAGTTCCATATTTCTGTATCTTTGCAAACTATATTTACCCTCATTCTCACATGTATGTATGCTCACATAACTGGATAATAATTCTGTCCTTTCTCAATTGTTACCCCAGCTTCTTTCTTTTGGAAATTTGGCATGTTTCTTTTCATAAAATAAAATGTTTGAATTTCTTTTCTTTTTTCTTTTTTTTTTTGGCAATACTAAGGCTTCAACTCGAGGCCTTACAACTCTCTTACTACTCAAGCCATAGCCTCAGCCCTTTTGCTTTAGTTATTTTAAAGTAGAGTTTTGTGGTTTACCTGGGACTAGCCTTAGACCGTGACCCTCCTTCCTGTGACATCCTACATAGCAGAGATGAGGGATGCAGGCCACTCTTCCTGGCTTGGTGATTGAGAAGGTCTCAGTCTCTGCTTAGACTGGCCTCAAACTGGTCATCCCCATCTCACCTGCACAATAGCTGTGATTACAAGTGAGAGCCATGCCTGGCCTATTCTTTTTTCTTTCTTCCCCTTCTTCCCTCCCAGCCTCTCTCCCCTCCCTCCCATTGGGTTTGAATTTAGAGCCTTCTACTTGCTAGGAAGGCACTCTACCACTTGAGCCATGAGCCATGCCCTGGTCCTTTTGTTTAAGTCTCACTTTTGTTCATGTGACTATGGATCCTAATCATCCTATTTACTCTTCCCATATAGTTGGTTTGACTGCTGTGTACAGCTGTGCCCAATTTTTGTTCGTTAAATGGAGTCTTGTGAACTTCTGCCCCAGCTGTCCTCAAACTGCAGTCCTCCTGCTGTGGGCCTCCCCAGTAGCTGGATGTACACACATGAGCCACTGCGTCTAAGTCTCTTGGATTTCTTTTAGGAAGAAAATGTGGTTCTCATTTTTTAAATCATCCTAAGCCCAACGTCTTGTTAATGTTTTCTGTTACCTTTATGTGATATTGCCTCAATGTTTAATTGTCCTTTTACATGAAACCTTATTGTAAATGTCCTTAAAGTAAATAACAAATTATGAGATAAATTCTCTTTGAAATACACTTCTAAGGACATTGTCCCAATTCCTAGGATGGTTTCACGGCAGGGCTTCTGCAGCCTCTGGTCTGTGTTCCAGAGCCCCTACCTCTGCCTCAGGATCTGTTCTGCATGGTGTCTTCTGGATCTTCTCCCTCTCTTCAGGCGTCCACACCGAGTACTGTACATGCAGGCACACTCCTTGCCTCTCTATAGAGAGTGGTCTGCAGCCCTGTTTTCCTTACAGCATGTGCCCTGCTTGGCAAAGCAATCGTGTTCGAGTCTGGGACTCCTCATTTGTCCTAGCCAGCCTTTTAGGAATCTTCATCCTGCCTTGGCAAGGTTGGCATTACCATGCCGCCTTTGGCCTATATCCCTTACACAGATTTTCATTCTTGTCAGCCATTTGCTAACCCTGTAATGTCTGCAGTGCAGCTTGACCAGACCTTAGAGTTTCCTGCCTGTGTGTGTCTTAGATATCCTTATGTAGTTCCTTGACAGGTGTGTCAGACTCAACTGTCTGTTCTACATACCAGCCCATCTCCTACACTGTACTAATTCTGTTTCTGAATTTTCTTTATTTCTACTGTAGTGCTTCATCCATTCAGTCATTCTAACTAAGACTCTTGATAAGTTCACAGGAAGCCGTTGGTTACTGTTGGTCTTGTTTACATCTAGGCTTTCTTTTCCCGTCAGTCTCTACTGTCAACACCCTGAGTTAAGCTCTAACCTTCTTGTATTTGACTGTCTGGCCTCTCTACTTCAAATCTACTGCTGTCTAACTAAACTCCTCTCTCATGGCTTCTTCTCACTGGTAGTTATATAAAACACTCCACATCTGACCCTGGTCATCTTCAGCTCTGTGTGTGTGTGTGTGTGTGTGTGTGTGTGTGTGTGCGCATGTGTGCGCGCGCGCACACGCAAACACTGTCCGGTCACAGGCACATGAACATGTCCACACACATGGCATACTCATGCAATGCCCACTGGTTTTTGGATATGAGAGTCTCGAGTGTTTGTCTGCTGGGCTGGCTTCAAACTGCAATTCTCTGGTCTCCCAAGTAGTGAGCATTATAGGTATGAGCCACCAGTGCCTGGCTTCATTTCTGTTTTTAATCATAGAAGAGGATAAAAATTCTTGTCTGCTTGAATTTTTAGAGACGTGTTTGTTTTCTCAGGTAAAAATACGTCTTCTAGGTGCTATTATAGTAAAAAAGATAAAAGTTGTGATGTGATTTCTTAAAATAATATGATTAGATAACTATAATGTAGCTTGTTCCAAAAAAGCAAAAGGAAAGATTGTGAATGTCTTCATCACAAAAAAAAGAGGAATAAGTGTATATAGTATGTATACATGCACATCTTAGGGAATGTGGGGAGGGCACAGAATCAGTGGAAAACAGCTGCACTGGACATGGATGAAAGTGAACCACACCACTCCTGGGCAGAGATGGGAGGGAGGCAGTGAGAGAGAGGGAACAGCTAATACTAAGCAAAAAAGAAATGTACATATCTCCTGATAGATGTAAAGGTAGCTCCACTATATATCACCTCTAAAACAGTAAGAAGGGATAAATGCTTGATGATATAAACCTGCCTACCCTGATTTGAACATGGTTAAAATGTCACCTGGTACACTATAAATGTAATTGTGTATCTCGATCAAGGAAGACAAATGTGGTTATCTAGTTACATATACTTATTAACTAACTATAGCATTATTTACAAATCTAATAAAATGTTTTACCCTTTTTGCAGAGAAATGGGGCTCTGCAGATAGTAAATTGAAAAACAGAAATCTCAGTGTAGAATTTACTGTATTATTTAGTCTGATACTATTCCACATCCAGAAGAACCTGGTGGGTTGGGTGGAGGTTATAGCTCATTTTTCCAGTGCTTGCCTAGCGTGTCGGATCCACAGCACTGGAAAACAAAAACAAAACGTAGTAGTTTCAACCAATACCCATGTGCTGCTAGCCTATGCATCAGCTGAATGTCCATGATGGGTGTCCTGGCTGGCAGTCCAATGGTGAGCTGCCTTTGGGTGAGTAGGGAGCAGGGAGCTTATCATTGGCAACTCAAATTAATTCTCCTTGTGTCCTGGGGTTCTAAGGCTCCGAACGCCCTGAACAGTCTCTACCTTATCCTGTAGGTGGGTAGGGAGGGCAGAGTCAGGTGGGTATAAGTGCCTCTGCCCGCAGAGGCACTTTGAATGAGTTTATAACAATTCCCAAAGGAAAATTTCAGCAGGAAATTCTAACCATCTTCTTTTTTTCTTGGTAACAATTAGGATATTGGTGGAGGATGGCTGGAAGGAAGAAACAGCAAAGGAGAGCAAGGGCTTGTTCCCACGGACTACGTGGAAGTAAGGACTCGTCGTTGGTCTTGGTCAAGGAACAACCAGGAAGCAACTTTTCCTTTTTCTTTTTGAACAGTTATGGGGCTTCAACTCTGGGCCAGGGCATTGTCCCTGAGCTCTTCAGCTAAAGGAGGAAGCAACTTAAAAAAAAAAAAAAAATAGGCGGGGCACCAGTGACTCACGCCTATAATCCTAGCTATTCCGGAGGCTGAGATCTGATGATCACAATTCAAAGCCAGCCTGGACTGGAAAGCCCGTGAGACTCTTATCTCCAATTAGCCACCAGAAAGTTGGAAGTGATGCTGTGGCTCAAGTGATCACTGGCCTTGAGGTCAAGAGCACAGGGACAGCGCCCAGGCCCAGTGTTCAAGCCCTATGACTGACAAAAATAAAAATTAAATTAAAATTATATAAAAAGTAGAAAATAAACAAGTACAACTAAAGAAAGGTATTATCTATAGACCCAAGCTCTGAAGAGTAACAGTGATGTTTAGAAAAAGTTCTTTCCAAAGATAGAATCTTCATTTTCCTAAACAGACATGACTATATTTCCTTTGCTGATGATGTATAATCACTGCTGCTCTCTTCTCTTACTTGATACATAATTCACATTTAAATAGATTTTTCTAAAAGGATATTCCTTCAGTTCCCTTCCCTGTTTCCATAGACAGAAAGGTATGTTGAATGGGCTTCTGAGGAGATGTCCTGGCATGAATCCAACATAGTAAGTGCCAAGGATAGTATTACCATATCCTGTAGGAGTGTCCCTCCCTGAACACCACTTAGCAGCAAAACCTTTTCAGTCAATCAACTGCCTAGCACCCCCTGCTGGTTGGCTTTGATCCCTGAAAACCAGTGCTAGGTGCATGGTAAGGTAATCTGAATCTTGAGTGACAAAAAGAAACCAGAGTTGCCTGGTACACCTGTAAATCAACTGCAAATAATTTGAGATTTAAAGCACTTTATTTGGTTCACGTCCAGTAAATGTTTCTGGATCTGTCTGCAAAATGAAGCTGAGGATCAGGATTGAATTTCTGTTATTCTTAATAGTGAGGCTTAGGCCCTCAAGCCCTCCAGAGAATCCAATGAAACCAGTAGATTTTCCTTAGAAAAGTGTGAACATGCATGTGGTTGCAGATGGTGCATAGGCTCTGAGCCCAGCCCTGGTCTGAACTTCACACCCTGCTGAAAGTCGACTCGGTGAGCATCTGGATCTCGTATGGACAAGGAATAGGAAAAAAGTCTGAGGACTTAAGTGAACATTCATTAATTGGCATTAATTTTTATTTTTTTAATCTCTGCTCCTAGAAAGGAATTGTTATTTCAGACATTCTCAGCTTTGCTTATCTTTTAAGACTAACCTTCCCTCACCATCAGAAATGGACAGGTAGAAAATCAGTGACAAATACAGTTGAACTCAGCAGTATTCCATCAACTAGCCAGCAGGATGGATGCCTAAGCATCCCTGAAAGTGGGGCTGTGGCTCAAGGGGTGGGTGGGGCGGTAGCTTTGGGGACAGCACCCAGGCCCAGAGGTCAAGTTCCATGACTGACAAAAATAAATTTAAAAAAATTTAAATATATGCTTTTTTTTTTTTTTTTGGCCTGTCCTGAGGCTTGAACTCAGGGCCCGACCACTGTCCTTGGGCTTTCTCAAGGCTAGAGCTGTACCACTTAAACCACAGCATCATTTCTGGCTCTTTCTTTTTGTTGTTGTTGTGGGTCTTGAACTCTGGGCCTAGGCACTGTCCCTGACCTCTTCAGCTCAAGGCTACCACCCTGCTCCTTGAGCCACAGTCTTGTTCCATTTTTCTAGTGGTTAATTGGAGATAAGAGTCTCAGGTCCTTTTGTGCCCAGGCTGGCTTTGAACCTTGATCCTCAGATCTTAGCCTCCTGAGTAGCTAGGATTACAGGTGTGAGCCACCAAGCCTGGCTATTTCTGGCTTTTTCTATGTATGTGGAACCTGGGTCTTTGTGCATGCTAGGCAAGCACTCTACCACTAGGCCAAATTCCTGGCCCCAATATATGCTGCTTTTGAGAAGGGGTGGGCGACAGTGGCGGGAGGGCGGGGAAGAAATATCAGCAGATCCACCCTAAAATGCAATAGAATGAAACTCAAAATCCCTAACAGGAAGATAACTGGAAAATTCTAAAATACTTGGAAATTAAGCTAGACACTTCCGAATTACACATGTCAATGGAATCTCAACAAGTCTTAAAACAATTTAACTTAAAATAAAAATACAACATACTGCATTTGTTGAATACAGCCAAAGCAGTACTTAGAAGAAAATGTATAGAAATCAAGAGTGTTTACAGCCCCTTTCCATAACAGGTGACAGACATTCAAGAGTATTAACCCCTTCATAATAGATGATCCTTCTTGCATATTCTTAGAAATTCTCATTCTGAAACAATACGAATCTATAAAGCTAATTCTGATTCTTTCTAATATTTAGATTTTACCCAGTGATGGAAAAGACCAGTTTTCTTGTGGGAATTCTGTGGCTGACCAAGCCTTTCTTGATTCCCTCTCAGCGAGTACAGCAGCACAAGCCAGTTCGTCCACAGCTAACAGTGCTAACCAGGTATGTCTGACTGGCGGCTATGATGAAGGCAGCTCTTGCATTCCCTGGAAGCATAATCAAAGTAGCTTTGAAGATTTTTGTGTGGTATTTCTTTCTGTTGGTATTAACAAAGCACTCACCTGTTAAGCCTGCTAAAGAATGTTCTCAAAACTAATTGTATGCCAAAAGGTATTGTTACTGAGAGTCAGTTGTGATATGAATACAGACCCCAGGAACAGAAAATAGTCTTGGAATGAGGGCAGGGAAAAAGGCGAAAGACTTGTGATTGAGGTGGACATCAGGCGTTGACTGGATAAGGACTGCGGACCTGGCTCCCTTTGTCAGAGCTCGTATCCTCTCACCCACTGACAGAACAATGCAGGGGATAGTCACGAGGGCATCTGGACACTTACACTGACATCATGACGTTTCTAGAAAACTTAGATCAGCAGAGCAATTTGAGAAAAATGGTGCAGCTGCCATTAGTTTTAATTAGAATTTGGTCAGTTTAGATGAATTTGAATAGTTCAGTTATTGCTGAATGCTTTTAAAGAATGACTGAATTAGAACTGTTTTGGAAGTACCTACTATTTGGAAGATTATAAAGCTGTTTATTTGTAAGCATTTGGAAAAATTATAGGTTGTATGTGTATGTGTACGTACATATGTATATATGTATGTATGTGTGCATATGTGCATGTGTTACTGGGGTTTTGAACTCAGGTTTTGAACTTTTGCCTCTTGAGTCATGCCCCCTGTTTTCTTTAGTTATTTTTCAGGTAAGATCTGTGTTTTGCCTGTGTTTGCTTGGGATCAGACTAGACTGCTGTCCTCTTATGTAACCTCCCAGGAGCTAAAAAAAAACAGCTACCACTTCTGACTTTTTAAGGTGGGGGAGGGGGTCTTTACTAACTTTGCTCAGGCTAGCTTTAAACTACATCCTCCTCATCTGTGCCTACTGAGTAGCTAGGAATTCAAAAAGAATAATATGAAGCTAGGAAAAATTTCTAACATCTTATGGATATGAGCTAATTTATTAAATACACAAATAACTTTTGTAAATCTCTAAAAAAAAAAAGAGAGAGAAACAGCTCAGGAGGAAAATAATGGGCCATGGCTATAAAGGGTTAATTGGCAAACAAGTATAGATAATAATAAACTTGGGGAAAATACTCATTTGGTTCTTCTTCCTTCAAACCAGCAGAGAATAAAAGTGTTTTTCTATACCTGATGGGATGAAAGCGGCGGCTGAGTAAGCATTCTGATACCAAGCTGGCAGAGGATACAGTGATGAAGCTCTGGGACCAGTTGTGGGAATGCTGTATATTTTTATCCACAAAATGCAGCTTCTCTAAGTAGTTCTCAGTTCAACATGATTGCGTTTCGATCCTAGAACACAAATCTGGGACGAGAAGCTTCCCGAAGCTTGGCTTCTAACGGAAAGCATGTTGGGGAGCCGGTACAGGGTAGAGCAGGACTCTCTGGAACATACCAGTTTGGATAATGTCCAGTTTCTTATGTTTAAACACAGACACAGGTGCACATGCTATATGTAGAAAATTTGTTGAAGGAAATGGAAGAAATGAACAAAATGTACACAGTTTCTCCCCCTGATCATCTGTGATTTTCTAAATCCACTTGAGCAAAAGCTCTGTGAACAAGAGAATAGATGAATTTTAAGTACTGTGTTTGAGCTAAAATGATTGCTTTACCTAAGGATTTTATAACCTAGTCTAGGCTCTTTGAAAGAAAACAGTTAAATCTGCATTCCTTAATTCTGATCAGAATCTTCTTGGGTATAAGAATCAGATATGGGCCAGGAGTTTGGCCTAGTGGTTAAAGTGCTTGCCTAGCATGCATGAAGACCCGGGTTTGATTCCTTGGTACCACATACATGGAAAAAAGCCAGAAGTGGTGCTGAGGCTCAAGTGGTAGAGCTCTAGCCTTGAGAAAATCCAAGGACAGTGCTCAGACCCTGAGCTCAAGCCCAGGACTGGCAAAAAAAAAAAAAAAAAAAAGGTGCAAGAATCAGATATTATTTACTTCCTGTTTTCTAACACAGTTGGCACCTGATTATTAGATGTTGAACGACTGAGGAATTTGTTTTCTTGGTCAAGTGAATGAGCTGGGGGAGGGGGGTTGGGGAATTCCTAACCTTCTTGAGACAGCCTTCTTGTCTTATGAGCAACAAATGGTAACCTCCATTTATCTTCCCTGCAAGCCCACAGGAAAGGCTTGCTGTGGAGTATCCTAGTTACCGAGTTCCTGCGCTCCCCTTTGCTTCCTTCTGAACAGCAAACTAACTGTTAGCGTGCAGCTGTTTGATAAGTCATGGCAGGAATGGCCAAATGACAGCAGGACAAACAGAATGTACAAGAATTCCTCATGTAATAAGAAATGTGGGCCCTGCCCTTGAACGCATGCAGTGTCTCTCCCTAAGATCCTAATTGTAAATGGTACATTTCATGCCTTTTGATTACATAGGCTTCCAAACTGTGTCTGTATTGTCTGTTATAAGTTCCACTGTCTTCTGGAAGGAAATGGTGCCCAGCACCTGTGTATACCTGGATATCTTTTGGGCTTTCACATTTCCTTTGTGTACTTGATTGCTGCTTTGATTAAAAAAAAACAAACAGAAAGCAGCTTTAATAAAATTTTTGTTCATTTTCAATCCTGCAGATTTTCTTGGCCTAGATTGGCTTGAACTATGATCCTCAGATCTCAGCCTCTGGAGTATTGAGGATTACAAGTGTGAGCCGCCAGTGCCTAACTAGTGATACTGTCTTGTAGTACAGATGGCAGACTTTGGAAGATACAATGCATTGGGCTAACCCATGGCTGCATGCCAACCCATGCCAGTTGGGGGCTTTTTGCATGTAATGTTTGTGAGTGAGTGGCATGCAGAATTTTCTAGTGAATTTAGCTCTGCCATAAATTTGCAGTGTTTAGCTAAAACTTTTGGCATATTTTTCACTCATTCACTGAGCACCATTTTTATTTTAAGGTGGATATTTTGGCTCAGATTGGTTGTGTTGAAAGTCTCAGCCAGTCACCACCTTCTTCTTCTTCTCCTTCTTCTTCCATAAATAAGGTAAATTTCAAACTTAAATCTAAAAGGAAACACATTTCACAACCCTTAAAAAGTAATTGTTTCTGGGCTGGGAGTTTGGCCTAGTGGTAGAGTGCTTTGCTAACAAAGACCAGGTTTGATTCCTTGGTAACACATACATAGAAAAGCTGGAAGTGGTGTTGTGGCTCAAGTAGTAGAGCTCCAGCCTTGAGAAAGCCCAAGGACAGTGCTCAGGCCCTGAGTTCAAGCCCCAAGACTAGCCCCCCCCCCCCCCCCAAAAAAAGTAATCATTTCTTCCCAAGTGAGGAGATTGTCTCAGGTAAAACATCTTGAGGCTTTTCTTCAGCATCTGAAAGATGAGGACCCTGCAGGCTTTTGTACATGCCCAGGGATTTGTCCCTGGGCAATGAGCTCTAGTGCATGGATAACATTCTGTGATAGCACTTATTAGGAAGGGCCAGAGAAGATGAGACTGAAAGTAATACTTGGTAGAAATGAGCAGTGAGGGGGAAACATGGAAGGAAAGACTGGAGAAGAAACTCACAAGCTAAATTGGTAGCCAACAGACAGAGAGGGCTGTAATGTGAACATGGCTGGAGTTGACAGACGAAGGAAAAGGGTCATTGAGAATGAGAGCTGTGAAGTTGGTGGCAGAGGGATCCATAAAGCAGGCCATCATAACCCCGCTCTTCATGGTAGGCCTTACTCTCAGCATTAAGCATACAGAAGATGTCAGTCAGTTCTGAGTTCTGCCTCTTTTATGTATGTGAAGAGAACAGTTCGTAAATGCCTAGTATTTTCTCCTATCATACAACTTAGTGCTGAACCATTTAAGACAAGTTCTCACTTCATAGCCCATATTAGCCTCAAACTTGTCATCCTCCTGACTTCTGTGATTGTAGACACATACCACTTTACCTGGCTATTATTTTTGTATTTTAGATAAATGAATGTATGCTATGGACTAGTATTATAAAGTGTTATATATTTCATATTATTATATAATTATATCACTTAATACTTAATAAAACCCCTATTAGGAAGATGTGTCACTACAGCCACTTTAAAAGTATGGAAGCGGTATGTGCAACTGGTGGGACTTAGATTGACTTCAGAGCTTAAATTAATCACTATGTTGGTATGAAGTTCACTTGAGTCAGATTCCAGTGGTTATGTCGGGATTTAAAACCCTCCTGGTGAGTCAGTGTTCTAGCCCCTTTACATAATCATATAGGTGCATGTTGTCTAGCAGTGCCTTGGTCAATGACCGAATACACATAAATAACAGTGGCCCTGTCAGATTACAGTAGAGATCATTCAGTTACGTTGTTGTAGCCATTGACTATTCAGGTGTTTATAGTGCTTCATTGTGCTGTCAGTCATAGAAAAGTGTGTTATAGGGTTGGGATTAGTGGGGCACTCATGTACTCTCAGCTGCTTAGGAGGCAGAGAGTAGAGTAGAAGTATCAAGATCCAAAACTAGCCCTGGGCTAAAAGCACAAAGCCTATAAAAAAATAAATAACGCGGGCTGTGGCTCAAGTAGTTGACAGCCCCAACCTACCTAGCAAGCATGAGGCTCTGAATTCAAATCATCGTACCACAGAGAGAAAGATGCGGCACTGATAACCCAGTGGATAGTATTCAGTACTAATAGTAAACAACTGTATTAATTGGCTTACATACTTAACTGTACTATACTTGGTATTCCATTCTTTTGGAATGCCATTCTTCAGCTTAAGAAAAACTTGACTGTGGAACTCTGCCATGTTACACTGACTGCAGCCTCGTGCATACCACGCTCACTGCTGCAGTGGACTGAACATTTTCTCTGGTTTGGTTTAACCTGCTGCTGCTCTGTTCATCATGGCCTGGGAGCCGTAGTGTCCACACACATGGAATTCCATGGCTCAGTGTGTCATAGCAGGATGCCACCTGGATTTGTGAGACCCGCGATGCGCACAACACAATCGCCTGGTGCTCTGTCCATTAGTAAGTGGCCAAGGGCTGTCATATGTACGGCTTTCCTGGGGTTATTGTACACAGTGCACACATCTGTCCCCTGGTGGCACTTTGAGCTCAGAAGACAGCAGTGGAACAGGTTTTGTTTCATTTGCCATTTTGTTAATATTTTGAGAACATAAAGTTTAAGCAAGTTCCATATCTCTACCTTCTAGATTTTACTGTTCCTGCTTTCTCACTTATCTCTGCTTGTCCCTGTCTTTCACCTTTTTTACAGTAGCTGAGATGAGTTTCCTAACGCAGGAGTTATTTTAACAGTTGGATGATGGCATGTTCTAAATACTTTTTTTCGTGTGCTTGCTTGTTGAAAATCACCTTTTCTAGATCGAACACAGTGAGCTATTTTTTTTTAAAGAATCCTGTTAGGATACTGAAAACAAGGTACACAAGCATTGACATTACTGATAACAGTTTCCCTGCAGGAGCTCTCACTCTTTTTTATAGGTTGGAGACTGCTAAATTCATGAATCAGGACAAAACTTGCTGTGGTTTTGTCTTTTGACCTTAAAAAGTTATCTTAGAAAGAATGCTTGGTATCCTAACATTGTAAACGGTTGCCTAGTTGTATATCCTTTCATTCTATTTGATTTGTTTTAATTGTTAATGTATTACTGTTTCAGATGAAAATAACTAGAAATATAATAGATTACTATACAGTATTTAAGAAGAATAAAACAGTTCCTGGTTATCAGCATCTATAATCTTAAAACATGTTAGTTAAAACAAAAGAAAAAGAACCTGGGCCAGGAGTTTGGCCTGGTGATACCACGAATGCTTGCCTAGCATGCATGAAGCGCTGGATTTGATTCGTTGGTACTGTATACACAGGAAAAGCCAGAAGTGGTTCTGTGTCTCAGGGGGTAGCGCTCTAACCTTGAAAAAGCCCAAGGACAGTGCTCAGACCTTTAATTCAAGCCCCAGGACTGGCAAAAAATAAAACAAACAACAAAAAAAAAACTTACTGGGAAAGACACCCGTACAGTATAGCATGGGCCAGTTACTTGAGTTGTGTATACATGGAGGAGTGAAGATGCTTCTAGGGAAATGATTACTTCCTGGAAGGAAGCAGAAAGAGCTACAGCCAAATTGGATGCTTTCTTTGTTTCTGTTTTCAAATTTGGAGTTCCTGAGCAAACACAGCATTAGTAATGTTTTGAGGGGGAAAATATTGAGATTTAAAGTTAATTTATTTTCTGCCCTCCTGTTCTGTAGTTACAGCCCATTACTGAATGGAGTCATTTCCGAGATGTCACAGTGTTCTTCTTCCCCTTGTCCCCACAGGTTGGTAGTGGTAATGACCCCTGGTCCGCCTGGAATGCCCCTAAATCTGGGAACTGGGACAACTCGGATGGCTGGGGGGCCAAGCCAGAGGCGACTGGTACGCAGAGGAACACTTCTAACAGCTGGGACGCAGCCTTCGGCCATCCTCAAGCCTACCAAGGACCAGGTGAGGAGAGGCTTCTGCCATGAATGAGTGAAGGTGAACTGGGTGGGAAACAGAAAAAACAAACTGGCCTTGCCTTTTCCCGCCAGCACAACAGTGACCAGGCCCCAGGCACTGGCCAGATCTCCTGAAGTCACTGCCTGGGAGTTTTGTGATTTCACACGGTCCTCCTGGCCCATCTTGCCTTCTCGCAGTCCCCTCAGACTCCATTCATTTGCTAGCAGAAGTCACAGAACTCAGGGGAATGTCTGCCCTAAGCCAGTTGATTGAAGAGTGGAACACCTGCGTGAGGAGATACAGCCGGCCAGGCTTTGGGGAAGGAGCAGAGCATCCTCGCCCTCTCTGGCACCCATAGAGTGAAGAAGTCCATACCGCAGGGCGTTTTTTGTTTTTTGGTTTTTTTTTTTTTAATGTTGGTCATAGGACTTGAACTTTGGGCCTGGGCATGGCCCTGAGCTCTTCAGCTTGAGGCTAGTACTCTACCACTTGAGCCAAAGCCCCACTTCCCCTTTTCTACCGATTAATTGAAGATAAGAGTCTCAGGGACTTTAGTGCCTGAGCTAGCTTTGAACAGTGATCTTCAGATCTCAGCCTGGTGTGAGCCACCACACTCGGCTCTGGAGGTTAATTTGAGATGAGAGTCTCATGGTTTTCATGCACAGGCTGGCTTTGAACTGCTGCAGTCCTCAGATCTCAGCCTTTGAGTAGCTAGGATTACAGGTGTGAGCCACCATGCCCGGCTCAGGAATTTTTTGAAGGCTGCATCATACAGGCATAGTTGACTATAAACTTGATATTAATATTAAGCCTTCTCAAGAGACTGAGATCTAAGGATCATGATTCTAAGCTAGCCTAAGTAGGAAAGTCTATAAGATGTATCTCTAGTTAACCACTAAGAAGCTGAAAGTGGAGATGTGGAGTGCTTGTTTTAAGCACAAAAGCTCAGGGACACTGCCCAGACTTAGTTCAAGCCCCAGGACCAGCACACACACATTATTAATGGACGTTCCATTCATAGTTGGCTTATTTCTGATTTGTCTTTTCCACTAAAAAGCAGAAATGTATCATTCAACTCCGAACACTGCTTGACATAGAGCCTTTCCTTTGCACATCCACATTGTACTGCACTGCACCCTTTTATCCATCTTTCTAAAAAACTCAACTACATCAGTCAGCTGTCATCAGAAAACTATTTGTCCCTCTTGTTCCCCACCGATTGATTATCTTCTCCCTCTTCTAGCGACTGGTGACGACGATGACTGGGATGAAGACTGGGACGAGCCCAAGTCCTCTTACTTCAAGGATTCAGAAGCCGCAGATGGGGGTGGGGCCCAGCGAGGAAGCATGCGGCCTGGCGCCTCGTCCATGAAGCTGCCACTTAACAAGTCAGTCTAAGTGCAGGAGAGATAGCCAGGATCTGGGTGCATAATGTATTTTTCTGATCGGGTGCATGCAGAATAAAATTAGTTACTGATTCTTGGCCATATATTGTTTCTTAAATTCAGATTTGAAGCTTATCACCTTGGCCAGTAGTTTTGATGTGCATTACTCTTCAATTTGTTAAACCTAAGTGTAAAGTATGATTATAACCCATTTAAATGTAATTTGCCTCTTGGCCCTGTTTTGACAAGCAGACTGCAGTTCTCGTTCCTCTCGGCACCTTGCCCACGAAACTTGCTCTGTGTGTTTGCTGACCCATTTGAATTTTCCTCAGCTCTTTCCTTAGTTAGCTTTAAGGACTCTTTGTGTCTTAAAATGTCATTCAAGCTGGCCTGTTTCGAACCTGTGTATCTGGCCAGTGAAGGGCCATCGCCCATGCGGCCAACTCACTGGTAACTCTGGGGGCTAGGAGAGAGAGTGGGTGGGATGGGAGACTTTGTCCAGTGCTCCTACCCTCTGTATAAGACCTGAGTAAGCAGCTATAGTACTCATGAGTATCACACCTGCTGGAATGGTGCTGCTTTCTTCCCTCTCTTGAGGTTAAAAGTGACTACCTGGCCACTGATCAATCTGATTACACTGGTTTTACTTACCACAGTTTCTAATTCTGGTTCACCTGAAAGAGCAAGTTTAAAACTTGTGTGTTAGAGTAACCTGGGTGAGAACTGTAGAATTCTTACGAGAAAAGGCACAAGACTCAACACTTATCTTCATGACTAGGTTTCCTGGATTCGCAAAACCTGGAATGGAACAATATTTGTTGTCCAAGCAACTAGCAAAACCCAAAGAGAAAATTCCCATCATTGTAAGTTTGTTCATTTGTTTGTTTGTTTCTAAATAAGGTCTTTGATAATACCTTAATGCTAAGAGGGTTATTGGTCTTTGAGGAGATATTTTTAAATATATATAATATTCCAAATAACTGGTAATATAGGTTAGCATTTTAGGGGTCCTAAATATAGTTAACATAAAGTGATGCCTGTTATTGTCCATATATTCTTTATTTTTTAGAATATTTTAGACTATTAATATTAAACCAACAATATTTATATATGATACTTTTCATTTTCTAGAATGTCATGAAGCATATGCTAAAGGCTATTTGTTTTATACTTGCTCCATATGTTTAGCTAATAAACTCAATTCAGATAATTAGGTTTCTGCCCTGGGAAAATGAAAACATGATAAGAGAAAGGTACCTTTTCCAACATGCTGGTACTAGTATTTCTTCCAGCAAACCAGCTGTCAAATCAAGATAAGGAGCAGGCAAATAAAAACTGGGAGTTAGTGACTTCTTTATGATTGATTTAGAATAATTTTAGAGAAATGATTATTGCTAACACAACACATACTCTTTGGTGTCATGCTATATTTTGATTTCTGAAAGATTTTCTTTCAGACAATATCTTGCTCTGTATTCCCCAATGAAATTCTGGAAAGGAAAACCAGGGCTGTTTGAGCCTGACGACCTGACTGTAAGCACAAGGTGATGCCTTGAATGTGATCATCATTGAAGCAAACAAGGAATCACTGGTCTTATTTTTTGGTCTTTGGGTCCTAGGAGATTTGATGAAATTTCAGGATTGATAGTGGATATATAATTGGGGCTGGGAGTATGGCCTAGTGGTAGAGTGCTCGCCTAGCATGCAGGAAGCCCTGGGTTTTATTCCTCGGTACCACATACAAAGAAAATGCCAGAAGTGGCTCTGTGGCTCAAGTGGCAGAGTGCTAATCTTGATAAAGCCCAAGGAGAGTGCCCAGGCCCTGAGTTCAAGCCCTAGAACTGTCAAAAAACAGTTTAAAAATAAATAGATAAAATAATTCAGCATCTTTGAAATGTTTAAAATCCTAGAAAGACCCTTTTGTCCTTTTTCCCTCAATGCAAATTTGGAGTGATTATCTTCTAACTATTTAGATTGAAAAATAATTTGCTT
Organism: Megascapheus bottae; assembly: GCF_031878675.1. Classification (NCBI taxonomy): domain Eukaryota; kingdom Metazoa; phylum Chordata; class Mammalia; order Rodentia; family Geomyidae; genus Megascapheus; species Megascapheus bottae. The sequence continues at coordinate 6,377,754 of NC_143516.1, read as the reverse complement.
CTGCAAGGCTGTCTGTAAAAGCCTGTGCCTGTGTCCTTATTCTTCTCAGTAAATTTAAAACACCTCTGAATTAGGAGCCTGTGGTCTTTCACTTTGTGTTCTGGACTTTGTCACAGATGTGGCAGACCTGGTAGAGGTCCAGTCTGTGTCTTGAGTTTTAAGTAGAGGTGAGCATGAACCCCCATAGATGAGAGAAAGCAGAGACCAGCTTCTGTGCTTTGATAGTGTTTCCTCACCATCTCATTCACGGACATTTGTTCCCCAAGGCGGCATCATGGTTGCTCTGCATGTTTGGGAGCATTCCCTGGATCCCAGCCTCTGTGGACCACATAGTGTTTATACCCACAGATCTCTTTTGTCCCGTATTAAACGTCCTCAGTCACCTCCCTGGCCTCTGACCGTTGATATTCCATCCTGTTTTCATTCTTACCTTAAGACAGAATGAGGACTGGGTGTCCTTTCACGCTTCCGTCTGCTTGCCTCAGCATGGAGGTCCCGGCCTGCACGTCTGTGTTCCTTCAGCCCAGTATGCATGATTTTCCTCATCTTCTTTTACTTCCTTACCATCCTTGTATTAATTGTTTAACTAAAGCTTGTTTTTAACTGTTTTCATTCCTCTTCAGAACTCTGAATGAGCCTCTTTTTTAGAGAGTTTTTTACTCTTGTTACTATATCCCTAGTTTACTCAGGAGACTGAGATCTGAGGCTCTTGGTTTAAAGCTAGCTTGGTCAGACAAATCTAAAATGACTCATCTCTAATTAACTAGCAAAAACCTGGAAGTAGAGGTGTGGCCATCCTTGAATAGAAAAAACTAAGGCTCTGAGGCCTAGAGTTCTGGCCCACTACTACCAGCACAGAGAGAGGCAGAGGCAAGAAAGAAGTTCTATTTATTGACCATGTATTGGTTTTCTTTTGTTTTTTGTTTTCTTGTGTTTTTTTTTTAAACCTTGTTCCTGAACTATATAATTCAAGGTTTTGGTTTTTTTTTTCTATTACAACATGATATGATAACATATTTTGACGTTCCTATTGCACTGCATGTTTTCTGTAAGATCCATGGTTTTACAGATCTCTGAGATCTGTAAACTTTCTGTAATAAACTTTCTGAAAGAATTATCCAACTTGAACCCCTCTCTGGGGATGCAGAATACCCCAGGTTCCAAAATCCATTGCAGACACCTCCATGGCCTTGGGTGTCATTTAAACAAGTCAGAACAGCCACATTTGGGGTGGTAGGCCCACCTGCTACCTGGTGCTAGTGTAGGCTTGGCAGGGAAAGTGGGGGAGGAATGGGGACCTGCCTTCTTTGCACATTCCTTCATCTGGCTCAGGAAGTAGGCCAGCCCACTGTGCTTCTGCACAAGCAATACCAAGAGAAAACAGCCAGAGTGTGTCCTTCTGAGGGACGGAGTTCAGGGTAGCCTCTAATCCACAGGTTTCTGAGTACAGGGATTATAGGTGTAGACCAGCTTGAGATAGCTGGCCTAAAGAGGGTGAGCCCCTCCCACCCCACCCTGAGACCAGCCACTAGGTAAACAACAGTTTCCATCAAGCATGCTCCTTGGCTATGACATTTCCTAGATACAGACACCAGTTTCTAGCTCCTCAAAGAGAAGCAAGACAGGCTCACCAAAGGCCTCTTTTCTTTGAAAACACTCATGTGCTGCTTTATAGCAATTGTATTTCTCAGTTACAAAATTCTCTTTCTCTCTACCATTGTGTAGGTTGGAGATTATGGCCCCATGTGGGTTTATCCTACCTCTACCTTTGACTGTGTGGTAGCAGATCCTAGGAAAGGCTCCAAGATGTATGGTCTGAAGAGCTACATTGAGTATCAGCTGACACCCACCGTGAGTACCTCCTTACCTGCTTTCTCTTCCTTTTCTGCAGTTGGCATTGCTGACTTTTTGTTGTTTCTCTTATCTTACAGAACACTAATCGATCTGTAAACCACAGGTATAAGCACTTTGACTGGTTGTATGAACGTCTCCTAGTTAAGTTTGGGTCAGCCATTCCAATTCCTTCTCTTCCAGATAAGCAAGTCACAGGTGAGTGTGTGTAATGCTAAACACAGGGTGACAGGTAAAAGGAGGCAGTCAGATTGTCCTATGAACTTGTGATGCACTGGCAGGTTTTAGAGCAGTGAGATGCCCAAGGGCATGAGCGGCAGGAAGTACAGCTGTGAAGAGGGTCCCAGCAGAGTTCACACATATGGAAGTCACCTAACGCCCAGAGGACGCTGGATCGCATTTGCTGTCAGAGCCCCCTTGCTGTGCCCTGGATTCGCAGTGTGTGACCCAAACCACAATCACAGGATAGGTAGACATGCTTCTAGATGCCTTTCTGAGTGCAGAGGTGCTGTTTGGTCAGCAATGTCCACTTCTGTCCTTGCCTGTTGGGGTGAGGATTAGTTCAGGTCCTCACATGGCTGTTGCTGAAATTCCACCTTCAGAAGCCTGGGCCTCTCAGCTGATGGTGAATTTGTTTTGTAGGTTTATAAATGTTCAGTTTTGGTGTTGACTATTTTGTCCTTGTCAAGCAGACTTTGTTCCTTTAAAACAGAAACTGTTACCAAGTTCTACTTCTCATGGTAGAAAGGTCTAGGATCTGAGCTTTCCTAATAGCATTCAGGAAAAAGAAATGTCTTGCTACTTTGTTTAATTTATTTTTTATCTTTTTTTTTTTTTTTTTTTTTTTTTTTTTTTTTTGCCAGTCCTGGGCCTAAGCTCAGGGCTGAGCACTGTCCTTGGACTTTCTCAAGGCTAGAGCTCTACCACTTGAGCCTCAGCAACACTTCTGGCTTTTTTTCTACGTATGTAGTATCGAGGAATCGAACCCGGGTCTTCGTGCAAGCTAGGCAAGCACTCTACCACTAGGCCAAACTCCCGGCCCTTAATTAATTTTTTAATGGAGAACAAAGTATCAATCCTAAATCCTTGTTGACTGCCTCTTTTTCTTTTTCCTCCTGTTTTCTTCTTCCTCCTTCCTTCTCCTTCAACCTTTCCTTCATTCTCCTTGCTCTTTTTGTTTTGGCTTTTGAAACAGTGTCTCTCTATGAATCCCACTGCCTTAGAACTGGCTCTGTATAGTCCAAGTTGTACTTAAACTCGGGGTCCTCCTGTCTTAGTCCTGGGATTACGGCATTAGCACCACATCCACCTTTTCTTAGTTCTGAGTACAGATACTCTTTGTTCTAGAGTTTTACTGCATTGTGCTTCATATAGCCAGCCAGAAAACAGACCTTGTGTTTGTTTAGAAGTTAGAGATAGTCTTCTGTATTGAGATGAGACTTACTTTAAATTTTGTCTTAATCAGAAGAGTTGTTGGCCAGGGCTGGGAGTTTGGCCTGGTGGTAGAGTGCTTGCCTAGCATGCATGAAGACCCAGGTTTGATTCCTTGGTACCACATACATAGGGGAAAAAAAACGCTGAAGTGGTGCTGAGGCTCAAGTGGTAGAGTTCTAGCCTTGAGAAAAATCCAAGGATAGTGTTCAGGCCCTGAGCTCAAGCCCAGGACTGGGGGGGAGGGGGCGAAGAAGAGTTATTTGCTGGGCGCAGTGGCTCATGCCTATAGTCCTAGCTATTCAGGAGCTGAGATCTGAGGATTGTGGTTCAAAGCCAGCCCAGGCACTAAAGACCTTGAGACTCTTATTTTTAATTAACCACTAGAAAACCAGAAGTGGCACTCTGGCTCCAGGGATAGGATAGTAGCCTTGAGCTGAAGAGTTCGGCACCCAGGCTCAGAATTCAAGCCCCAAGACCAACCAAAAAAAAGAAAGAAAGAAAACTAGTCATTGAGCCAAGTACTGGTAGCTCATGGCTATAATTCCGGCTGCTAAGGAGGTTAAATCTTAAGAATTACAGTTTGAACCCATGTGGGCAGAAAAGTCTCAGAGACTGTGTCTCCAAAATAACCGGCAAAAATCTGGGCTGGAGGCTTGGCTCAGGTTGTAAAGTACTAGTGGAACAAGCAAGAAACAAACTAATGTTGCATCTCTCCTTGGAGGTCTTTGAGCATTTCCTATGAATGTTTTCAAGATAGTGATAAATCACTGTAGTTCACCTCTTAGCTTTCTGCGAAGTAGCTGGTAGTCAGAAAAATTTTGAAATATTTCAGTTCACTGTAGAGAATTGCACGTCTTCTGCAGGTCGCTTTGAAGAAGAATTTATCAAAATGCGCATGGAGAGGCTTCAGGCCTGGATGACCAGGATGTGCCGCCACCCAGTGATCTCAGAAAGTGAGCTTTTCCAGCAGTTCCTGAGCTTCCGAGACGAGAAGGTAGGGCAGCTCATCACTGGTGCCACATTCATCTCCAGTGTATGTCGAGAACTGAAGTTCCTTGGTTATTTGTCACTCCCTCCAAAGAGACAGAAACCTAGACCCAGCCGCAGGAGGCTAGTCATGCCACGTGAAGGCCTGCGGGCCCCGATGCATGGGGCTGGGGCGGGTGTACCGCATAGGTGAGTTGTTGTGGAGATGCGGATCCCAAATGAGAGTGCTGGCAGGAATGGGAGGACCACAGCGCCATGGAAGGAAACTGAGTCCGAGATCAGTGATTCTTCTGCGTCAAGTCATCATTTTTGTTTAACTGTGACTGCTGCTGTCTGCCCATCCCCAGCCAGCCCTTCTGTCATCGCTCATCTGTTCCTCACTGACATCAGGAAATACCTAGTCTCTTGACTTGTCAGCTGCTTGGCAAACAGTTGTCTCCCTCACTAACCTTTATTAGATTCCTTAGTGTATCATTTTATTTTCTGAAGACACCTTCTCTGTAATTTTACTTGAACAAATTTTACTTACAACAAATATTCTTATTTCAGAAAATACTCTAAAAGAGCAAAATCATGAGTTAGCTCAGAAGCACATAGATGCTAAATATATTATAACCATAGGAAAAATGCTACCTTTCTTCAAATAATAGAATACCATACACCCTGTTGGAATTTTCAGACAGATTTACATGGTGGTATTTTCACTTGTTGAAATGAATGCATTTTTAAAACTCTGTGTTTAAAGACAGATGCATATTCGTAATGTAGTATGCTGTCGGGGCCTTGTTTCCAGAGGGTCCTTTCTGTACTTGGTGTGTGTATCTGGCACCAGGTAGGGAATTAGGAAACACTGAGGTGTCTCAAGACTACTGTGTAAGTCTGACCGTTGTCAGTGAGCCTTGCCGCACTACGTTAGCCAACCTCCACTCCTGGAAGGAAATGTATGAGTCCTGGAGGTAGGGGGGCAACTGTTCCTGTGTGAGGGAAAATGTTATGTTAGATCACAATTACACAAACTGCACTTCTGAAGCACATGTTTATCTATAGTACAGTTCAATAATAATAATAATTGTTATATATCCTAAACACCTGTGGCTTTTTGTTATTGTTGTTATTGTTAGTTCTGGGGCTTAAACTTGGGAACTGGGTGTTATCCTTGAGTTTTTTTGTTCAAGGTTAGCACTCACCACTTGGAGCTACAGCTCCACTGTAGGTTTCCTGATGGTTAATTGGAGATAAGAATCTCATAGACTTTCCTGCCTGGCCTGGCTTTGAACAGTGATCTTCAGATCTCAGCCTCCTGAATAGCTAGAATTTCAGGCCTGAGCCACCAACACCTGGCAATCAGGAAATTTGATAATGTACTTCTTTCACAAAAGAAGATATCTGAACCATCACCATAAACAAACGTCTAGAGAAGCGCTTACCCTTACTAACAGTCAAAGAAAAGCAAACTGCAGCCACACTGGGTAAATAAGGAAGGACTGGCCATGCCAGGTGCCTTCTAGGTGGGGAGTGCTCGCCTAGGTGGTGTTCCACCATGCCCTGCTGGTGGGAGTGCAAACTGGTGGAAAAAAAATGGAATTGTAAACTAAGGTTGAGCACTCAGGACCACCGAGCATCTTTTCTAGGAATATGCCAAAGAGAAATATAGTGCAGACCTGTCAGGAAGCCCTCACTCAACAGCCTTAGTCATCACTTAGAGGTGGCTTCCACTAGTGCAGCAGGATATAACTAAACTAGTATTTGCCCCCACACAGCAGAGTGTTAGGCTGCCCTGAGCTGTACCTATTCACAACAGTGCAACAGTAGCTCATGACCCTAGGTGGAACCAAAAAAGGCAGGCACAAAACCAGGCATACTTGTGGGCCAGGAATTTGGCCTAGTGGAGTGGAGTGCTTGCCTAGCATGCATGAAGACCCAAGTTCAATTCCTCGGTACCACATACATAGAAAAAGCCAGAAGTGGTGTTGTGGCTCAATTGCTATCCTTGAGAAAGCCAAAGGACAGTGCTCAGGCCCTGACCTCAAGCCCCAGGACTGGTAAAAAAACAAAAAACCCAATAACAACAACAAAAATAAGGCATGCTGTGGGTTCTTTGCTGGTTGGAAAAGGTAGTGAAATTGTAAGGGAGGGAAGGAGTATAAATCTTTCCTTTATCCACTACATAAAGGAGATAGTGGTACCCCAACTCATCTTATTTTTAGCCAAAGTGATGTCTCATCTCTCATCTCTTGGGAGTTCCTGATGTGGAATCACTGCTCTGCCTTTGCTTGGGGCACCTTGTGTGTTTGTGTTTGTGTGGGGAGAGAGTGTGTCAACTAAATAAGGTTCATAGTCTTCTTTATCTTTTATCTTATATTTTGGAAAACCATGAAGTTTTTTAGAAAGCAGTTGTGTTTGTCGAATTGACTGTATTCACTGTGCCATTGGAAAAGGAATGGTGGCTGTTGTGTTCACTGTGAGAGGGTCTGGCCTCGGGAGCTGTCCTGGGGAATGCCCTGGGGTTTGCACGGGCGTCTTAGCCTTCTGACTACCCGTTGCTTGGTAGGAAAAGAGTATGGGCTGCTTTTGTTCAAGAATTTGGAAGACCAGTTTGACTCTGCTACCCCTTTAACATTGTCCTATTGTTCTCACAGGAATGGAAAACCGGAAAGAGGAAGGCAGAAAAAGATGAACTGGTGGGAGTTATGATATTTTCCACCATGGAACCAGAAGCACCTGACTTGGACCTAATAGAAATGTAAGTGCCACTGCGAAACTTCCCTTCTCTCCATCCGCATCTGCCTCCTTTGGCTTATGCACTTGGCCCAGTTTCCACAGTTGTAATTCACGTGGAATGAGTGGGGTTTGTAGTCAGGTAACAAGGTATCAGCTGCACACTTCAGTCCTGGCTTTCTGGCTGATCAGATTTTCTGGTTGACACAGTTATTTCCAATAAGGCATATTCTTATGCCAAAGTGAACCACCAGTACTCACAGTATCTAGCAAAGCAGATTTCTGGGGTTTTTTTTGCGGTGCTGGAATTGGGATCTGTGGCCTAGCATGTGTAGCCAGCCACGTGCTCAGCCACCTAGCTGCACCCACAGCCCAGCAGAAAGCTTGCAAGCACTGCTTTGCTTTGTGTTCTTCACATTGTTTAATCTTTGCTTACTATAAGTTCTTTTTTTTGTCTAAGATTAGTAAGAAAAAAAAGAAGCTGTTTTCTTTTAAATATATTGCTTTGTGTTAGCCAAAAATATAGACAAGAAAAAAAAAAGCATGCAGACTCAATTGGTGTTAATACATTGTATAGAGATTCCCAAACCCTTCTCTAAATATATGTACATTTGAAAAGTGTGCAATCTTGTGGCTCACGCCTGAGATCTGAGGATCCAGGTTCAAAGCCAGCCCGGGCACCAAAGAACCTGATTCTTATCTCCATCCAGTTAACCTCTAGAAAACAGAAAATGGGAAGTGGGGCTTGGCTTGAGGATAGGGAGGTAGCCTTGAGCTGAGACAGTACCCAGGCCTAGGGATAAGGCGGTCGCCTTGAGCTGAAGAGATCAGGCACAGCACTCAGGCCAAGTTCAAGCCCCATGACCCCCACCCTCCACACACACACACTAATAATAATCTTACTTTATACTCTTGGGGTTTTGTTTAGGTGGTTTGGTGCTTAAATTTGGTACCAGGGCTTGAACCCAAGGCCTGATATTTACTAATAAGCTCATCTTTACTACTGAGCTTTAGCACAGCCCCTGTATTTTGTCTTACAATCTTTTTTTATCCAATGGTATGTCCTGGTTTCTACAGGCTAGTAGAGCTTTCTCAAATCCTTAAAGAGGTTCTGTCTTGAGTATTGCTATGTGGTATGTTCTGCCCTTTTTTTTTTGTCTTCTTTCATTAAAATACCTAACTATGAACAATGAAGAATCCCAGCACTTACCTAAAGGACACATTCAGGGAATTATGGATTTATTGCCTTTAGAGTAATTCATTAGAATTGAGGAAGAAAGGAAGCAACATTCAAATGCACAGGGAAGATTTTTGAAAGTCAGAATCCAGCCCCTTGGAAGACCCACCTAGTGAGTTGAAGGGCAGGTAAAGCATGTAAGAAAGCAAGAAGCTGGGCTGGGATTGTGTTGTCAGTGCCTGTCCTCCTGTGTGACTGACTGGTGGTGTCTCTGCCCTCAGAGAACAGAAGTGTGATGCTGTGGGGAAATTCACCAAGGCCATGGATGACGGCGTGAAGGAGCTGCTGACTGTGGGCCAGGAGCACTGGAAGCGCTGCACTGGGCGTGAGTGCCTCTCCAGGCAGCCTGCCTGTCTGCTGGGTCCTTGGGGACCCGACGCTGACACAGAATGACATAGCTTTGGCTTGACTTCACTTTTCCATCCTAACGAAGTTAGATCCAAAAGCCTCATAACACCAAGATTAGTTTAATGTTCAGTTATCTGGGATTTTATTATCTGTGGAAAGTTAATTCTTTTGCTCATTCAGAGTGAACTTAATTTACTTTTTTATTTTGGACAGGAATTAGCCATGAATCCCAGGCTGGCCTCCAACACTCATTCCTTCTGGCTTAGCCTCCGGGTGCTAGAATTCCAGACATCCTGAGATTTGAGCCTGTTGGGTAGTTTCTTGTGCCTTATTTCCCTCTCAGTGGAGATAGCATCTCCGAGTGTGGGCTGGTACACTGAGCATGTGTGTGGAAGTGCCTCATCCCTGAGGAATATCCCTGAGGGGCATTCCTAAAAGAATGTTTTTTCATTTGTGTTCCATAGGCAGTGAATTAATGATTTTAAAAAAGAAAAGATGAATTGAAAGCCAGGCATGGTGGCTCACGCCTGTAATCCTAGCTACTCAGGAGGCTGAGATCTGAGAATCCCGGTTCAAAGCCAGCCTGGGCACTAAAGTCTGTGAGACTTTTATCTCCAGTTAACCACTAGAAAACTAGAAGTGGGGCTGCGGCTCAAGGGGCAGGCCATAGTTTTGAGCTGAAGAGCTCAAGGACAATGCCCAGGCCCAAGCCCCACACACAGCCGACCAAAAAAAAAAAAAAAAAGTTAAATGAACAGGTCAATAATCCATTATTCATTTTTGTATCAATATTTTATTAAAGACTATACACTATTTTGATCAGCCCTAATGTCTCTTACTAGGAAGTAACACCTATTAAATGACAGTTGCATCTCAATTCAGCCTGCTTAGAAGTGTAGCTAACCATTTCTTCTTTTTTCTCTTTCAGCACTCCCCAAAGAATACCAGAAGATAGGGAAGGCCTTGCAGGGCTTAGCAACGGTGTTTAGTTCTAGTGGTTACCAAGGTATATGTTTTGGGGGGATTGTTTTTGTTTTCTTGAGTAAGACATCATAATTATACACATCTGTGGATTACAGTGTGTTATGTCAGAGTGTATATTCCCTGGGAACTGATATTTTCTTCTCCTTTTGTTTCTGTTTGGAGCCTTCAAGCCCCTCTTCTAGCTTGTTGGAATATAATAGGCTATTTGGAGCTGTGGTTGCCCTCCTGGGCTGCAGGGTACTAGAACTTACTCTTCCTAACTGCATTTGGCAGCCATCTGCCCTCTGCCCTGCACCCCTGCCCAGCCCAGCTCAGCCATTGCTGCATTGGAGAGGACATGCCTTTAGTGCCTTAGCCAACCTCTCACTTCCTCAAGGTCCTGCACCCAAAGTAACCACACTGCAGTGCCCTTGTCACTGTCACATACCTTGGCCTCGTCATGGAAGGTGATGATCGTTTGTATTTTCTTTCTAGCCTGTATCTCCCCAGAGATGCAGTTGGAAGCACTGAGTGTGCGTGCTCAGCGCAAACCCCTCACAAGAAACCAGGCAGTGCTGGTAGAGATTCATGAGACCGGGCTTACTAGTTTGAAAGTGATTGAAAATTTCAAATATTTACCAATAAAGTGTGTGACAAAAATATTTATTTTAATGAAAGGCAAAGAAACTAATACTAAGCTGAGCTGCTGGTGAGACTATGAATCTTTTCAGGTGAAACAGACCTCAACGATGCAATCACAGAAGCAGGGAAGACGTATGAGGAGATCGCCAGTCTCGTGGCAGAGCAGGTACTGACACAGTCACACAGCCGAGCTAGCGCTTACGCTGTCAGTCCACACATATCAGACAGATCCAGAGAAAAGCCCTCATTTCCTGTCTCCATGTTGTCATTGAACATAGTGTGTCTCTGGTTACCACAGTGGATGGAGAGAGCTGGATGTGTCATCAAGACGCCTAGTGAGGTTGGCATCATAGCTCAGGGAAGAGTGCCTGCTTAGCACTGGTGATAACTCTAGATTCAATCTACAGCCCTAGAAGAAGAAAAAATCTAAATGAACGCCTTCCATTATGACATCTCTGAATCACTCTTAGCCATCAAGGTAGCATGATGTGCATGAGAGAATACTGCCTCAGATCTGCCTGGGCTGTCGTTGCCTTTCTCAGCCTTGGTTTCCTCATCCAAAATGGTAGGTAGTGCCTACTGTGCATGGTTCTTAGAATTAAAAATTCAGGAGTAGTGGTGTAGTTCAGTGACAGAGGGTGTGAGCCTGGCATGTAGGAGGCCCTGAGTCCTATCCCCAGGAACACACACAACTGTGTGCACACACACATGTGCGCACACACACGCACACACACACACACACACACACACACACGCAGCACAATCTTAGCCTAGGCCAAGCCTTTGTTATTTACTAGAGTCTTTTCCAATTTCAGTTCTTTGTACAGAGAACAGATAATAAGTTCTTGGAAAAGGATTATCATAGGAGTTATTTCAAATCCCTAAACTAAAAACGTACCAACTAGCAGGACAATACTGTCTCACTTCTGTCATTTTCTTAACACTGTCCAAAGTCTGGTGGTCTTGGAGACTGTGTTCCTGCAGGAAGCTAGTGTAGGCGCTCGCATGGCTCCTCAGTGCGGAACACGGGTGGTTTGGCTAATGCGGCCCCCACATAGGCCAGCTTCTTATCCTTGGCTTTCTGAGTCCCTCTGCCAATTACAGCCAGCCTGTGTCTCATTGCAGCCAAAGAAGGATCTTCACTTCCTGATGGAGTGCAACCACGAGTACAAAGGCTTTCTCGGCTGCTTCCCAGACATCATCGGTGCTCACAAGGTAATGGTCGCTGGTTTACAGGATGCCCTGCCAGGTGAATCCGAGTAGACCTGCATACCCCGAGTCCGTGTTTTAGGTGTTCATTTTTCACTGTTTGATTGTTCTTTGATATGTAGTCCAGGCTGGCCTCGCTTTTACCATGTAACTAACATAGCACTGGGGATCAATGAAAAAATAATTACAATTCCCATAACAAGAATTGTAATCTATATCTAATATTGATTTGGGGCATTCTCACATTTTAATTTCTGGCTAATTTTTTCTTGCTTTTTGAAATCTCCCTGTTATCTCGGTCCTGAATGAGTGCTTTATCAGCCTTGGCATGCAGGCTCCAGTGCATCAGGACCGCCTTGTGTCTCTTAGAAAAGTCCACAAAGGGCTAGTATGTAATCTTAGACTGCTGGCATTTGGCCGGCTTAAGATGTGCTTCATAATTTAAGAACCAAATAGACTGTATAACTTCAGATAACTTAAGATAAAACTCGGCAGTTAGCTTCTGGTAGGATTTAATGCTAGCACAGTTAGAACTCTAGGCATGGTGGCTACTATATGCATAGAATGTAGGGTGCTTCTTTGCTGGCACCCTAAATAGTGAGGACAGTGAGTGAGACACACTTGCCTCATTCTCATTGCTAACCTAGGTTGATTCACTGCCTCTTACAAATTCAAGGGCCAGCCAAGCCTTGTGGTTGACACATTCAAGTGCCAACTCATAAAATATTCAGAGAGAGAGAGAGAGACCCACTTATATGCACTACAATGTATCTAACCACATGACCATCTCCTGTCTCCCTGTTATATACGATTAATATCAGCATCTTACAGATATTACAGAGGCAGTGTGAAATTTGGTTTTCTTTTCTATTGTAGCATTGAACTAACTTGAACTTTAGATTACTTACATTTTTTTTCAAGTCCAGCAGTCTGTTGCCTTCCAGGAGATCTGAAGGAAGTTGAATGTAGAAGCTTTTCTCTATTTTGGTTGTTTCAGTGTTTTCCTGTTGAGGGCCAAGACAGTTATTGAATAGCTTGGTATTGCTGTCTGTCTCTCTGTCTGATCTATCTACTATCTAACTAACTTGGAATACAAACCCAGGACCCCGGACATTCTAGGAAAATATTCTACCTAACATCTTACCCACCACCACTCTTTTTTGTTGTTGTTTTTGAGACAAGATATTCCTAGCTTTTTTCTCCAGCTGGTGTCAAACCCAAGGTTCTCCTGTCTCCACCTTCCAGGTAGCTTTAATGACTGGTAGACATCACCGCTGGCTGTTGAGCTAATGACTGGGTCTTTTTGTTCTGCCTCATTAATACTGTTGCATTCTCTGCCTCACAGGGAGCCATAGAAAAGGTGAAGGAAAGTGACAAGCTAGTTGCAACTAGCAAAATCACTCCACAGGACAAACAGACTATGGTGAAGCGAGTGGGCACCATGTCGTATGCTTTGCAAGGTAAGGAGTAGGCTAGGGGTAGCCAGGGAGAGCTTGTGCTGGAAAGAGGCCAAATGTGGGCAACGGTCAATTAGAACCAGTTTAAAGGCCGCCGTAAGCCCCGCCCTGCAGGATCCACACGTTACTGTGTGACTGCTCACACTTACTCGAGAGCTCTGTGAAAGACAGCTTGTAGACACACTGAAATTCCCAAGCCCAGCTTGTAGCAGCCTAACTTCCATGGCCCAGGATGACGGAGTAAAGAGAATTTGTAGGAATCATTTTGGACATCGTTTGTTGGCAAAAGGAAGGCGTTAATTTTTAGAGTTGAGTGTTTTGTAGATGGGAACGGCGAGTGGCCATTGCCTGCATTTTCCTGATGCATGGCTGGCACATGCCTAGGCAGGTGCGAGGATGTCCACAGTACCTAACGGGCAAGTCAGTGAGAGCCACCACTGCCCTCTCACCAGCTCGTCTAGCCTCGTTCCAGTATTCAGCCATGAAGTGGCCCTGTTCCACTGTGGACAGATTGGGTCCTTTTGATAGCAGAGTCTCACCAAGCAGAGAAGCCAGCCCTTGCCATTGGCGAACTTGGGGAAAACTGACGGCTCTGTTGCTTTTGTTGTAGCTGAGATGAATCACTTTCACAGTAACCGGATCTACGACTACAACAGTGTCATCCGCCTCTACCTGGAGCAACAAGTGCAGTTCTATGAAACGGTAAGAGGCCCCCCAACTTCCCCGTCCCAGCCTCCTCCTTTTAGCCTCCCATCGCCTCTCCTTTCCCCGCCTCCCACACATTTACAAGCACAGGAGTGTTGGTGCTCAGTAACTGACTATTAAAGTCAGTCTCTCTTGTTTGTTGTTGTTGGTGGTTGTGTGGCTTAAACTCTGGGCTGAGAGCTGTCCCTGAGCTCTTCAGCTCAAAGCCACCGCCACAGCCTTGAGCCACAGCCCCACTTCCAGTTTTCTAGTGGTTAATTGGAGATAGAGTTTCACGGTCTTTACTGCTCGGGCTGGTTTTGAAACTAGATCCTCAGATCTCAGCCTCCTGAGTAGCTAGGATTACAGGCGTGAGCCACTGCGCCCAGCATCCATCTCTCTTAATTTCTAATCCTAGGAAATAAGCCAAGGAAGGCTAAATTTTGAGCAGGATTGAGTTTATTTATTTTTATCTTAGTTCCACCTGCCTTTTCCTTGCTGGTATTGCTGGGTTTAAGGGGCTTTTTCGGAGTAAGAGGCCTCAGACCCTGTGTTAAAGCTCTAAGAAATCCTGACTGTGATCTCACCTCCCTCTCAGTGCCTGGGCTCTCTCCCTCAGCTCTTTTACCCAAGACTAGTGCTCTGTCACTTTGAGCCACAGTGCTACTTCCAGTTTCTGGTGAAAACTGGAGGTTAACTGGAGATAAGAGTCTCACAGACTTTCCTGCCCGGGTTTGGCTTCAAATCATGATCTTCAGATCTCAGCCTGCTGAGTAGTTAGGATTACAGGCTTGAGCCACCAGCACGTGGCTGTTAAGTAGTTTTTAAGACTACATGTGGTATAATTATTAATGACTTCAGGATTCAAAATAGAAAACTGTTTATCACTGTTTCTGCATAAATGTAAACAGCTTATAGAACCTTCCCAGGCATGAGATCTAACTTAAATTACTGGTGTGCGACATGTCTGCCTAGGAAGCAAACATGTACAGAGTTCTACCACCTACCTCAGCTGTTCAGGACCCCAGGAATAACCGAGACCCCTGGGCCTTGTAGGCATGTCTGGTATCCCTGAGACCACACTGCAGCACCCCCTGCCCTGACTGCAGTCTACACCAGGCGGTCACTGGTTTCTGTGGTCCTCTAGGGAGACTCGGCCTTCATACTTGTCAGCGAAAGGAAGGGACCGAGGCCGGCAGGGAGGCCTTAGCCACTGCCCTCTGCAGGGGAGCAGTCCCCCCTGCAGCCCCGTGGGCTGGTTGGGAACAAGGAGGCAGGCTCCCTCCTGCACAGTGAGTACCACTGTCGGTCAGCTGTGGAGGAGGAGCTCTCCCCACCCCAGGGCAAACCATGTGGGTGTCAGGAGGAACAGGAAGCCGGAGTGGCTGCTGTACCTGACATGCGGGAAGTGGGAGTGATGAAAGGCAGTCGGGTTGAAGAGGTCAAGTCTCCATGGTGCTTTATTCTCTCACCAGATTGCCGAGAAACTGAGGCAGGCCCTCAGCCGCTTTCCCGTCATGTAGCACGGAACGGACACAAGAAACGCCGAAGTGCTTCTTCCTGACTTGGGCAATGCCACTCAGTCACCTTGATTTCCTCCCTCTCATGAAAAAGTACCCGAAAGAAACAGACAGAATGCAAACCAAAAACAAAAGAGAGTTTTCAGAAATGTTTGTTGTTGTTGTTACCTGAACACGCAACATGTCCACTGTTGCGGGGTCGTCATCTCCGTATTTAAACCAATGGAAATTGTCTCTGTTTTTGGAAGGACTTCAGTGTGTCAGGATTTTGAATGGAGAGTTAGGGGATGGCCTCCACCGATACTTTACATAGAATCGAAGTTTATGTTACAGTGATCTTATAGTTGTTACCCAATGTCAGATAATTACTAATTGCTTTCTTAAAATTATAAACTATGCCAGAATAAAAAAAATATATATGTTTGTATAATTTTATAACTTTCAGTCCTTTGGGCTCCTGGCTGCTCAGGACAGTCCCCCCCCCCTTCCCATAACACAGCTGCCACTCCAGGGCTCCCATCTCAGTAGGGGGAGCACAGGACCCCCCCCCCCCTTGCATCCTGCAGGTTCTGCATCCTGAGGCAGATGGCACGCCTCCAGAGCCTGTCCAGCCTGTGCACAGCCTGCGGGGACATTGTGCCATGCTGCTCTTACACAGAGACCAGCACTATCTTCCGGGTCAAGCATGGTTCATACTAAAAAGAGTAAGAAACTTTTTGAGAGCTTCTCTGGCTGTGCCCTCTGGTGGGCAGCCATCCAGATTCCTGTGCCCTTGAGCTGGAGAAAGAGCAGCTTCTCAGAGCTTCTGGCCTTCTATGCTTGATCCCCAGCCACCCATTGGCCGGGAAGAGTGCCGCTCACTGCTGGTGGTACAGAGCAACAGATGAAAACCAGGCTTTGGCACCTGTCCTCTTGCCCCCAAAATTTGAACATTCAGGGACTGCACTAAGTAGTGCCTGCACAGCCTACAGTGATATGAAGAGCAAAGCAGTGCTTGTCCCGACTGTAACATGGGGTTTCCTGATGCTGGTACTGATGGCACAGAGCACGCTGTAGGCTTGATTCTGCCCAGTCACTGCCTCCCTCCTGCAGGCTACCCTTGCCTTCCACCGCTGCCTTATGACCTGACCTGAGGACTGTAGTCTAGAGAATGCGAAGTCTGGGCTCACAGAAATAAATGAAACCAAAAAATAGATAGATGAGGAGCTCAGTGAACATGAGGATGAGAACTTCCTGTTCTCAGTATCACGGGTTTTGTTCATATTTTATAAGTAGTTTTCCCCACTTGATCTTTCTTTTATAAAATCTCATAAAACAGTGTTTATGACAGTCATTTAATATATGTACAAATTGTAAAGAATATGTATATTTTACACGAATGTAAAAGCATGTAGAAGCCAACATATAAATAAATTGTTTAAAAAATTGTACAGTAAATTCTTAAAACACTGGTGTTTTTGGCTTGTTGTTGTTATTTCTCACTCTAGAGGCCCAGAATGATCCCACAGCTTTTCCACTGAATATGAATCCATTACTTAAGTTCCGTAGATCTTTACCAGTCCTTAAAGCATATGGTAATCACCTGGGATGCTGGAAAGAACCAGTGCTGCCTGCACCACCTCCCAGCCCTGCTGACTTAACTGGTAGGAGGAAGGTCCTCAGAGCACGGGAAAGGAGAGGGCATGGGGGCAAGGAAAAGAAAAGCCAAACCAAATATGTCCATGAGACATTTGGAAAAGTCTCCTACGGGTGGCAAAATGTTAGTGATGTGATGTATATTTCTTTCCGTGAGCTGGTTCTCCTATTTGTTTGTTTGTTTGTTTTTTGTTTCAGTTGGACATGGGGCTTAGATTCTGGGCCTGGGCACTGTCTCTGAGCTCTTCAGCTCAAAGTAGCACTCTACCACTTGGGCCATAGCACCACTAGTTCTCTTATGTTAATGTTTGATTTTGAATTGTAGATAGTACTTTTAGATATCGCAAACTACAGGTCTCCATTAACTTCCCAGTGGCAGTGGACAAGCTATAGGTGCGTATTTAGAGGAAAGGTCTGGTGGAAGATAAGGTCAGTCCACTTGTGGAGCGAGTGATACCAGTGGGCCCCCCGCCCCAGCAGCAGTCCACCAAGCGGTCACACAAGGCCCCACAGGCCTTGGCTGGAGCAAGGCTGGCCTTGAGGTCACAGGAGGAGAGAACATGGTCAGCTTTGCTTGTGGTCAGCTTTGGCACACGTGGGCTTCGCAAGCAGAGTCCCCCTCTCCTCCCTGTGGGAGCCGAAGAGCGATGGCCAGGTGCTGTGAGACTTGGGCCCAGACTTCCCGTGCAGGCCAAGCCTCCTTAGCCTGGAGGAAGGATACACTTGGGCTCAGTTCACCGTCTGTCACCTTGAGCTTGCCACTCGCATTCATCTTCCAAGAAGGGATCAGGAGAGTGCCCAAAGGTGAGGATCCAAAAATATTGCAATACGTTATTGAAAGTACTGGGATTTTAAAACTTAAAAGCCAACAGGACACAGACCTCATAACCAGGTGAACAGACCTGTCACCAAAGGATGACTACTGTCACATTCCACCAAGGTGAAGGCTACAGGGCCGGCGGCAGCCTGGGAAAACCAGGGCAAGGCAGGGGGAAATCACTGTGTAATGGACCCTGTTTTCAGCTTGGTATCACGGGTTTGTTGTGAAGCCTTATAGAGGGAAGAGAGCAGCCTTTTAGCATGAAATAATTTTGTCTCCTACTAAGGTGACACTGTGCCAAGGATCTTGTCAGGTGACCTATATTCACATCTTCACTCTGGCCGGGACTGTCCTACATCCAGCCCCATGGGAATTCTGGTGGCATTCTGGGAGCATGTGACCTGCCTATTAGTTTTCAAGCACTCTTATCTCTGGCCTCACATCTTTTGCTCACACAAATGCTCAGAGCTCCTAGGGGATCGCCTGCTCTTGTGTGCACTGCTGGGCCAGCATCTGCCAGCCACGCCTTCAAGAGTGGAACCACTGCCTCTATGGAAGCAGCCACCACAGCTTATCTGCTCTGGGCCATGTGAGTCCACAGCCAGAAGCTGCATCTTACCAGGGTAGCCTTGATCTTGTACTTCCCGTACTCCAGGCCTGAGAAATGAGTGTTGGTTACATGTAAGCTATCTGCTTTAGGACATGTTGTTACAACAGCATAGATAAAGCTTCCTCCCATCTCCTTCCTTCATTCCTCTGCCTTCTTTCTTTTTCTCTGTACTTTAACTTCAAGCCACACTGAACTCCCCAACTCTGTCCTCAGGCCCCAGGCTCTCTGTTTGAGGCCTCTCTGTAGTAGGCCCTGAAACTGCATTTAGCAGGAATCTGTAGCCACCTGGAACTAAGCTTGTGTTTCTCTTCTCTGATTCAAGTCCTTCCCTGCCTCTGGCCATCTAGCATCAGAGCTGGCGGTGGATAATCTAACGTGGGGGTGGTTTTCTCAGTCACAGAAAACACTTCATTTTTCTAGCATTCTCCATAGTCCTTACTGCAGACATGGTGACATTTCTTTCCACTGGTGGATGAATATAGTCATAATAATACCAGCACATGAAAAAAAAATGGGAGCCTTGATGTGATGGTGAGGGAAGGGGTAAGTGGAGTGGAAAGAACAATAGAGGGGCAACGGATAAGACACACGGTACATATAAATGGACATGTTCAATTGTAATCCCCTTGTGCAACAATTTGTAGATTAAAATAGATATAAGCCGGGTGCCAGTGGCTCACGACTATTATCCTAGCTACTCAGGAGGCTGAGATTTGAGGATCATGCTTCAAAGCCAGCCTAGGAAGGAAGTTAAAGATGGGACTCTTATGTTCAATGAACTAGTAAAAAGCTGGAAGTGGAGCTGTGGTGATAGAGCACTAAGCCTTGAGCACAAAAGCTCAGGGACAGGAGTTTGGCCTAGTGGTACAGTGCTTGCTTACCATGCACGAAGACCTGGGTTCAATTCTTTAATACCACATACATGGAAAAAGATGGAAGTGGTGCTGTGGCTCAAGTGGTACAGCTCTATCCTGGAGAAAGCCCAAGGACAGTATTCAGGCCCTGTGTTCAAGTTCCAGGACTGATACATTTTTTTTAAGTCTAAAGTGAAATGGCTTGAACTCAGGGCCTGGACACTGTCCTTGGGTTTTTCTCAAGGCTAGCACTCTACCACTTGAGCCACAGCACTGTTTATGGGTTTTTTCCGCGTATGTGGTACCAAGGAATCAAACCCGGGTCTTCGTACATGCCAGGCAAGCACTCTACCACTAGGCCACGCTCCCAGCCCAAAATGGGAATTCTCAAGTGATGGCCTATATATATAATCAGGAAAGGAAAAAAGGAGAGTTGGATGAAACAGATAATAGGCAAACTTTATTTTTCTAGATCTTTAAGGGTTCAGTGCAGTTGCTTTAAAGACAAAATCAGTTTCCTTGCCTTGCAGACTTGGATATAGTTTCATTACTCACCTGGTCTCAGAATTGCATCTCCTGGCTCAGAGTGGAGGGAGCAACATGGGGAGAGGGCACGCAGTCTCACAAGGGGATGGGGTCAGTTTCCCCTCACCCTCAAAAGTCCCAGCTGACTCAGCAGTGCTAATACCCCAAAGGGCCCCCAGGGGCTCTTTCTCCCCAGAACGACTGCCAGCTGGCATTCAGGAGCCCCTCCCCCCGCCCGCCCCGCACCTTGGACTAGGAGGGAGGTGAGCAAAAAAATACCCCATGGTGAGGTGTTGGAGAGTGCTGAAGAGCCTGCTTCCCTGCCAGCAGGTACCCAGGGTGGCATCACGATGGCAAAGGTTTACAGAGGTTCAAGGAAGAAAACACAGGCTGTGGCAGAGAGGAGGAAGGGAAAGCAGAGAGATGGACAGAAATAGAAGTATTCACCTCCTCATTGCTTCCTGTCCATCCATGACACCGAGTGAGATAAGGAGGGCTTACTTAGCTGAGTAAATTCTTCCTGGATGCAGCACGAGTGGCAGAGTTCACCGTCCAAGCCCATAGGTATTGAACAGAGGCTCAGGGGGAGTGGATATGCCATGGATACCAACTATGGGGCATTTTCTAGGACAGAGCATGGTTGGTTGAGAATCCTCAAATACCTCCTAATTTAGCCAGGGCTCTTCTGTATATGTTGCTATGCCGGGGGTCAAACTTGGGGCCTCAAACATGGAAAGCTGACATACCATCACTAAGCTACATTCATGGCCCAAGATGAAAACGTTCTGACAGCTAAGAGGCTCTGATATCTAAGAAGCCCTTGAGTTCTGCCTCAGCTCTCTGAGAGCAGGGACACAGGGTCAGTCTGTGGTACTGGGGCTTGAACTTGGGCTTGCACTTTTGGTTGGTTTTGTTTGGCTCAAAGTTAAGGCTATACTGCTATAGTCCGGGCATGAGTCACCAGCACGGCCTGGCTTAGCCAGCGTCTGGAGGAAGCCAGAGGAGACGGGACTCCTCAGTTAGCTGAGCCAGCCTAGTGAACAATAGCCTTTCCCCTTCCCAGTGCCGAGTCCTGTTCAGTTCTGAGGCTAAAACAGTCACACAACTTCATCTGTGATTTCTCTGTCATGTTTGTTCAGCTTTTCCGTCCATCCCACCTGCTCTCACCATGCTTCCTGTGTATATGGCAGTAGTAACTCAGACTCTTCTTTCTGGATCCTGCCAGAAGGACCAGTGGCCTGGGTGTGAGTCCGTGAGCAAGGAAACTACCCTAGTCTGCTGAATTTGCCTGTGTCTACAGGGAAACAAGGCCCAAGCACAGCAAGTGCTGAAGCCAGAGACGCACTTCACTGCTTAGGCCACAGCCCCACTTCTGGATTTTTGTACTTAATTGAAAATAAGAGTCTCATGGACTTTCCTATCCCCGCTGGCTTCACAGCGTGATCCTGAGTACCTAGGATTATGGACGTGAACCACCAAATGCCTGGCTTAATGTATTATTTTTATTATGAATTTGGAGAATTCGTTTATACCTGAGTTTCTAAGGCAGTCTTAAGCCATATGCTAAAAGAATAATCTGATCATCAGATGACAGCTGTACTAGACAGGTCAGACACTAGTCATCCAACCAAATCCATTCACTCCCACCCTTCATTCTCAGGGACTGGAGAAATCTCCACTGAGCTTATTAAGCCCAGTTCCATCACTGTGGCCAATGAAGCTTTATTTCCCCCTACCTTGAATATCACTGTGGTGCCTCAAGCTGAAAGCGGGGTAATCAAATGAAATAAAAAGCCAGCCCTGCTCTGATTGGCTACCCATACATTCTTGTTGACTTCAGACTCTGAGCCAGGCACTGGTAGCTCTTGTCTCTAATCCAATTACTCAGGAGGCTAAGATTCCAGGATTGAGGTTTGAAGTCAGATGGGCAGAAAAGGCTGAAACACTTACCTCCAATCGGCTAACAGACAGAAGTGGAGCTGAGGCTCAAGTGGTAGAGTACCAGCCTGGTGAGGAAAACACACAAGCACCCTAAAACTAGGGGGCACTACCTGATTCCTAAGTTCAAACTCCAGTGACCACAAGAACACACACATAGACAACAAAGACTGAAGGCGGGGTGTGGTAGTACACTTCTGCACTCTCAGCATTTGAAAGGTAGAGCTAGGAAGATCTCAAGTTTGAAGCTAGTCTGAGCTATACAAGCAAGACCCTAGCTCAAAGAAAAAAAAAAAAGACATGGCTGGTTGAACTCTCTCGTACTTTTGCCCAAATTATCACAAAGTATAGCTAATATACCAGCTGTGTTACAGATTTATACATGTTGCAATATGTTTAAACCTAATTAAATTGATTCTATTACGAAAGGAATCAGTCACCAGATAGTAATCTTTTTGCAATATTACTTTTCAAAATTAGCCTTATGGTGAAGCAAAATTTAGACTTTTAGAATTTCTATTTTAACACTTTCAGGCATAATAAAAATAGAGAGCATCACATACCCTTTGCACACACCCACAGTGCAGGTGGTACTGTGCCCCTCTTGAGAGGGGAACTAGTTTTCTCCAGACAACTTCCGGGCCTCAGCATACCTCTGTTGCTAGAAAGGTCTTTGGGATGGTGAGTCAAAACTTACCTGCTGTATTGCTGCTTTGGAGTGGCAATAAATACACATTTCTTTTTTTTTTTTTTTTTTGGTGGGTCATGGGGCTTGAACTCTGGGCCTGGATGCTGTTCCTAAGCTCTTCAGCTTAAAGCTACCACCCTTCCCCTTGAGGCCACAGCCACACTTCCTTTCTAGTGGTTAATTGGAGGTTAATTGTGCCTGGGCTGGCTTTGAACCATGATCCTCAAATCTCAGCCTCCTGAGTAGCTAGGATTACAGGTGTGAGCCACTGCACCTGGCTGTACACACATTTATAAATACTCTGAAATGTCTCAGACCTGTAATCCTAGCTACTCAGGGGGCTAAGATGTGAGGGCCACAGTTTGAAGCCAGCCCGGGGAAGGAAAGCTCATGTGACACTCTTATTTCCACTAAAATACCAAGCAAAGCCAAAAGTGGAGCTGTGGCTCAAGTATTAGAGTCTGGAGCACAAAAACTCAGGGGTAGGGGCCGGGAGTTTGGCCTAGTGGTTAAAGTGCTTGCCTAGCATGCATGAAGACCCGGGTTCGATTCCTCGGTACCCCACATACATAGCAAAAAGCCAGAAGTGGTGCTGAGGCTCAAGTGGTAGAGCTCTAGCCTTGAGAAAGTCCAAGGACAGTGCTCAAGCCCTGAGCTCAAGCCCAGGACTGGCAAAAAAAAAAAAAAAAAAAAAAAAACAACTCAGGGGTAGCGCCTAGGCCGTGAGTTTAAGCCCCAGGACTGGCTCCCTCCTGCCCACCCTCCACTTTAAATCTTCTTTACATACCCATCTCAAAACCCAACCAGAAGAGGGGCAGGATTAAGGACAAGAAGGACACGGGCTGTCTCTGTGAATGGGCAGAGCATGCAGCTACCTTCCTCTTTCCCCTGACTGCCTGTTTGCCAGGTTTCCTGGGGCATGGGGAGAGGCATGTTTTATCAGAGGCCCTGCCAACCTCCTTAGGTGACAAGGAGAGATAGCCATATGCTAGCCTGGAAATGTCTGCACTTCTCCCCTCATCTGCCCCCACACCTATGTAGGTTAAGAGTTGTTTTTGCAGCTGTGGTGAGGGGTAGACATGGAGTCTGAGTGCCAGGCTGGCGTGGCTTGTGGGGCAACTTGGTCTTAGAGGGAATTAGGCTATCTTGTCCCAGACACACAGGAGCTGGCCCACATCATCTTCAAACTCGGTCTGCATCACTCCCCCCAGACAACAGCCTTGATTTTCAGGAATATTCTGGAAACACAGGAAGCTCTGGCATCTGGAGGCAAAGCAACTCTGGGCCTTGGTTTTCCAAGAACAAAGCTGTCCAGAACATTCTGGCTGGCGTTTGTGTCTGGGTATCCTGGGCTCCTGGAGAATTTGCTGTCCTGGGCTGAGTGGTTATAGGCTAAAAAGCTCTACTTCTGGGATAGCCATGAGACTCGTATCCATTTAGAGGGGCTTATGTCATAGGTGCCTGGAGAATGGCCAAGATCAGTGCTCTATGTGCCATTTTTATGGGGAATAACAACAAATGAACTTCTGAACCAACCACTCCTCTCAGCTGCTCTGCAGCACCTGGCCCGCCTAGCCCACAAGTCCAGACAGACTTTCTAGGGAGCGGGGGCCCTGGGCAGCTCTTCCCAGCACCCACAGGCGTGACTTTGCAAAGGCGCAGCTGTCTTTGTGATGACAGACACCAGAAACAACCAACAAGGGACTGGCTTGTTTTCCTCCCAGCTGATCACTGTCCACTCTCTGGCAAATAAAATCTCATTGATCTTTAGCCTCAGGCTGCCAAAGACAGAGAAGCCCAGAACTCAGACTTCTAACACTCCATTTTTTTTTCTCTTGCATTTTAAGTGTCACAGATTGGTGTTTGGATTCTTGACTTCAGTGTGGGGGGAAAATCAAAAACCAAGACATGACCTAGTCAGATTGCTATTTACCCATTATCTATCAAGTAGAATTACCTACCTTCCCTCAAACACATGTTCAAATCCCATGCAATTTCAGGCCATGGGACTCAACACCAGATGCTGTGGCTGTGGCTCAGCCTGTGCAGATGGGACCAGCAGCACAGCTGGGAGAGAGACACTGCCGTCATGGCTTGTGCTTATGCTGCCTGTGGTATGTCTGGCTCATTCTGAGCCTCTGGCAAATATTAGTTGTTTCATTCTCACAGCATTGCCTTCTAAGCACTCTGCAGTACCAAGATTGCAAGTAAATTGCTGAAAGTACCCAGGAAGGAAATGGTAGTGAGGATCCCAGGGTCTGCCTAGCTGCAGGACTCTTGCGTTTAACTTCTGCATGATTCCATCTCAAGTGAAGCACAGATTTGTGGATGATCCCAGAATGAGGCTGCCGACGAGGAAAAGGACGGACTGGGTCACATGGCACCAGCGTGGACATGGCACCGGAAAGCTGAGGAGGAAGTAGAGGATTGCTCTTAAGATAGGAGTGCCCTGAATTGGGACTTCGCACCATCTTGTGCCTAGGCCAGCTCAGTGCACATGGAACATGTGGGATGGGGGCATCAGGTCTAGGCCTGCCTCACCAGAAGTGGGCCCTGCCCAAAGCCTGTCTCTGCCTCCTGGAGCTTGTGTGCAGAGCTGTGTGTGTCTTGATGGGGGAGTTGAAAGTAGAGTCCCCAACATGAGTACTCACTGTGCTAAGAGGAAAAACTGCCCAGGAGAAGCTGGGCTTTGTTTGGTTTAGAACTGACCACCGATGCCCAGGGGCCAGCTCCAGCCTTGCTTCCTATCCCACCAAACAGTGCCTCTGCAGACCACTTCCTCTAGCTCTAAGACCCCCTGATAGGCCTACAGTGAGGAGGGGAGGGTTGGAGAGGGGAGGGTCCTCTCTTGGTACAAGTTATTGCAGAACACTGGTACCCAGCTAGGAACAAGCCAAGAGATGGGGACAAATGGAGACAGGGTCCTTGGGGGGAGCGAATGGACCCATGGGCAGGGTGACACTGGGGGAGTGAATACCTCTTTCTGAGGTGGGGGCTAGATTGGGCCTCCCTCTCTCCCCCTCCGCGGCCCCTTCTACCATCACCTCCTGCTCTGACATCTGGAGCTAGGACTCAGTCATCATCTTCCTCCTCTGGCTCTGGAGCAGCCAGAGTGGTCCTGCTGTGTCCATCCTTGGGCTCCCTCACTGTGGTGAGGCCTGTTCCTACCCTTTGCCTCCAAGCATCCATCACTGCCACCTCCATAGTCCTTCCTATCATCTCAAGAGCTGAACCTGCCTGAGGAGACTCCAGATGGGACACAACCTGCCATGCCAGATCTTCTCCTAGCCTCCGCCCTGCCAGCTTCCATGTGAGATAGTGCCCAGCCACTGTGGCTTATTTTCTAAACAAGGTCTCATAAGTCTGCCTCAGCCGGCTTGGATTTACTCTTCCCACTTGCCTAGCCTGATGGCTGCACCTCTCTTGGTTGAGCTGGATCTTCCCCAGGCTGGTCTGGAACTGAGATCACCCTGCTTTCTGCCTCCTAAGTAGATGGGGTTACCTGCATGAACCACCACATCCAGCTGTACTTATATGTTTATTTTTCCCAACTAGGCCTCCAGAACTAGCCAGCTGTACATATTGTACTATGCTTTCCTGCTTCCTTCTCTGCAAGCAGCCATTTTGCCCAGCCTGGGAATGAGATTCCAGGTGACTCATGTGTTTCCATCACCTTTCACCATCCCCAGGTTCTTTCCAGAGTTCTCATGCCTAGAGACCTGCCTGATATGTCTAAGGATCTCCTGTCCGAGTGACCCTGAGTGGGTCCTTGAAGGCTTCTCTACTTCCTTGCCTACTTCTTTTATTTTTTGTTTGTTTGTTTATTTATTTATTTATTGGTCAGTCATGGGGCTTGAACTCTGGGCCTGGGCACTGTCCCTGAGCTCTTTAGCTCCTGGCTAGTCCTCTACCATTTGAGCCACAGTGCCACTTCCAGTTTTGTGGTGGTTAATTGGAGATAAGAGTCTCATAAACTTTCATGCCTGGGCTGGCTTTGAACAATGATCCTCAGATCTCAGCCTCAAGAGTAGCTAGAATTACAGGTGTGAGCCAGCCTCCTTTCCAATCCTTTTCTCTCCACCCTCCTTGGGTGAAAATGCCAGCCTTCCCCTGTATTAGCTCTGGGCAGAGAACTACTGTATGTATGTCTGTCATTTCCCTCTGTCTTTAAACAGACAACTCAAATCAGATTCACAGGCACAGCCCATCCCATTTCCATTCTGTGGTCAGCCCAGCTAGGCCTGAGTCTCCTTCTGTTAGGCACTGGGAGCCTTTGTGATGCTTCAAAATCAGGCACCCAGTGCCCCTCCCTTGCTTTAGAAGCCCTCTGGTCTTCAGCAACTCAGGCTGCCACCATGGCCTAGGGACTTGAAAATAGATGTTTGTTTCTCCCGGCTGTGGACATGGGAAATCCAAAATCAATAGTCCTGGGGAGGGTCCACTTCCTGCCTTGCCTTTGGACTATGGCCTTTTCTAGCTAGCTCATGGGTGTGGTGTGGTGTCGGGGTGAGACTCGGGGCCTGGGTGCTGTTTCTGAGCTTTTTCACTCAAGGTCAGTGCTCTATCATTTTGAGCCAAAACTCCACTTCCAGTTTCCTGGTAGTTAACTGGAAATAAGAGTCTCATAGACTGTCCTGCCTGGCTGGCTTTGAACCCAGCCTCCTGAGTAGTTAGACTTACAGGCATGAGTGGCTTTCTTATCATGACATTCAACCTAACATTCCCTCCATATGGACCTCTCTCCTAGGTTGCCTCGGTTTGTGGGGAAGGACTCCACCTTCCGCCATTTCTCTGCTTTGGTAACTTGCCTACACTGTTGTTACACTTCCTGCTGTGGCTAATCTGGCAAGGTCAGCTTCTTCCTTCCCTGCCCCTGGCATCCCTCCCAACCTGCGACCTCTGGAGGAGGGTCAGACCTGCCCCATGCCCCATGCTCCAGACAGGAAGAGCCACTTGTCCTCAGGGTGTACCTGAGCTTTAGGTGGCAGAGCTGGCCTCCCTGCAGAGTGCCTCCAGTGTGTTACTCTCCACTGGTAGAGATGCCAATTGCCAGGTGTGGGGCCCACAAACCACAGCAGTGTGTGCTCAAGGTGTGTATCCTCTGCTGCTTGCTTGATTGTGCAGAGAAAAGAGGGCAGAGATCCAGAATCCAGCAGGCTCTTGGTTCCTCAGCCATTGCATTCTTAGACGCCAGGAACTGCTACTCTCTGGAGGCTTAGAAGGGGTGTGTGTGTGTGTGTGTGTGTGTGTGTGTGTGTTTGCATCTGTGCATGTATGCACCAATACTGGGACTTGAACTCAAGGCCTCGCTCTTTCCTAGCTTTTCCTGTCAAGGTTGACACTCTCCCACTCAAGCCATAGCTCTACTTCCAGTGGGTTTTGTTTTGTTTTTGTGGTTTTGCTGATTCATTGGCGATAAGAGTCCAATGAACTTTTTTTTTCTTTTGAGTAGGCTGGCTTTGAGCTAACTTAGATCTCAGCCTCCTGAATAGCTAGGATGAGGAATATGAACACCAGCGGGCTACTGGAACCAGGACAGAGCTTCCCAGCAGGGGTGGGTTAAAGTTTAATGGAAATTGTCCCCTCTCCCTGAAGTGCTGCAGTGGTACAAATACTGTTTCATCTTCCACACGTGCTGGTCTTGACTTGAAGAAATCTAAACTGTATATATAGCATGCCACAGTGCAGAACTTAAATTAGATGAAAACAAGAGATAAGACTTGATCTCCTCAGGTCCTTGCTGTCTGACTGGTAAACACAGAAATCCTTCCCAGCCAGTGAGAATCAGCTCATCCATCCAGTGTACAAACCCTGTCACCGGGGACCAAAGCGATCCAGGGAGGCTCATTGGAAGAAGGGATTCTGCGGGGAACAGGGAGGAACCGAGGCTCATCTGCTCAACCCACCGCCCCTCTGCCTTCCACAGGCTCGGGTCTCCGGTCTCAGGAGCAGCTGAGGCCTCTCACCTGGGTTTCCGCCCCGTCCTGGGCACCTGGGGGGGGGGGGGAAGTCCACCCGGGCCGTTCGGTGTACAGTGTCCCCCAGATCCCTGCCCGAGGGCGTCCCTGGGGACCGCTGTCCTGGGGCCCTCCGGAAGTCCGGCCAGGACAGGCCTCCAGAGAGGGGACTCCGCGCTCGGCCCGGGGCAAGCGCACCACGTTCCGGTCCTCTGTCGGGAGAGAGGAGCCGGGTATTTCTTTGGGGTTTGGGGATGGTGGAGACGCGCTGGCTGACTGTGGGGCCACACGCTGATAAGCCGTTACGCGGGAAGGACCCAGAACTCCAGACCCACCCCAGGGCCACTCCGCGCGCCTGGCCCGGGGCCGACCGCGGAGCAGGGCAGAGCCTAGGGCGCGGGGCGGCGCGCACGGGCGCCGGGGCAGCGCTCGGGGAGGGCCCGGGGGCCGCGGGGTCGGGGCTGCAGTCCCGTCACCACGTCCCGCTGGTCCCCCCGGACGGGGCGGCACTTCACCGCCAACTCCACCCGCACCTCGGCCCGGAGGGGGCCGGGAGGCCGGGGCGGGGAGCGGGGCGGCGGGCGGGGCCCCGGGCACGAGGCTGCCCTTATAAGGCTGTGGGGCTTCCCGGAAGGCTCCGAGCCTCCGCCTCCGCCTCGGCCGGGAGGAACGCGCGGCGTCTCCCCGCCGGCCGCAGCCTCGCCGGCGAGCGCGGGGCAGCAGGGGCGCGCGCGGCTGCCGGGGCGGCTTCGCGCCCTCACCTGCGGGGGGCGGCGCGAGGAGGGGGGGAGGGCGGGGCGGAGGGCGGGCGGGGCGGAGGGCGGGCGGCGGCCGGGAGGAGCCGGCGGGGCGGGAGCGGCGCAGAGAAACTCCGGGAACTTTCGGGCGGCGCGGAGCCGCAGCGGGCTGCGCGCCCGGCGCCCATGGCCCTGAGCAAGGGGCTGCGGCTGCTGGGGCGGCTGGAGCCCGCGGGCGGCGGCGTCCTGCTGGAGGCGCGCGGCCGCGGCGACGCTCTGCTGTTCGAGGCCGGCGCGGTGGCCACGCTGGGTGAGTACCGCGTCCCCGGCCGTCGGGAGCGCCCCGTCGCGCCCCGCGGGGGGCACCGGGGTGGAGGAGGGGGCGCGGGGGTCGGGCGCGCTCAGCCGGGCGCCCCGCGGGGCCCCGCGCACCTGCTGGCCCCGAGCAGGGGTGGCGCCCAGACACCAGCTCCGACTCGGGGAACCGGTCTGTGACACCTGGTGAGAGAGAGAGAGGCATCGAGGGCTGCCATCTCCAGAACCGGGAAGTGGGGATGGCGCGCCCGTGGACCTCAGGAGCCGGGGCGCTGCCCACGGCGCGCGAGGGGCCGCCGAGACCTCATCGCAACCAAGTTGCACCCTTTTCTGGGCGCCCTGGTTGCATCCCCATTTCACAGATGAGCAAACCGAGGCCTGAAGAGGCTGCTGCCCAAGGCCGCGGTCCCCCTGACATCTGCGTGGCTCTTCTTTGGGTAAGGTCGGGCCATCATGCACGGCTGGCGGGCATCGCCAGGGAGGAAGTGGTATACATGGCAGGATGGCTTTGTGGCTGACTTAGCTGACACCAAATGGGCGACACCGGGTATGGCTGCTGCAATGCTCACCAGGAACCCTGGAGAGCAGGCACGGGGGGCGGGGGGCGTCCAGCCTCGCCCTCTTCCTGGTGTTCTTAGCTACGAGCGCCCAGGACAGTCTGATCCCTTGTGTCTTCGGTGGCACTTGCTTGCACAAGTCTTCGTAAGCATCTCTGGTCTGGTTTCCCCGTTGGTGTGCATTGACTGCAGTTAGGATCCGTGCGCATGTATGTATATCTTGAAGAGAACATGTACTTGTGATTGCCATTGACTTTATCTAGTCAGGGGTGGTGCTGCATGCCTGTAGTCCTAGCTGCTCCTGGGAGGATCGCTTAAACCCAACCATGGACAGAGTACATCTCAAAACAAACCCACACGTAAAACAACAACAACACCAAAAAGCACAAACCCTGAAAACAAAACCCAACTCTTAGTTGTCTGGCTGGCTTCCAGTCACTTGATTTACTGAAACAATGTCTCCAGTATTCTCAGCATCCAAATGTGAAGCAAATGACGGATTAAACCATTACCAGATTACTCCAACTGGGTTCTGTGCTAAAAAAGTCCAAGTTTGGTCATTTGTCATGGCCTTGAAGGGAGAAAAAAAAAATCACAGAAATTTCCATTCCATTTTAGGTGTCTACTTCATACCCCACTTATCAGTATGCAGAGATTAATTTCATGGCACAAAAGTCCTGTTTCATCAGAGAGATTAAATGCCTTTCCGTTGGATGGCAGTGATGTTAAGCAAAATTGATACATATGTAAGAATTCCTTTGAAGCCACTTGGAACAGCGGGCTTCATTTTTTTTTAAGAGTGAGGATTTAATTATGATTAGCAGAAACAATGCACATGTTCCATTAGGAGGTTGAGTTTGGGCCCTGATGTTTTAATATTGAGTTGTGATTCCGTCCACAGGATATAACACCAGGAGGTGTGATCCACGTTTGTCCCTAGCATTTCCTTCATTAAATGAAATGGATCTATTCTTAAAAAGAACCAGTAACATTTAATGATATTGGTCCTCCAAAGGTTATAAGAGCAGAGCCTTCTGTTACTAGAAAGTTACTGATTCAAACTGTAAAACAACCCACTATATCATTGTTGGGTAGTGTGGCTCTTGAAATTCTCTTGTTCCTAGGGCCAAGTCATGTGTTTTCCTTGACAAGGTAAAAAGAGCTTTCCCCTTTTTACAGGAAGTTTTGCGTTCTCTCCTTTGGTTGGATCATACCCTGTGTGTCTGCCTAACCCATCTTGTCACTTTTTTCTGGAGGCCACAGGGTGAGGCAGCTTCCTTTTCTCTCCAGCTTTGGGTTTCTATGCCTTGTGTCCCCAGGGTGTGCTGGTAGCCTAGGAGATCGGCAGCGTGGACTCCTGCCATGTGGGTTGTGGTCTTTTCATCCCTGTGTGCTTTTACATTCCACCCAGCTGAACTGCAGATGTGTGTGTGCCACTGCCTAGGTTACCAGAATCCTCAGCCTGTGTCACCGGAGGACCTCAACCAGAGACACCTCTCTCACGAAAGGGCTCTGTGCTTCCTTCAGATATGGAGGCAGTACATGAAGTTAGGGGTCTTGAAGCCAGTTGGAGATTTTAGGAAAAGCCCACGGTGCGTGATCGACTGATGCATGATTGACTCTTCCAGTTCTAACTTGTTCTAACCCATCTTTACCTGTTCTAACCTGTCCTTTCTAACAGGACCTGTGCAGATGATCTCACACAAGGCTGTCTAGCTTGCTTGCAGTAGGATTACTGAAGGACTCATTCCAAATTTCTGCTTCTGAATGAATGAGACTGGGTATCTGAGAGCAGAAAAGCCAAAGGTACCAGCATCAGTTTAAAAGGTTTTCATCATCTTCACTGTATGAACCAGTGGTAGGAGCCTTCTTTAGTGCAGCTTCTTCCTCGCAACTTACCTTGCTCACAGTCCAGAACCAGTGGTCACAGGTCCCTCTGACTCTGCTTCTGTCTGTTTTAGACTTGGGTGGGCCTGGTGAGGGGCATGTACTGACCATCTGAGGAGTTCATCTGTGTTTAGCAGTGGTTCTCCACACCCCCCGGATGGGCTGCCGGTCAGCCTGTGAGTGGACTGCAGGCGTGGCTCTGGGTAGGTGGATTCTGGCTTGTGAAGTGCTGCCTCTCTCCCTCCTGGCTACTCAGCATCCAGTTCTCCTGGCATTTTTATAAGATACTGTTCAACTCTGACTAGGTTCTCATTTTGGCTTAGTGGCTTAAAGACTTTTCTGTTCACTTTTAATCACCAATATTCAAACACACAGAAGTAGATGGAAAAATCAACCTCCACGGACCTGCCTGTCTGTCGTGTTGATAGTTACCAGTACATTGTCAGCATTTTCACCCATTTGTGTGTGTGTGTGTGTGTGTGTGTGTGTGTGTGTGTGTGTGTGTGTGTGTGTATTGAGGCTTGAACTCTGAGGCTTGAGTTTTTACTCAACTGTTTTGCTCAAGGCTGGTGTCTTACCTCTGGAGCCATGCTTGCAAGCCCCTGGCTAATTGGAGATAAGAGTCTCCTGGACCTTTCCGCTCAGGCTGGTTTGACCCCTGAGCCTTACATCTCAGCCTCCCGAGTAGCTTGGATCATAGGCGTGAGCCACCAGTCAGTGCCTGAGTAGTCCCATCGCTCTGCATCTCACAAAAACAAATGAATACTTTAAAGTTCAGTTGGCTCAGTGCCAGAAGTTTCCGTTCACTTGGATTGAGGTTTTTTTCTTGACTTCTGTTTATCCAGACAAGATTTAAACATTATTGTAAATTGAGAAATTGTAATTCTACATGAGCATGGGGACAAAGTGACTGCACTGCAGTGATTCCATGTACCAGCTAGTACACATCAGCTCAGATAGTTATCATAGTTTGTGATGCAAACATTTACATTTACTCTCTCAGTCACTTGAAGATACCCAGTACATTACTGTTAACTGTAGTCGCCTGGCTGTGTAAGTTCATAATTTACCTGGCAGGTTTCAACACAGAGTGCTCAGTCCTTTAAACCACAGCTTAAAGAACACAGCATTCTGGGGGGGGGGGGCTCCCTCGGCCCGCCTTTGACAGTACTAGGATTGGGAGGAGAAAGTCTGGACCCTTCTGCAGTACCAACACTAGCTCAGGGATGTGCCCCTAGTCTCTGAAAGTGCTTGCCCTTCTAGAGGACACTCTACCATGAGACAGCACCCACAGGCTTGCTTTGAAGATGATTCAGTTTGCTTCCTGCTTTGGAGGGACCTTCTCCCTGTACTCCCTGCTGGCTGTATGGTATGGTGTCCACCCCAAGCCTGACTGGACCCAGGCCAGCTGGGCATCTCCTGCTCTGAAGGTCCTTGGTAGTCCAGAAGTTGGTTGAAGAGAAGAGACCTGGCCAGGGTGAGTCCCTGCCGGCCACATTCTAGACCTGGCTTCCAGTTTGTCAGGCATGGTTTTTTGTTTTTTTAAGGTAGGAGGAGGAGATGTGTTATATTCAAGCTCATTTATATTCAAGCTCATTTTTGTGACTGGAAACATAATAAGAGTTAAGCATGCAGGGTCTGCCCACTGGCTCTCTCTATAGGAGAGGTTTACAGACAGTAAGCTGGCATGTCTTTGGCATACAACAGTCTGTGTCCATTCAGAAGCATCCCTTGGGTGCCCAGGTTTCTCTGTGTGGTTTTTGCTGTTCAGTTGCTGTGATCCTGCCACCTGAGGATGGAGACTATATGCTGTCTCCCCTCGTCCACTTGAACTGAGCTCTGGGTAAAGTGTTCCATGCTCAGGTTTGGGAGTGAGATTGAGATCTGTAAGGATTTCTGGGTAAGGCTGGGTGCATGGTGGCTATTCTACCATGAGACATACATCAGATCAGGCCAGGAGAATGTTTGCATCTGACCAGGCTGAACATTTAAACCCCAGACCCCTAAGTCCCTTAAGCTACCTGACATTGCTGTCCCCACACTCAGATCAGTCTCCGTCCCTTTCAGTACAAAGCAGAGCAGATCAGGGCACTTCCTGTTTCCAGGGCCCCACTGGAAGTGGCTTTCCCCGACTGTCCATGCCCATGTGAGTCATCTCTCAGAAACTTCCCACAAGTGAATGGAAGCCACTGAATATATGCATGTCTCAACCCAGCATTCTACCTTAGAAGTTCAACTAAGAAAATATTCTCAGATCAGGCTGGCCAAGTGGCTGAAGTGCAAGTATAAGACCCTGAGCCCAAACTACAGTACCAACCAGTAAGA
Source organism: Megascapheus bottae (assembly GCF_031878675.1). Taxonomy (NCBI): domain Eukaryota; kingdom Metazoa; phylum Chordata; class Mammalia; order Rodentia; family Geomyidae; genus Megascapheus; species Megascapheus bottae. The sequence goes on along the minus strand of NC_143516.1, from coordinate 6,343,856 downwards.
AAAAAAACTATTCTCAGACCATGATCCCTACTTTTACTATAAGGATGTTGGCTGCAAGCCATTTAAAAATTTTTTAAAGTTTAATAAACTTAAGTTGAACTTGTCAGCGGTCAATTTTTATTTATTTATTTTGTTGGTTGGTTGTGGGGCTTGAACTCGGGGCCTGGGTATTGTCCCTGAGATCGTCAACTCAAGGCTACTACCCTACCCCTTGAGCCATAGTGGCATTTCTGGTTTTCTGGTGGTTAATTGGAGATAAGAGTCTCAAGGACTTTAGTGCCTGGCCAGGCTTTGAACCCGATCCTCAAATCTCAGCCACCTGAGTAGCTAGGATTATAACTGTGAGCACTGTACCTGGCTGGATAGTGGCTAAGATTTTATTACCGTATGCCAGGTGCTATCCCACCTAGTTTAATCTTAATAACAAGGCAGATGTTAATAGCCTGCATTTTATACCTGGGGAAGCTGAAGCATTGGAGGCATAAAAATATGCCCAAGTTTCCCCTGTAGTTAGAGGCAGAGCCATGGTATGAGTCCAGCCCAAGGGCTTTTCCAGAAAACAATGTAAAATCTTGTTCTCAGCAGAAAAAGAAATGAAGATCTATGTGGAAAAACCCCTTTTGTCCCACTGTCTTTGAGCTTTGGTTAGGTTTTAAAACTCTCATGTCAGAGAAGTGGAGGCTTGACAGAGAATGGGCACAGCCACTCCTGTTGGGATGCGTGCACGGGTGCCTCTGGAACACTTTCTCATGGAGGAGGTTCTACCAGTTACCCCCAGAGCAGAGGGCAGCATAACCAGGAGGAGCTTCGTGTTTATGTGTGGCATTCAAGCCTATGGTTCTTTAGGCCAGAGTTGTCACTGCCCCTCCTCCCTCCTGCCTCCCTTCCCTCCCTCCCTCCCTTCCTTCTCTCCATCCTTTCTTTCTTCCTTCCCTCCTTTCTTCCTTTCCTGTCATTCCTTTCCTCCCTCCCTTCCACCCTCCTACCTTTCTCCTTCCATCTCTCTCTTTCCTTCTTTCAATCAGCAAATCCCAAACGTCACACGGGAAGGGGTTTCAGCATGACATTTTCATAGATGTGCATAATATCCTCTGATGGGAGGTACCCCCTCCTTTGCTATCCTTTCTTCTCTCTCTCTTCTCTTTTCCCCTGCTTGCCCTCCTTTTATTTTCATGATCCCGGCTATTTTGGTTTGTTTCCCCCTCACTTCCAGCAGTTAGAGAAAGCATACACTACTTGTCTTGGTGGGCTTGGATTATTTTACGTATCTCAGATGACACCGCTTCATTGTGTATAACATCTGAGTAAAGCATCCTCACGTGCAGACACTCATCCGTGCACGGGCACCGAGGCTGGTTCCATGACATGATCCTGTGGCTGGCGTGTGGGGATGTGTTCCGCAGAGCTGTCAGGTGCTTACATGTGGACACTGAAGCCTGACACCGCGCCAAGGTGCTGCAGACAAACTTGGTTCCCCAAGATCCTGCTTTGTGTGTGAGAACTACCAAACAGATGGGAGGGAGGAAGGCATGGTGTGGGCTAGGTCCCCCGACACCTGCGGGGTTTGAGTGTGGAGAAACTCCTTCATGAGGCGCTGGACACCATCTTGGGCAACAGCCCTCTGTTGGCTGCCAGGTGAATGTTCAGAACTTCGCATTGTGCTTTGCATGGAGATGTAGCTGGGCAGCCCCTTGCCGAGAGCCTGTACTGGAAGGCTGGCTGCACTGGGCTGGGCCTGTGGGCCAGAGCCGTCTTTACTTGTGGCACATGGGGCAGGCGGGATGCTGGCTCCTAAAGCTCCCTGGACAGAAAATGCCTCAGAGCAGGCAGGCGGATGCCCTGGGCCCCCATCGGCTGGCAGTTATATTGGACTTTATAAGTAGCGGGAGCTCCTCCCCAGAAGAGAATGTGGAAGTCAGAGCTCACGTTTAGGCAGATTTTTGAGGAAATGAGACCCCCACAGTGAGGTGCCTGTGGTCACTGGAGTGCCCCACTCCTTTTCTATCCTTTTACCCTCCTGCCATCCCAGGCCCCGTGCCCAGTATGGCAGCCACAGACCCCTGAGGGCATATCTATGGTAAAAGCAGGCAGCTGGTGCAGCTGGTGTCACCCAAACTTACCTCTGCCTGCTCACCATTGCCTGACCTTGGTACCTCTAATCACTGTACCCTGGATTACCAATGGAACCAAGAGATATCAAGGTTTTTTCCTAAGATTCAATTTAGGTGTTTATCACTTAGATACTCACACATCCCAGTTGAAACAAAGGATGAATTCTGCCAGAAGCTACTTTGAAGAAAGGAGTCCATCCTCGAGATAAATATTTTCCTTTGCAAACACTCTTTGTACTCAGAGGAGTCATTTTCCCAAGTGATGTTTTTCCCAGAATAAGTGTCTCCCTTTGAGATAAGATATTCTTGCTCAGTTCCCAGAGCACACTTATTACTTGGACAAACAGGCAAGGTCAGAGGAGAGAGCTGCCTTTTTCTTCCTTTGTTTCCAACTATGTGTCTTCCCTTAATAAGGGTGTGTGAAGTGTAGAACCTGTGCACTTTAAGTCAAGCTGTGTATTGGTTTAATGTTTATCTGATAGCTGTCCCTGATTCCCATGCAATCCTCTCCCTGATCTGTGCCGCCTGCCTCTCCAGCATGGCTTCACCCACTTCCAAGTTGGAACTGCTCAGAAACTGGGATGTTAGGGGACGTGACCTAGCTGGAAGTACCATCTCAGATGGCTTTGAGGTCTGAGCTGAACCTAAAAAATCTGATGTAATATATTTTTTTCATCAGTTGCTTCTGAAAACACGTGAAATCATCTCCTTAATTCTGCTACTTTCCTCTCAGAATATCAGCAAAGAGCTTAAACCAAGTGATAGCAATTTAAGTTTAAATTGGGAACTCAAAATATGGTTATTGTATCATCAACCATGCACCCTCCAGACAGTCTGGTAGTTATAAACATTGTTGATGACCGGATACAACAGGATGTTGTTGTCTACTTTAGTTTTATTGTTTATTGACAGGGGACATTATAATATCCATTAAAATATTTTTTTAAAAAAGTTGACAGGGAGTCTGTCTGAACCTCCCCTGAGGCTTTCAGGGTCTCCTCCCCTACCCTGAGCATCTTTTTTTTTTTTTGGTCAAGGTAATGTAGAGAGGGGTTACAGTCACATTTGCCAGGTGGTAGGTGTATTACTTCTCCCACATTGATACCCCTTTTCATGGTTTTGTCCCCATTTCCCTCCCACCCTGACCGTCTTTCAAAGCTGGGAGTCTGCTGGACTGGTGTTTGGGGCAGGGGTGGGGAGGCTGTTCCTTAGGCCTTCCAGGCCCCTGGAAAGCCAACTGCTAGGGGCTTCTCTGACCTCTGGTTATAAGAGGTTGTCCAGCTCTCTGCCTCTGCCTCTGTCTCTCTCTGGATTTCCAGCATGCTGGAAATGATATGATTTTTGGTTCAATATGGAAAGTTGTTTGTAATTTGTAAGACAGGATATATAAGTGCAGAAGCCTAAACATTTGAAATGTACAAAACACAATTAGACTCTGCTGTTTTTGTGTGAATTGCTCGACCTCCCAGTTTCTAAGTGTGTCTGATTTGGGCTGTGTCCTCCCTTTTAGGTTTCTGGTTCAGCTTACTGTCAAGAAAATTAGGTTACTGAGAGCTTATTGGAACTTTGCTGTCTGGGAGTGAATGGGGAGCCAGCTGTGGTGGCTTACTCCTGTAATCCCAGATACTCAGGAGACCAAGATCTGTACAATCACAAATTGAGGCCAGCTTGGGCAAAAAAAAGTTGGCAAGACATCATCTCCACAAACAAGCTAGATAGGATGGCATGTTCCTGCTCTCCCAGCTATATGGTAAGCTTCGGCAGGAGGGCAGTGGTCCAAAGCCAGCCTCAGCAAAACCCTGTCTGAAAAATAACTAACAACATTAAAGGACTGGACATGGATCTGATTGGCTCAAGTGGTGTCTTGCCCTGAGTTCAAATCCCACCAAGAGAAAAAAAATAGCAAATAGGCCCAGTGATGCGTCTACCCTCCCCTGGACCTGTGGAGGGCCCTCTGTCCATTCTGTGACTCCCATCTTCCTCCTGAACACACTGGAGACTTCAGGTGCCCTTGACAAGATAGTACACTCAGAAACCCCAAGAGCTGGGTCCTGTAGGATCTGAGCGTGAAACCATAGTGCCCTCTGGGCTGTTGGGTGTCCTGCAGGAGGTGGACAGACACACAGGTCGTGCACCCTGCGATGGGAGAGTTGATAAAGATCAGTGGGAAATGTTGGTAGCTCTTGGCGTTGTGGACACGCAGGACGGTGGCTCATTAGAGGGGTGAGTTCATCCATTGCCTGTTTTTCTCTATGCCCAGAGATAAAAATCAATAGTCCTCCTATAGACCATTGTCAGCCAATTGGAAAATGTAATGGGAAAGAGCCTCACTCCACAGTTTCTGGGAATAAGCAAAACGTGTGAGGCTTAGAAGAAAGCTGTAAAGCTGTGTAGAAGCTCTGGTCCTTGAAGCAGGACACACATTCTTGAGTGCCAAGATCTTAGTTCTCCCAAGTCAGCCATAAATGCAAGCAGCTATAAGCAAAATTCATTCAAGAACCAAGAGGGATTTTATGTAAAACTAAATAGGCTGTTGGGTTTTGTGGGAGGGGAGACAGGCTGGGGTATTTTTGTTGTTATTATTATTGGTTCCAATAACAACAACAGCTTGACCTAGGAAGCTGTCCCTAAGCTTTTTTTGCTCAGGTCTACCACTCTACCACTTTGAGCCACAGCACCACTTCTACTTTTCTGGGGGTTACTTTGGAGTCTCATAGACTTTACTGCTCAGGCTGGCTTTGAACTGCAATCCTCAGTCCTCAGTTTCCTGAGTAGCTAGGATTATAGAATAGGCGGGTTTTAAAGAATATTTAGAACTCCTCCACACCCACACCTGTTCTTACCTCAGTCCTTCTATTTTGGTTCCTGGAAGCCCTATCCAAGCAGTTAGTTGCTCACAAGAATCTGGGATGCATTGCAACTCCACCTTTTCCTCCACCCCTGCCAGCCTCCTGTTGAGTTTCACTGCTCTGTGGAACTTCAAAATGCCCTGTGAACCTTGCACTTCTTACTCTGACTGCTGGCACTTCCAGTGGCCAGTCCATGTCCACTGCACTGTGCAGCGGCCGCCTCCCCCAGCTTCAAGTCCAAGTGGACAAGATCCCTATACAGACCTCATACTGGTAGACTTTCAGGGTTCATGAAAGAGACGTACCCCAGTATAAAAGGAAATCTCCAGTCTGGTATCCTGGCAAGGGGTTATAATTTACATATGTCAGTCAAGGCATACGTTAATAGGTGATGTTCTACCTTTATGAGGTTCCTAGGGTATGAGTCCATTTTCTGTTGCTTTAGCTGAGCACTTTATAAAGAACAGAGATTGTGTAGCTCATAAGGTCGTCTCAGAGCTCAGTGCTTGCATTGGCCTCTGGATTCCAGAGACCTGGGGAGGGCTGAGCTCTCTTTATAATAACTCACTGTGGTTCTTGGGGAAATTAATCATTGGTCTTTCATGAAGTGCATAGTAGGAAATCACTTTAGGCAGTCACAAGTTACTATGCATTTCCTCTTAAAGACCCCATCTTCTCTCAATGCTCCCTCCGTGGAGACCTTGTTTCCTGCATATGAGCCTTTAGGGGATAAACCACACCTGTACTATAGCAATGGGAACCAGAGTCAGGGAATCAGACTTTCACTAAGACTGATCACCACTGTCCTCTGGGCACTTAAGTTAGAGTCCTGCCTTGTATCATGTTCTAAACTAAATTCCAGCTGAGCGGTGGTGGCTCACACATTTCATTCTAGCTATTCAGGTACAGAGATCCGAAGATCAAGACTCTTATCTGCAATTGACCTGTAAAAAGCAAGTGGCTAAGGTGGTAGAGCACCAGACTTAAGCGGAAAAAGCCAAGCTAGAATGTGAGGCCCCCACACACAAATTTTCCAGAGATTGTTAATATAAATGGAAACAAATTACAGCTGCCAAAGTACTAGAAAAAAAAATGTAGGATGCTTTCTAGCTTTATTATGTGGAAAGACTTTCTAAGCAATGCAGATGATACCATATTAGAAGAACGGTTTAAGAAATATTTTGATTTAGATATACAAATTAAGAAAGAGCCTACTTTGAGCACAGTTCCATGAATTGCATAGTCAGTGGGTGGATCTGGTTTGCTATGTCACAAATTAGACTACATAAAAATCTAAACTGAGGCTGGGAGTTTGGCCTAGTGGTAGAGTGCTTGACTAGCATGCATGAAGACCCAGGTTCGATTCCTCGGTACCACATACATAGAAAAAAGCCAGAAGTGGTGCTATGGCTCAAGTGGTAGAGTGCTAACCTTAAGAACCCAGGCCCTGAGTTCAAGCCTCAGGACTGGCAAAAAAAAAAAAATCTAAAACTATAGCCCATCAAAAGACACCATAGGGGCCAGGAATTTGGTCTAGTGGTAAAGTGCTTGTCTAGCATACACAGAGACCCAGGTTTGATTCCTGGGTACCACATACACAGAAAAAAGCCAGAAATGGTGCTGAGGCTCAAGTGGTAGAGCTCTAGCCTTGAGAAAGTCCAAGGACAGTGCTCAGGCCCTGAGTTTAAGCCCAGAACTGGGTGGGGAGGGGGAGATACCATAGGTATTATTAGAAGATAAGCAGTAGCCAGAAGGAAACCACACACAACCCTTTGTACACAGAAAGGCTGAGATGGATGACCATAGCTTGTGAAAGAGCACCTCGCCTGTAAATTAAGAAACAGACTGCTGAGGGATACAATAGGCGCTTCTCTAAAGGAGAAAGACAAAGGACAAAACACGGGTGCTGGGGCAGCTTGCCCTCGCTCTGCCTGGCACAGCCATCTGTGTGGCCAGGCTTGGATGGGTGAAGGCTGAGGGTCACCTCCTGTCCATGTGTCCTGGGATGTAGGCATGGAGTATAATTGTGTGGCATCATCCTCCCTCAGTCGCCTCAGTGCAGCTGTGCCTGCACCCCTGTCTCCATGCTCAGGGCCTCCCCTTGTCCCCGGGACATTTAGTTCTCCTATGTGCACACTCCCTGTGTGGGCCCTAAAGGCTTCTAGACAAGCCCAGACCGGGCTTTTCCTTCAGGGAGCACCTGCTTAGGTTCCAGCTGAGACCTCCAGCCTCAGGCTCAGGGCTGAACTCTGATGCGTGAGGCAAGAGCCACTCACCTGGGAGAACCTGAAGGGCCTGGAGGATGTGGGGAGTCCAGTGTGTGGGGTGGGGTGGGGGAAACAGGTAAAAGATAAGGCATCCTACTAGTTGATAGGTGAGGCCAGGGTGAGGCTGACAGTGCAATTCCTCAGTGAAGGCTTCTGAGGCGGATAAGGAGCTTATTTTCAAGAGGTTCCCCCTTGCCCAGCCAAGGGCCTCCAGAGCTAAAGGGGACCCCTGTGTCCCCATTATGAAATGCTCACCTTATAGGTAAGATATGTGAGCACATGAAAGATCCTGTGGCCCTGCAGTAAGGCCCTGCCCAAATTTGCAAACATGGTGGCCTTTGTTGCTAGAACTTGTGGCCAAATCCCAGGGGACATCAGAACCCCTGGTGTGGACATGAGTAGCTCTGAGTCCCTGGGCCTGGCCCCACTGGGGAGCCGCTCTTCATTCTGGTGGGTACTTACCCCAGGTTTCTTGTACTCTTTCGTGGAAGACAGGAAGCATGCACCTTTGTGATGTTAGGGCTTCTGTCACCAGCCCAGCATGCTTAGCTCTAGTCATGTACCGTGTAAGAATCACATGTGTCCCCAGATACAGCAAGACATAAGCCTGTGAACACCCCACATCGCGAGTGGGCAGGCTTGGAGTTCAACTTGGGCATTTAGCTGTCCTAGGCTGTGAGCTACTGTGCTCCCCCAGAGCTGCCCCCCACCCGGACTCTGGCTGAAGCACACCCGACATAGGTGACCACTCAGGTATGGCTCACTCCTGATGCAGACACCCGAACAAGAAACTTAATCTATCTTCTGGATTCAGACATGGAGCAGGAGGACCTGATCTTGGTGGGTTGTCCAGCTCCTCCGTGGGCCTTCTGGATCTGTCTTTTCTTTGTAACTCCACTCCTCAGCCTTGCTTCGGTCAGGTCCAGAGCATACCCCACCCTCTCCATGATTCCTCACCTGGTTCTCCCCAGGATGAGCCCTCACAGAAACCAGCTCTCCACGCACAGTCCTGCAGGCCACCAATCCTCAGGGCCTCGGCCCATTCTAGGTCCTCCTCTCCCTCCCTCTGCTGCTTGCATCCCTTCCCCTAGTTGTGGCCACAACAGAGGGGAACGCCTCTCTCCCTCTTTGCCTCCCTGCTGGAGATGCAGGAAGTGCCAATCTGCAGGGAGCCCAGCCCTCTTCGGCCTGTGTGGGCTTGTGTCTCTCATCGTGGCTGTTTGGTGTCTAGGGTGACACAACTGAGGCTCAGCACCTCATTTCTCTTTGTTCCCTGTGTTCCTGAGAAAGTCAAAGTGATTCGGAGAGAGCTGTCACTTGAAACGATCATCAAGCTGGGTTGACTTCTCAGCCTTCCCTCTCACCTTCCCTGTGCATGTAGGCTCTCCTTCCCACCATGTACCAACAAGCTGTCACACTTCGTGTTAAGAAATCCTGGCCTGGTCCAATGCTGGTGGCTCATGCTCGTAATCCTAGCCACTCACGAGGCTGAGATCTGAGGACTGTGGTTACAAGGCAGCCAAGGTTCTCATCTCCAAATACTCAGAAAAAGCCATTGCTGTCCTTGAGCAAAAGAAGCTCAGGGACAGCATCAAGACCATGAGTTCAAGCCCATGACTGGTGCCAAAAAGAAAAGAAAGAAACCCTGTCCTGCCCTGGGCCCCCACCCCCACTGCCTTCAGGAGCTGTGTTTGGGTTCCTCCTGCTCCTCTGTGGATCAGGTCCCTCCCGGCTCTGCCCTCACCATTTCTCCAGGGGTTAGGGAAGCTTTGGCCTGCTAAGGGCCATTTGGACATTTAGCACATCATTATAGGCCATGCAGAATTATCAGTGCAGGCAGATGGGCTGTGGGGAGCCTATAAGCATCTTGTTGGTCTCATCGTGTCTCCAGCTTCTATGGCCCTCAGGCCAAGTTTCCTCACCCTGTGGAGAACTTTCCATCAGGGTCCCCATTCAACCTGTGCGCCCTCAGCCAGCAGCACCCCTAGGTGTCCACACCTGCGTCTCCATGCGTTTCCTCCCCTAGACTGCACTTTCCCGAGCCAAGCTGCAGCAGGCACACACAAGCTGGCATGGTGGGGTGGGGCCTTCCCTTCCCTGGAGTTCCTTCAGAGCCTCATGGGGCCGGGATATGTGGACCACTCTGTGTCGGGGGTGGAAGTGGGAGTACTGGGGAGGAGACCGGGAAGGGACTTCCCCAGGGGAGGAATCACCTGAGCCAGTGGGGGAAACCCAGGAACTGGTTTTACCGGTCTGTTCAGGAAGAAGTGGTGGAGAAACTGGAAGAGCCACCAGCCAGGATTGGGGACCCAATGCTTTTCTGATTGGAAACAAAATGAAGTGAGAATGGTGAAGTCCCACTCCAAAGGACAAAGCCCCCACTAGTCTCAGAAATGGGGCTAAGTATGCATTGGTTTTTTGTTGTTGTTGTTGTTAGTTTTTCTGGTGCCAGTTCTGGGGCTTGAACTTTGGCCCTCACACCCTGCTTGGCTTTTCAGCACTACTACTAAAACCATGCCTCCACTTTCTGATATTTTTTTTTTTTTTTTGCTGGTTCATTGAAAATAAGAGCCATAAACTGTTCTGCTCAGGCTGGCTTCGAATCTGGATCCTTGGATCGCAGCTTCTTCTCATTCTCTGTTGGGTGGAAGGCCAGTAAAGAGGCCCTGCCCCTCCTCTACTGCTTGGTTCTGAACTGAGTGGGTCCCCTTTCCTGTTCCTCCCAGACAGCCCTGCTGGTGCCAAGTTTTTCCAAACCCACCTCCCCTCCACCCCCATATGTGCAGATGGCTTTTTTGAAATCTTTCGTTTTAAGGTAAAAAGGTTGTAGTACAAAGGTTTGGTGGCTTGTCTCTCATTCGAGTCCGGTCACCTCAGCCAGTCGCCTGCTGGAATAGGGCCTGCTGTGGACAGTGTGCCAAGGCCCCAGCCATAGCTGGTTTCCAGCTCTGGCCACAGGCAACTCAACCTCCCTCCTGTTTTCTCTGGCTGGGCTGTGACGTTCTGTAGCTGGTTGGAGGTGGAACATTTGCTTAGCTGATGCTTTTTGAGGTCTCCCCACTTCCCCCCGGGCTCTTTGTGGCCTGGATATTTTGGAGAGGGAGAAAGGCAGTGGCAGGACAGAAGAGTTCCTCAGTGAATAATGAGCCAGTTGGCTTTGTCTTGGACTCAGCTAGTGTTTCAAACAGATGTTTTGATTTCTACTTTGCTTAGCAACCCTCCAACAGCCTCTCAAGCCCCAGGGAAGCCATTGTCTTTCTGAAGAGCTTCCTCAGCTCCAGACCCACAACTCTACAAGGAAAGTCCCCCCAGCCAATGGAGCCAGAGCTCCAGATTGGCACCTGACCTCAAACCAACCCACTCTTGTCTTCTTGAGACCCTGAGATACAAGATCATTTTGCATCATGCCCCAGAGTGTGGCCACAAATGGTACCTCAGTCTCCAGCTGTGGCCCTGCTTGTTTCTCTGACCCATGCTCTGGGTTTTGCTGGTATTTCCTTATGGCATGTTCTTGTGGAAAATATTAAAGAAAGAATTGCCCGCAGTCTGTGTGACTGCCTGCCTGCTTCCCTGGAGCACAGCCTGCCTGGCCTGGTTCTTCTGAGAGCAGATGCTGGCAGCTCACACCCAGCCAGCTCTGCTCCAGATGTCCTGAATAGAATACCTGGGCTACATTTGCTCTTCTTGGAAGCAAGATTCATCCCCTGTCTCAAGCCCCTAGGTCTGGATAAGTAGTGCTTGTGTTCAGTGGGGCTTCCACTGTTTCTCTGTCCTGTGACCTAAGGCAAAGAACAGTAATGTATCACACCTGCTCCTCTCTTCCTCCTCTTGCTATGACTATGTCCCATCCGTGTGGCTAAGCATTCTGTTCTGTCTTCTGTTCATCTTGCTTCTGCAGCTGAAAGTTTCTGGGGTTTCCCTCTATCACATAGATGGTCTAGTTGCAAGTTTAGGATCTCTGGGTCCGCATGGGCCCTTCAGTCAGGCTTCTGAGCTCCCCCCACCCTCCACTGGTGGCCTCACTCCTTGCACTGAGTGAAAAGCCATCATGGTAGACCTTTCCACCAGCGCTCACATGCCGTCCCGCCCTCTGCTCATCACCACGGACTGTGTGAAGGCCAGCCCCAGTGCAGGGCCCTGAGGCCTCCTCAGAGAGTGCCACTGCCAGTCCTCACACAGTTTTTCTCAGCAGCACCCAGAGTCAGTGACAATGATGGCCTTCATCTTTTGACTGCACGTCGTGTCATGGATGCAGCAGTGGCCTCTGTCCTGCTAGCTACTCAAGTTCTGGAAATGCCTTTTTCCCCGGTTTCCAAGGCCCTGCCCTGTATTATTATATCACTCTGGCCCCACTGGCAGTGTCCTCACTGGCCAGAAGCCAGTGCCATCCCTCCCTGCCCCTCCTGTGAGGGGGGCCCAGCCCGTCTCAGTTCTCAGAGCCCAGTACTCATGTGGTCACATCACTGGGACCAGCTGGCCAATGCCCTCTGAGCTGCCTCATTTCATCAGAGAGGGAGTGAGGGTTTCCTGAGCTTCCCAGCTACCACAAAAAGTGACAAGTCCTTGAGATCTACTCCGGAAGAGCCTTTTTGAGGTGTTTCTCAAAGAGTTTCACAGGATAAAAGCTTTAGCAAGGATTTATTTTAGTAAAGATGAAAGTAGGGAGGAATGGAAAACAGAAAATCATTTCCTGCTTCCTCTTCAGGAAACGAGAGTTAAGGACTGGTGGCGACTCCCAATCTGAGAGTCCTCTATCACTTGCGCCATCGCTCCACCTCTGACTTTTTGGTGGTTAATTGATGATAAGAGTGTCACAGATTTTTCCCCCACAGGCTGGTTTTGAATGATGATTCTCAGCTCTCAGCCTCCGTGGTAGCTGGGATTACAGGTGTGAGTCTCTGGTGCCCAGCTGTGCTTCAGGTAGTCACAGAATCCTTGTCTTTCAGAACTGCTCACTGAAGTTCTCCAGATGGCGGTTGCAGGCAGAGGGTTTCACAGTTGTCAAGGCGCTGGCAGCATTACACTCTTCCGGAAGGAAGGCTGTGAGAATGCAGGCTTTGGAGTCTCAAGCCCAGAGTGTCTGACTCAGTGGCTTGGGGTGGAGCCCAGCCATTGGATGCTATTAGCTGGAGGACCAGGTTTGCAGACTGGTTTCCAGATCTGAGAGCTGGGGGAGAGAGTGGAGACGTAGTGAGCTGGGTTTGGAGGGCTGCAGTGGTGGGGGGCTGTGGGGACATAGACTCCATCCACTGATCTGCTTTGCTCTGGAAATTTCTACAAGGAGATGGACAGGCAGACATTGTCTGCTTGCTATCTGTTTCTGGCATTTGCCTGCTTCTTAGCGGTCCCATTGCTACCAGCCTGGTGCTTGGATAAAGCAGGTAAAGGCTGAGCGCCCAGCCCCCCCCCTAACACCTGTGCCCTTTGATCTAAGCACTGAATGTCTCACTTTGTGATCACCTCAGGCTCCAGGAAAGACAGGATTCAGCAGTAAGCAGCTGTGTCAGGCAGGCAAAACTGCCATTTGCAAAGAGAACTTCCAGAATCCCAGGGCAGGTCACCTGCCAGCAGCAGTGACTAGCTTGTTTCTGCTCCACTCAAGTGATAACATCTTTTCTAGAACCTTCCACAGGCAAAGATGAAGATATATTACCTGGGTCTGTCCTGTGCCAAGTGCCTGCTTGGGCTCCGTTCCCTCTGGTTCCAGCTGGGACCCAGTGCTGAAAGTGTTTGACCACCATCTACACTGAGATTTGTTTTTGGTGAGGGGTGACTGAACCTCGGGGCAGGAGGTGGGCAGGAAGAGGGCTGAGGCCAAACAAGGAGAGAGAAACAGGACGGTCCCTTGTCCATGCAACAAAAGCTATGGGACAGGGAATGAAGGGAAAGCCCATCAATTGAGATGGTAATGAGAGGCAGAAGGTACCTGGCCTGCAGAGGTATACCATCTATAATGTGTACTGCCAGGAGAGGCCTGGCGCCCGTGGAGTTCTACAGCCTGCAGAGGTAGGCAGTTGGCAGAATGTGCCCAGTAGAGGCCCTGGCTGACGGAAGTCTGAGGTATGCAGAGTGCATCCTACCTATGGAGCTCAGCAGTAACGGACACTGGCTGCCAACGTTGAAACCTCAAGAGGTCACTGAAACCTGGAGGGGTCACTGAACCCTCAGGAGGTCCTGTTTCTCCTAAAAGCTCTACATTGCAGTCCTGCCAGACATGTCCACCTGGTGGTAGTTGCCAGCTGGGGCAACTGGGCCCAGGTGGCAGCTGGGGCCAGGTGAGTGTCCTGTCATCTGGGCCCCTTCCCCTAGTGGCTTCCCTGAATATTCCTTACTGTCTCATGCTTGCAGGTGCATGGCCTGTGACCTTCTGTTTGGACAGCAAAGGACTCTCTCCTTCCTTCAGACATACTTGTGAAATTCAGCCTACACGGTCAAGTTGGCTGGGGTGTGCTGTGGACCTGGCACTGAGGGGCCAGGCCTCTGGGTGCAGGTGAGGGCATTGTGAAGGTCAGGGCACCTCAGCCTGGAGGTGGGGTCCACAGGGAGCCCCAGGAGGTATAGAGATGAGGCACTGGGAAAGAAGAAAAGTTCTCTGGGGAGGCATCTGCAAGGAATCCAAGCCTTAAAGGGAAGAGTCAGGGGCTGAATGAAGTCCTCCAGAAAGGTATGCTGGGGTTTTTGTCCCAGAAGTTTAGAATGGGAGCCTGGTAATCAGTTTTGTGCTGCTGTGACAAAATGCCTGAGAGAAATGGACTTTAAGGAGCAAAGATTTGTTATGGCTCATGGATAGTTCCAAAGCTCTTGGTCTACCTGTCACTTGATACATAGCAAGACCCCGCCTCAAAAAATAGTAAGGTGTGAACAGTAACGGCACCTGATTTGGAAATAGGGTGATTGTAGCCATGATGGGAGGTGCAGTTATTTCTGAGTGAGAAGACAGTGCTGTGAGGACAGGGGACAGGGTGGGGTCAGCCATGGGACTGAGAAGGAGATTGCCAGCAGTGCCACCTCCCTCGAGAAGGCCTCTGCAGGCCAGGGGATGCCCCACAGTAGGCCATCCAGATGTTTTCACTGGGGTCAGTCATTTACAGGAATAGAATAGGACCAGGTGGCTCTGCTAGAGTTTCATGTTTGTTCTTAAAATTTGGAGGTGGGAAAGCTTTTTTTCCATTGGCATTTGTTTAATTTACCTGGTGTCAGGGGACATCATGTCTAAGCCTTCTGATCTTGCAGGGTCAGGGGTGAGTTAGGCTTTTCCCAGAGCCACTTTCCCAGCCCCGAAGAAAGGTCTGGACCCTGTCACTTTGTTTAGCAGTTTCCTGGTTTTGTTTGCTTTGCTCAGCTATTGGCACAGCCAAGTGAATGCACAGAGGCGTCTTTGTTTTAAGGTAGACAGAGGCAGTTAACACTTAGGGTCTGGGTGAAGGTACTGTGAAACCTCTAGGGCTGAATTAGAGGTTAGTGGTGTCAACATTCTTTTATTGTATCTATCAGCTCTTCTATAAGAACTCTCTTCCCTCTTCCCTCTTGGGGAGGCTGGTGGGCAATGTGTGGCAGGCAAGAAGAGCCCTTGCTCCTTCATGGTTGTCACTTCTACAGCCCCCTCCTCAAGGACACTTCATGGTAGCGCCCCAGTGTCTCTGGAGCGGAGATGGAGGCCTCCTCTTGCTTGCTCTGCTGAGTTTGCAGGCAGAGAGGCAGGAAGCCAAGGACTGGAAGAAGTACAGCCAGCGCATGTGGCCCTTGGGGCAGCGAAGCCCCTCAGAGGAGGGGTGACCCTGTCTGCGTGGGTCCAGTGTAGTTACAAGGCCCCTAAAGGTACCAGAGGGAGATGGGAGAGGAAGACAGAGGGAGACATGAAGGTGGAGGTCACTGTTTCCCCCACTGACCTGGGAGAGGAAGGAACGGCTGGAGAGAGGGCAGGCAGGCACTGTGCCTGGCAGCCTCCAGGGGGAATGCAGTGGCATGCACACCCTCAACTCAGCCAGCATGGGGCTTCCCACTGCAGGATGGTGACCCAAGCACTCTGAGACCACATGCTTGTATTGTTTTAACCCTCCGGCTGTGTTAAGTTATGTGCTGTGTTGTTTTAAGTTATGTGCTATGGTAATATGCTGCAGAGTCCTGTATCATTCTGCTACCCCTTCTGCTGTGGGGGTGGAGGGCAGGTCAACAACAAATGTGGGGCTGTGGCTCCCGAGACCTTTTCTGAGGAGCGCTGAGACCCTAACTCCATAGGTGTTTTGTTTGCCGTGACAAATCCCCCCAGTAAGTATGCTTAGTGATCAGGATCAAGGGATTATGGATGCTGAGAATTTCCTGTGATTTCCTTCATCATCTCTAGACCAATCTGACCTCTTCCGTTTTTTTTTAATCCACTTAAATTTTCTAGGACATTTAATTTATTGATCTGGTTATTAACTTTTTGGGGGGACGGTGTTACTACGCTTTGAATTTAGAACTTTGCACTTGCTTGGCAGGAGCTCTACCACTTGAGCCACACCTCTGGCCTTTTTGCTCTGGTTATTTTTAGATAGGATCTACTCCCTGCCCCCCTCCACACGCAGGCCTAGGGGCTGCTTCACTAAGCAGGATTCCTGATAGACCTTGCCACATTCTTGACTTCATTATTTGTACATGCTGCACTTAAAAATGACTCTAAAATGTGCCCTAATCATCAGCATGCATAGCCACTTCAGCTGCCCTGTCATTTGTGGACATGGGCAGAATGGTGAAAATTCACATCTCCCCGGTGCTCATGTTCCCAGCTGTGGTGTGCCAGATGCTGCTGCCTCCCTGTCTCACACCACGCACAAGGATTTATCATCCAGTGCCACATTTTGCCTGTTTTGGGGGTGGTTTATGGTTGCTTTTCCTGTTTAGTGTGGTCCCAGCTCTGTGCTGAAATGCTCTCTCACATGTCTAAGTACAAGAAGGTGGAGTGAGCCTTATAGAGGAAAAAAGCAACCAACAGACTAATGTTTGGCATGCTTTATTCAGCTCTGAGTTACTGTGCTGTTGTTCCTGAGTTCAGCAAGAGTGCATCCACAACCTGTGTTAGATATGGCAGGCATCTTTAAGTGGCAACCCATGTGTAGTGGGGTTATCTAGTAATCCTTTTGTGAACACGATAACCAGGGACTTGCAATAGTCACTAATAATTTTGTGCCGGGAAGAACAAGACCTGCATGCAGGTTGGGTGTGGTGTCCAGGTGGTCTAAATAAGCCAGCTCCAGGCTAAACTGGGTCCCTACTTCTGCCTGTCCACTTAGCTTTTCTGTTTTGAAAACGTCTCATCCTCACTATGCCTTGACCTGGGTGTGTCCTTCCAGCGGGCGTGATCTGCAGCTTGTCTTAAGACTCACTGGCCCCAGGCCTGGCGCCCTACCTCCTGCATAGCCCCCAACTGGTGGACGCAGATCCCAGGACTTCAAGAATGAAGACCTTGCACAGGGCTAATGTTTCTGTGCATGTGCAGTGGGATGTGAGGGGATAGGCCAGGCTAAGAAGCCTGTTCCCAGCCAGAAGCTGCCGTCTGGGCACTGGCAGCCACCCTGGGGCTCCCCTTCCCTAGCTCTCTGAAAGCCATGAGCACTTCCTAAGAACAAGCCTTGGCGGGAAGGTCTGTGAATCCTTGCAGTTCTACCATGCCAGAATCCAGAGAAGCCTCCACACATGGGGTTTGTGGGCTGAGCTATTGTCTGTGTGTTTCCTTTTTCAAGTGGGTGGAAGGCAGATTGGCAAGCGCAGTGTGAATGAAAGGGTGGGAGCTCACTTATGCCTCTCTCTCTCTCTCTCTCTCTCTCTCTCTCTCTCTCTCTCTCTCTCTCTCTCTCTCTCTCTCTCTCTCTCTCTCTCTCTCTCTCTCATGTGCTTCTTCTCCAGCTCCGGAAGAGAAGGAAGTCATCAGAGGGCAATATGGCAAGCTCACCGATGCTTACGGCTGCCTGGGGGAGCTCAGGTTGGACTCGGGTGAGTAGCCGGCCCCTTCCCTGTCCAGGGCGTCTCGTGGTTGGTTTGGCTGGGGTGGTGATGTCTTTTTGTATCTCTCACCCTGCTCCTCCACCTGGGAGGTGTCTGGCTGTCACCTGAACGAGAGAAGGCAGCTGTGGATCCAAATGTGTGCCCTGCACTGTTTGCCTTCCACACCTGGTTTTCCAGTCTGTTGTGGGGGAAGAGATATTTGTTATTTGCAAGGGATCTGTGTTCATTCTAAGGGGGGGTGGGGGGTAGTGGGTGGACATGGACTGGAGACCAGGGCATCACTCAGGGCTCCTGGCCTGCCTGGAGAGAGGAGGCACTGGCCGGAGACTGGCAAGCCAGTGGAGAAGAGCCACCACCCACGCTGAGTGGGTGTGAGGTACAGGAAAGGAAACTGCGTCTGAACTGGCAATCTGATGTGAGGGAGAGAATTCACCGGAAGAGGTGGGCTGGCCTGCGTCTCCCAGCCAAGCCAGGTACAGCCACCTCTGCCCAGGGTCTGCTGTTCTGCAGCAGCCCTTCCTCCCCATCCAGGCACACCTGCTTGAGCATGGCCCCACTTGGTGACACATGGCTGTGGAGAAGTTGGGTGTGGGCCGTCTTCCTGTTGGGAATGGCTGTGGGAAGTCCAAACTCAGCCCATGGGGGCTTTTCCTGAGCCCTGCATGTAAAACTCCTGTACATGTCATCACACACCTCTGTTTGCAGACAGAGCTGCTCGTGTGCTGGCCACTGCTCTTCTGGGTCTTCCTATTATTTCCTGAGCTACGATGATTATACTCATCATAAACATTTCCAAATCCAAATAGGAAATGTTTAGGGAAAATACCTGGTATTCACATGACAGGGTGCACTTGTCTATGTGATTATTTTGCCAGCACTGGGGCTTGAATTCCATGGCTCAGGCTTTTGCTTTTTCTGACCTGCTGCTCTGAAGCCATACCTCCATTTCTGGCTGTTTTGCTAGTTCATTGGAAATGAACAGTGTCATACTTTACTACCCTGGCTGGCTTTAAACTGTGATCCTTAGATCTCAGCATCCTTAGTAGCTGGGATTACAGCTGAGAGCCGCCAGTGCCCCACTCAGAATGCATTTATTAAACATAATTTTGTGCCAAGGGTTAACTTATTTCATCTCGAGAATAAGCTAATGTGGCAATGTATTTGTGTACCCCTTTTCAGTAAGGAAAACAGACTCAGAGGGTTCAGGTAAAGATTTGCCTAAGGGAAGAAGCTGGGCTGGAACTCAAACCCACCTGCAGCTGCCCTCAAACACTTGCTTTTCCAGTGTCAGTGAGCTGCCTGCGAGTGGAGCAGGATCTTTCTGACTACCGAATCCCTGGGGTCCTGGGCATGTGAGGAGGTGAGGTTGCTGACCAACACTGAGTAGGACCTTAATTACTAACTTGGTGGAAGAGCTAGGCATGGCCACTACTCAGCTTGGCACACACTGAGCGATAAGTCTGCAAGCTCCTGCTCTGTATTCCAGTCTCAGACCTTCTCCTGGCAGGGTAACATCCAGGCCCACCAGACAGCTTACAGTCAAATCTTACAGTTATAGCTGGCATATTTTAGAACATGAACAAATGATTGATTTTACATCTGTCAGGGACGTGGACTCAGGGATGTACAACAGCTAAAGTAACTTTATGTCCTCCTCAAGTGGTGACCTGAGTTTAAACCCATGTCCTATGGCACCAGAGGCTGTTCCTCCACCAGGCTGTCTGGGCCATAGGCTACCTCACCTCCACAGGCCTCCTTAGGGGGGTGGGGACATCAGCATGTGAATATGGGGTGACACATTCAGTTTATAGCTGGGGCATTGGCTGGCCACACCCTTCTGGAGAGTGGTGACCAAACACTGTTAACTTCAAGTCAGGTAGAGTGTGGACTTATGGTAAAACCGCAGGTTCCTAGCTCTGTTCTAGCCCAGCCCAGCCCAAGACTATGCCCAGGTAGTGACTCAGATTCCCTGGGGACCCCACTCATTTGTGTCCTGGTGTCTTGGTAGTTACGGAAGTCAGGGTGGTACTGTCCTCTGAGGGGGTGACAGTGCCGGGCCAGCCTCAGCTTGGGCCACACCCAGGTGGTGTGGTAGCCTGAGAATGGGTTTGGACCCCAGCTTATCCCCACCCCATCATGTGGGCAGGCTACTCAACCTCCCTGTGGCTGTGGCCCTCAGTAAAATGGGCTGACAGCCACCCATCCATCCTGTGGGACTACAGGGAGGATCAAGCTTGTACATGTGAAGGCTGTCCGGCAGAGGGCGCTCTCTGACCCCAAGAAGGTGCCCCTCCCTTTGCCTTTCAAGGCCTAGAAGCGTACCCCAGCCTCCCCCAGGCGGCTAGCCTCTGTTGGAGACTCAGGCTGTCTTAAAGCAGCCTGGGACTCCTGCCAGGGACCTGGAACCACGCAGAAGCTGGCGAGGGAGTGGGATTAGAAATCTGTCCTGGCTCATATGGAAGGACAGAAGGCAAAACTTTCCACGCCTCTTCTGGAGGCTCTAGCCTGCCACTGGTGTGCCCTGTGGCCGCATGAGGAAACTTGGCCAAGCGCCCCTTTTTTTTCCTGACATTTGAGTTCAAGGCAGGAGGGTGCTGGGGATTTCAGCCCTGCCCCAGCCCCAGCCAGCGGTCCTGCATGGCCGTCACAGGCATGGTATGCCCGAATGCCTCTGATCTCCATGGCTCTGGAAGGGAATCATCTCAGATACCGAGCTATGGGGAGATAACCTGTGCTACTGGCAGAGAGTTGTTGTCACATGGAGGGGCCCTCAACTGTGTCTCAGGAGACAAGGGAAGGCTTCTTAGAGGACATGCTGTGGTGGGCCAGGAAGAGGAGGAGGAGTTTGCACAGTGAGGGGAGGGCAGAGGCTGCTCTAGAAGGTAGGAGGCTGATGGCTTTGTCTTCTGGCTCTTAAGGGCAGAGCCTCTGAGCCTCTAGTGAGTCTCTGCTGGGTAGGTGACATGGGGACTGTCAGCTTGGGGCGGTGAAATCTCTGCAAAGCCACAGTCAGGGAACAAGTGGTTTGAGGAGGGTCAGAGCCTGGCGATACCCATCTGGTAGTGGTGGGGGTAGAATGGGAGAGCCCTGCGTGGAGTTTCCCTTCCAGAGCTGGGCCCAGGCTGGCCATGGAGATCAGAGGCATTCGGGAGTACGATGCCTGTGGCAGCCATGCAGGACCGCTGGCTGGGGCTGGAGCAGGGCTGCCCAGTTAGTGGGGGGAGGGGGGGGAATCACGGGGTGTCCCTTTGGGATGGGTTTAGGGTCTCATTATCCCAGTCACTTCCCAGGGTGGTTGTCCCTATCCCAGAGATCTGGGTTGGGTGAGAAATCCCATATCTAATGAGCTTCTGTCACCCCTACTGGCTGGGCAGGCCAGCCTGAGAGGCTCCGCCTGGCTTAGGTGACAGGCCCCAGGAAGGCCCCAGCTGAGACATCTGGTTAGGGTTGGTTTGTGGCAAGGGAACCCTGAATGAGGGCCTTCAGCTCTGCTGTGTGATCTCCCGTGCAGGTGGCACCTCCCTGAGCTTCCTGGTGATGGTGACAGGCTGCACGTCCGTGGGCAGAATCCCAGATGCAGAAATCTACAAGATTACGGCCACCGAGTTCCACCCTCTGCAGGAAGAAGCCAGGGAGGAGGACCGCCTGCTCGCCTTGAGAAAAATCCTCAGCTCAGGCGTGTTTTATTTCTCCTGGCCCAATGACAGCTCCTGCTTTGACCTTACCGTCCGGGCACAGAAGCAGGGTGATGACAGCTCCGATTGGGGGGCTTCTTTCTTCTGGTGAGGATCTGGGTCCCACCAGGGGTGGGCTCTGGGTGGCACCCATGCTCCCTGCACAATAAGAAAATGAATCTTGACACCCCCACTCGCTGTGTACTTGTGGAAGGTGTTCACTGGGTCCCAAGTTGATTTAGAAGAGAAACTTCCCATAGCAAGAAGCACTTCAGTGTCATCTGCAGGTGTTTTCTGAGGGCTGGACACAGCGCTTCTTCTTGGATTTGCCATTCAGGGTACCTCTGTGCTCTGGTCATCTGCCATGTCCAAAGTATACCTGTGACATTTATAAACTCTCTGCACAATGTGTTAGCTAGAGTCCTCATGCTTCTCTATGGGGTAGTCTTTGTTACTCCATTCTATAGACGAGGAAACTGAGGAACGAACAGTGAGGGGATTTCACCAACTCTGCATGCCTGTTAAGAGGCAGAGGGAAGATTTGAACCTATACATTCTGGGTCTATGCCCTAAGCTGGGAATCACAAAGCTAAACTGGCCCTACCTAAGAGGAAACTGAGAAGCAGGTAGGAAGCATCCTGTAGTACCAAGCTGGCTGGGTTTCTGGATGTGTTGGATCATCTGGCCTTCAAGCCACATATGGACAGAGCTGCAAGTGGACAACCTTATAAATTCTTGATGTCTATGGGTCTTTCTAGGCCTAGCTGAAGGGTCCTCCTGAAGGGTCCTGTGGAATTACTGAGAGGGACAGTGCTTACGTGGGCTGGTGTCTGGCCTGCTGGCCGTTAGGACTGTCCAGTTCCCTCAGGGGTGGGAGAGAGGGCAGCAGAGGCAGCGTGGATTCGTGCTGCAGAGGGTGTACACACAAGCTGGTGCAACGCCATATTTTGAGTCTCAACATTACCCCATGGAACCACACGGCTCTCCATCCCTGAGTGGGGGCTGTGGACGTACATCCTGCCTCTCAGTGCCTCATTTCACCCTCTGTGGACTGAACTTCCAGGGCAGGGTAAGAGCTCGGTGCTTGGGTCCTCAGTTCCAGATCAGGAATTCTTGACTTTTAGTTGAGAAAGCACCTTAACTGCATCTGTCCTCATCTTTTTTGGTTCTCTGACTATGGCCAAAGGGTTTTTGTTTTGTTTTGCTTTGCTTTGCTGGTAGTAGGGTTTGAACTTCAGGCCTTGCAATTGCTCAGATGGTGCTTTACCACTTAAGCCATGCCTTCAGCCTATTTGATGATTGTTTTAGAGATGGAGTCTCTTAGACTTTTCTGGCTTCAAGTCTTGTTCCTCCAGCTCTCAGCCTCCTGGTAGCTAGAATTATAGATGCCTTGGGCACCTACGAAAGATCCTAGAAAGGCCCATAGACATCCAAGATACAAAGCTATCTTGTTTGTTTTTTGTTTTTTTGTTGTTGTTGTTGTTTTGTGGGTCATAGGGCTTGAACTCTGGGCCTGGGCGCTGTCCCTGAGCTCTTCAGCTCAAGGCTATCATCCTACCCCTTGAGCCAGCGAAGCCTCATTTCCCCTTTTCTGGTGATTAATTGGAGGTCAGAGTCTCACACATTCTTCAGTGCCCAGGCTGGCTTTGAACCTCGATCCTCAGATCTCAGCCTCCTGAGTATCTTGTTTGTTTGTTTGTTTTAATGAAACTTACTTTTACTAAGTACATATAGAAGGGGATTTTGGTTCCGGAAGTCAGATTATGAGTACAATGCATCTCGGTCAGCATTACCCGCTCCACTACTGTCTGCCATTTCCCCCTTCCCATCCCTATCCTCAAGTTACATAGTTCAGTTGTTGCATTAAGTACATTGAATCTGTTGACCACATGTACCCATGCTTCTTCCCTCCGTGTGTGTGTGTGTGTGTGTGTGTCCTCCATTGCAGTCCCCCACTTCCAGTTATTCATTTTGCCAAATGGTTCACTAGTTGTTCAAAGGAGTTATACCTTTGGACTCTTCTTTTCAGTATAGCATCTTTTTGTGTATGTGTGCATATAACCCTGTATCTGTTATCCTGAATATTTGTATTTTAGATCTAGCTTCCACATATGAGAGAAAGCATGTGCTTTTTGTCTCTCTGAGCCTCATTTACTTCACTTATCTTTTTCTAGATTCATCCATTTCCCTGAAAATGACATCTTCTTTTGAATAGATGAACAAAATTCCATTGTATATATGTCACATTTTTCTTGATCCTTCCTCCATTTTTTTTTCCAGTCCTAGGCTTGAGCTCAGGGCCTGAGCACTGTCCTTGGACTTTCTCAAGGCTAGAGCTCTACCACTTGAGCCTCAGCACCATTTCTGGCCTTTTTCTTTGAATGTGGTATCGAAGAATCGAATCCAGGTCTTAGTGTATGCTAGGTAAGCACTCTACCACTAGACCGAACTCGCAGCCCCTCCATTGTTGGTTTTGTAACTGTGCTCAGATTCTCTGGCATCCAGAATCCTATGATCTTATTAAGATGCCAGATATTGGCATTTCTTCCTATCATGGCTTCCATTTTGGGGGACTAACACATATTCCCCAAGGCTGGAACCTGTGGATGTGGGGATAGAAGCCATTTTAAACTGGGGCAATGCATGAACATAGGCCATGGCACCACATGGAAGCCATTTGAAACCCTAGATGTGTGGATCTCCCAGGATTCCTGTCACTGCCCTTCCGGGGTGCCTGCTGTGTGGCAGGACATGTGAGGGACACACATCCAGGATAAGGAGACTCAAGAGTGGAGGTGAAAGGGGCTAGGAAGGGAGACCCCCTTGCCCTATGATGTTTTTGAAGTAGGCACAGCTTGATTTGAGGTTGGGAAGGAGGAAGGATCTGTGGAGGGCATCTGGAGACTCAGCTCTGGATCTTCCACCCAGAGAGGAGCCCATGAAACAGACTAGAGCTGAGTCACTAGCCTCATTGCCTAAAATGCTGTGTGTGGGCATCCACACTGCTGCTGTGGCTAGAGAACAAGAAAGAGAAGATGGCAGGTAAGGCTCAGGTAGGCCATCCATCTCTGAAAAATGCATCCTACAGTTGTATAAGTCCCGCAGGAAATAGCTCTCTTTCATGGAGTGGAGTCTCCTGTCTTGGCATGTGAGCTCTCCTCCACAGAGGGCAGGCGTGTCTCACGGGAATGGATTGGAGTTGTCTGCTTGGCGGACAAACCCTGCTTCTTGGTGACCGCAGTGGCTGTGGAGTTGGCAGACTGTGGAATCTGTAGTCATGATCTCAGTGCCATGGTGGATTTAATATATTCGTTATTAAAGCGGTTTATCATCTGAGGTTTGGAGTGACTCACAGGAGGATCCTGTTTCTGGGGTGTGGCACTTCTGGATCATTCTTCATACAGAGGACTGCCTAGAGTCACCAGGACAGATATGGGTTAGGATCCCTGAGGGGTGACAGTGGCTGTGATTACAGTCCAAGGGGACTGGCTAGAGAACAGAGGAGAAGCTCTTAGACACCCCCATACCCCAGCTTACAGCTCATAGATTTCCTGCCCTGTTGCCTTTGTGGAAGTTCTAGGGCAGAAATCATGTTCACTTGGGTTAGACAAATAAAGCATTGTGATCTAGACTTGACCCAACCCAGTAAGAGAGTTCCCTATTGACTGGCCTTAGGATAGCACTGTTGAGGCCTTGCGGGCAGAGGGGAGGGAGGAGCTTGGAGCTAGGGTGGGGCTCAGAGATGAACTGCTCACCTAGCAAGGTAGAGGCCCTGGGATTGATACACAAAATAAATAAAATAGAAGAGGAGCTCAGGCAGCAGAGCCCTGCACTGCCACTCGCTGGCCTGGAATGATGAGCCACAACTTCTGCCTATTTCTTCACCTGTACCATGGGTTTTGCTAACACTTTAGCCCATCCCAAAGCCCTGGGCAGCAGGCTCTGTGTGCCCGTACCCAGTGCTGTTTCAGCATCGTCACCACCAGGTGTGAGTTTTATGTTCCTCTCAGAGTCTGCTTATTTTGGACTGCCGTGTGGTACTTTCTCTAGAGTCACCTTGTGGTGTGTTAGCATGTATTTAAATTTAAAGTACACACACACACACACACACACACACACAGATATCCAGTGCCAATGTACTTATTTTTATCATTGATGAGTATTATTTAATCAAAACACAAATATATTGTTTGTAGTCCTGGGGTTTGACCTCAGGGCCTTGCATCTACTAGGCAGGCATGCTGCCATTTGAGCCATGCCTCCAACCCTTTTCTCGCATTAGGTGTTTTTTTCTGATAGGGTTTCATCTTTTTGTCCAGGGAGACCTGGGTCACCATCTTCCTACCCTATGCCTGCCAAGAAGCTGGGGTCAAAGGACTGTACCCCGTGCCTGGCTTTTCCGGTGAGATGGGGGAGGGGGTTCTCACTAACCTTTTTGCCTGATGTTGGCTGGTCTTGAACCATCCGTCTCCTGATCGTTGCTCCCTGAGTAGTTGGAATTACAGGCATGAGTTATCACACCTGGCTTGTGATTATATTCTTTTATTGACTGGGTTATAACAACAGAAAAAGAAAACTAGCCAAAACAGAGGCTCCTTTGAATGTCCCCAAACCACGGTGAGTGTTTAGCTTTGGGGAAGGACTTCGGCTCCATCCTCCTGGAGTCTGGGTGAAGCACAGGAGCCTCCTAGTTCTGAATGGCCCGGGTGCAGGCTGTCCTGGAGAGCGGCTCCCACAGGCTCCTCTCCTCACTCTGGGTGCCAGGCTAGAAGGTGACCCCCGGCCATGTGTCTTGCAGGAACCAGCTGCTGCATGTGCCCCTGAGGCAGCACCAGGTGAACTGTGGTGACTGGCTGCTGAAGGTCATCTGTGGAGTTGTGGCCATCCGCACAGTGTACGCCTCTCACAAGCAGGCCAAGGTCTGCCTCATCTCTCGCATCAGCTGTGAGCGCGCCGGTGCTCGATTCTACACCCGTGGCGTGAACGATGATGGCCACGTGTCCAACTTTGTGGAGACAGAGCAGGTGAGTACCCAGCCTGTCCGTGGCACCAAAGTCAGCAGCACATGGCCTGTGTGGAGAAGAGGCCTTGGTGTGTGTGAGCTGATTCCTGATCACCGGCCCTCTCTGCATTTATATAATTTATGAAATTGCAGCTCTGCCTGAAAATGTTGGCATGGTCTATTTTTGTTTTTGTTTTTTTTTTTTGGTGTATAAGGGTTTGAACTCAAGACCTCACACTTGCTAGGCAATTACTCTGTCTTTTGAGCCACACCTACATCCCGTTCTGCTTTTGATTATTTTTCAGATAACTTTGCACATTGATGACCCATTTGGCCAGGACCAACATCCTTCTCTTTGTGCCTCTCTGGTAGCTAAGATGAAGGGTGTGTATCACACCACCACTCGAGCTTTATCAGTTCAGATAGAGTCTAGCACACTTATTTCCTGGGCTGGCCTCAAACATCGGTCCTCCTTATCAGTGCTTATGTAGGCATGAATCACCACCATTTGGCCTGATTGTCTTTTTTGATTGATGCATTATTATTGGAAAACCTTGTTGAACTAAGGTATTTTTAACTAAAGGGAATCCAGAATGGTTTCTGTCTGACAAGAGTGCCTCTAATTCCATGAGCATCTGCCAGATGATCTACTAAAGGGTGAAAAAATCATTTTAGGACAAAAAGAGATCAATACAGAGGAAGGATGAGAGGAAACAAGCTGAAGCTCCGCCCTAACTCATGTTAGACCTGGGGGGCTGAACAGCCCTTCCTGAGCCCCCACAGAGTAGAGCCACCTGCACAATTCCTTCTTGCTTCTCTTTCCTGGTCTCTCTCCCTGAGATGCTGTCTGGACACCTGTTGTTGCCTTTGGCGCTGACTCACACCCTGTAGGTTAATGAAAACCACAGGTGTGAACAGCTGGGAGGGAGAAAGCCCCAGAGAGGCACAGGTGGGACTCTGCTGTGCATAGCCAGCTGCAGCTTCCTTGCCTGTCTGGTGAGGCGTGGCTGGCCGCATCCTGCACTCCACTGCTCTGCAGTGTGCTTGCTGTGAGGGCGCTGGCATCTGTGTTCTCACTGGACGGGGCAGGCCACCATGGGGAGCCCAGCCACCATGATGCTAGGGGCAAAGGTGGCTACCTGAGCTGAGTCCCAGACCTGGACCTTCAGGAAACTCTGCTGTGAGCCTGCAGGATAGGAATGAGGCTTCAAGGCTTCAGTTCTCAGGTGTGTGTGTGTGTGTGTGTGTGTGTGTGTCCGTCCGTCTGTGTCACCTGCTTGCCTCTCACTTGGCTCTCTGGCCACTTGCTGACAATGGTGGCTTCTGATGGCATCAGGAGATGGGAGACGGAAGTAGATGAGGGTCAGCAGCTGGGGAGGAAGCACCACACCATACCCAGGGGTCCTGCCTGTGACCTGATTGGAGTGTCACATGGGAGCCTGTCACACTCTCCTCCCTAGGATCTACAGAGTCAGGTCTGGGGGTCTCTGGGTCCTGGTGGTATCACCCTCAAATATGCATCTTGTGTCCTCGCTTATTGTGAATCAGCAGGTGACACTCTGCCCCCTAAGGTTTGGTAGCAGAGTGGGGCCTGTTCTCCAGATGATGATGAGGTGTGACACTTGGGGTGCTGGCAGCCCTGAGGACATGGAGGCAGAGCCAGGCAGGAAGGAGGACTGGACTGCTGGGGGCCCAGCAGACTGGCGTCAGTGGGACTCAGGGCAGAGTGGGGCCACTTTGTGCGAAGTAGCTCAGCTCTCCCTGAATTAATTCCCAGGGTTCAGGAAGAGGATCCTGAAGAATCTCCATATCTATCCCATTTCAACATTTTTCTCAAGAATAAAGTCTTTCTTCTCCTTCCATTGGGGTTACATGTGTTTGGGGGGGGGTCCATGCTTTGTGCACTGGGCTTTTGCATCCCTGTGTCTGTCACATATGTTGTATATCATGCGGATTGTAATGTAAACTTATTTCTAGGTTTGTGTGTTGTGTGTAATAGTGTCATATGTGCTTGTCAGCATGTGTGAGTAGTATGCACATGCATGTGCTGTGCTTGTCACATGCCCTGTGTGAGTGTGTTTTGTAGGTATATATTGTTGGGGTGTGTGTGGGGGGGGTGGCCTTGCAGACTGCTCAGGGAGGAAGCAGTCTGGATTCCTCTTGGTCAGCTATGACTCATATGTGGTGGCCCCTTCAGCAGTGACTCACTGTCACCAGCAAACCCTCAGCCTATCAAAGAAAGGAGCCAAAGAAAAGTCTTTGGCTATTGCCCATCAGGCCCCTGAGCCAAGCAGGGAGGTGAAGGTGCTGTGGGGGTTCGTGGACGAAGCTGTTTGAAAACAGTGGATCTGGAAGTGGAAGCCCAGCCAGAGCCTTTCTGGAGGAAAATCTGTACATGCAGTTGTGTAGTCTAGATTTTGCTGAAAAGGGACACTCAGGGTGACCCCCTGGCTGCCCTGCTCTGGGCTCCAGTCTTCCAGGAAGGCACCTGCTTGCCTTCGGGGCTGTTGTTCTTCCTGGTCTCCCTCCCCTTCTTGTCTCTGTGGTATGCTTCCTTCCTGCGGCCTCGCAGCACCTGCTCTAGTGTCTGCCCCGCTGGGCCCTCCTCACTCTTGAGTGACCTCATCCAGACCCTGCAGTGACTTTTTTGAGTGACTACTCTGGGCTTGGAGTCTGCCTCCTTGTTTACCCTGTGGGCACGAGAGGACCTTGACTCCACTGAGAGAGAACCAGAGGTTGATGTGGTTCCATGATGTGGTCAGGGCCATCCTGCTACACAGATGGGAGTTTGCAACACTAAGCCAGACTAGGGCCTTTCCCATCTGCATTACTCACTACCCTGCTCGCCTCTGAGGGCCTCTGTAGGCTGGGAATGGTGGAGCATGCCTGCAATCACAGCTACTCTGGAGGTAGAGGTAGGAGGAGCATGGTCCAAGGTCAGCCAGGGCAAAAGTCCTGAAGTCTAGAGGTATAGATGCAAGTGGTAGAGCACTTGCTAAGCAAGAGTGAAACCCCAAGTTCAGATGCAGTCTGTCCCCTACACACACACACACACAGAGGCATACATGAAGTAAGACAGTCCCACAAGTGTTCACGCTCTTCTTTTGCCCAGGACAGCAGTCAGGTGCTTCTCTGGTGTGAATGGGGGGCAGGCATGGCCAGGGAGGAAGGCATGGACAACTTGTCCTCGCTCCGGGCCCAGTAGGGGAGGAGTTCAGGTACTCAGTGCCCGCTGGTGTTCTCAGAGCTGGCTCTGGGCAAGCTACGGGAGGAGCCAGGCTGGATCAGAAAGCAACA
The DNA here is from genome assembly GCF_031878675.1 of Megascapheus bottae. Lineage (NCBI taxonomy): Eukaryota > Metazoa > Chordata > Mammalia > Rodentia > Geomyidae > Megascapheus > Megascapheus bottae. Next base: position 6,314,672 of record NC_143516.1, on the reverse strand, counting down.
CGTGGTGGTCTGAGTGCAGCGTGAAAGCCGCTGAGCCAGGTCAGATCCTGGGCATTGTGAGTGCCTCTTGTCCTGTTAGAACATGGCCCGTGTGCATTACAGAGCTTTACCGAGTGCATGAAGGCTGCAGTGTGTTGAACCAGCCGCCATGCTTTGTGCTGGAAGTTAGTACCTGGAAACAAAAGGCATCCTCTTAACCCAGTGATTTTTTTTCCCTTTTCCTTTGGTGTCTAAGGCTAGAATTACAGCATAAATACCAGGCTTGCGCCGTACTTGTGGCCTGGACCACGCAGGTCTCATGGTCAATCCCCCCGGCCCTGCAGAATTACTAATGCCTGTGTGATCTGAGTGCGATCTAGCCTGCGTGGAAAGCTACCCTGTAAGGGAGCAGGCTGGTGAGCAATGGAAAGGACTCGAAGAGATGCCCTGCCAGGCCAGGGTAGGGTTGCTCAGATAAAGGCTGGCATCTGATAACCACCTCGGCTGTCCCTTGCCAGTGCTCAGAACTGTACTTTCTGTTCTATTCTTTAAACTCTGTATGCTCCCAAATCAGCAGAGGCCCACAGGCCACTCTGGATAATACAGGAGCTGGGCGGGGGGAAGTTAATTTTTTTTAAGTATAAGAAGCATTGTTTCTGCGCAAGGAAAGAACATTAGAGACTCATGGTATGTGTTGACTGTAAACACAATGGCACAAGGCCAGGCCCAAAAAGCAAGTTCGAGCTGAGCCTGAGTTGTTCAGCGTGAGACCGACAGGTGCAGTCAAGTAAGGACTTCCTGCCTAGCTGGCTTGTTTTATTTTGTCCTGTCCTTTCACACTAGCTCCCTGCTCCCTAGCTATTGGGCAGGTAAAAATAGAGGGCTCTAAGGAAGGTCTTTAGTGACATTCCAGGCACATTTCCTTCTTCTCTTCTTCCCCTGGGAGGCTGGGATGGGGCTTTCCAGGATGATGGAGCATACATTCCCCCAGATGCCCAGGCCTGGGCTCTTGTTGGGAGGCTATCCGGTGGCCTGTGCACACTGCTGCCTGGCCACTGGTTGGGGAGCAGTTCCAGCCACGCTGGGTGAGAGCAGAGGGCGCTGGAGTCCACTGGCCGCCCTTCATGGCTGGTGTCAGGTCACAGGCACCAGCTCCTGTTACCAGCCCAGGACATTGGGTTTCATTGAAGAATGCCTTTCCTTTTCTGTTTCCTTGTGCTGCAGACAATTTACATGGATGATGGAGTGTCATCTTTTGTCCAGATCAGAGGCTCTGTTCCGCTGTTTTGGGAGCAGCCAGGCCTTCAGGTAGGTGACGGCAACAGAAAATATCTCACTGAGCTGCCCTTCCCCTAAAACCCCTTGGTTTGCTTGTTTAAACAGTCATCTTTTGTGGTATTGTTTCTAGTCTTTTTTCCTCAGGTACTTGTATTAAGATAAACTGTCAAAAGTGTACTGTGTGTGTGTGTGTGTGTGTGTGTGTGTGTGTGAGTGAATGTGTTCACAGTGAAAGAATACACAGGCCGGTTCCAGTCTGGGGACCGAATACGTGCTGCAATTTCTATTGCTCCACAGCAGTGTGGGGTATCTGCTGAGGCTAGGATGAACCCTAGGACACTTGAGTAAGGTCACCCCAAGGGAGACCCTGATGTCCGTGGATTGAGAGTGACTCTGGCTTTCACAGAAGGCTTCAGAGGGATCGGCGGGGCCCTTTGTGGCCATGTCACCGGAGGCACTTGGTGCAGCCACGTGAGAATTGTGTGGAGCTTTCCCATGCTTTCTAAAAATACCCCTGCGCCATTCAGAGCGGGGCTGTGGTCAATGCCAGAAGGAGTTGCTCCCGGTGTCCTGGGGAGAGTTCAGGGCTCAGGGGCAGGGGCATGGTCCAGGAACATGCTTGTTGTCAATGAAAGGTACATTGCTTCTGCATTTGGGCCAAGCAGACTGGACATACCTCCTTCCTTCCCGATCGTCTTCTCCTTCAGCCTGAGGAAATGTGGGGACCTTCAAACCTCCTTCCTCTACCCTTTGTGGTCTCTAGCTCTTTTTACCAAGAGCTTTTGTGGCTGCTCTGGCTCATCACCAGCAGCTAAGGACGGTTTCTTAGGGGTGTATGAGGGAGCTGGACTTGACCCCAGGTCACCCAGAGAGGAGTCCTCTGTCCCCCGAGCCATCAGCATGTTGTGTTGAAGATGCTGACCGTGTGCTATGTCAGCCTTTTGTGTGCCATGGGTTGAGCATCTCCTCTGGGCTCTGAGGAAGACTTTGCTTACCTTGCCTTTCCACGAGAAAGGAACGGCTGAAGAATGGATGGTGGCAGCTTGAAGTTGATCTGGATGTTACCATGGAAAATTCCTGTGGAACTTTTCCCAAAGGAGATCTTTTGGACCCGAATTACTGAGATGCCACCTCTGTGTCATAAACTCCACCCGCGTGAAGCATCCAACTCTGTGGGTTTTAGTGCGTTTATAGATTTGTGTAGCAGTCTAATTTCAGAACTCTTTCTTTTTTTTCCCCCACTTTGGTGCTGATTACCAAGTCAACAGTTTCATGTATGCTAGACAAATGCTGTACCACTGAGCTCCTAATGTTAAGACCTCTCATCAGTGCTTGAAGTTCCTGTATCATTTACAGACAGACCCTTCCCCCAGCTTGGACTCAGGCCTACGTAACCCTTATTCTACTTTTTGACTCTATAAGATTCGCTGCCCTGGACATTCTACTTGAAGGGGGACCTTGAAGCTTGATTTTCCTTAAATATGAGATTTTTCTGTAGAAATGTCTTGACCTCTGAATTTAGCAAGGCTTTGACTCAAAAATAAAACAACAGCAAAGCAAGCAAGTAAGCAAACAGAAAGAAAAACAACCAAACCCTGTGGATCATTGCGTATAGTATAAGGAAGAAGCAGAGTCCGTGGCATGTGTGCTGCAGAACTCATGAGGAGTCCAAAATTGGTCCTGACCGTGGGTTTTTTTAACTTGAGAAGGACACTATGAAATGTGCCAACTTTGCCCTCTCTCCCGGCATAGGGGTCCTTTTCCCAGGACCTTACGTAGGCCGTGCTCCCATACCTGGGCATGGCTTTGCTGTTTCTAAGTCCCTCCCTGCCCTAGACTCTGTTCCTCTGAATCTCCAGGGTCTTCAGGAATGTACTTTGCCCCATGGCTTTCCTGCAGCCCTGGAGTTGGGACCCCATGATCTCCCCCTTCTTCTGTTTCCTCTGAATCCTTTCAGATCCATTAGCCATCTTCTAGGACTCTTGATATTCTGATTTCCCTCGTGTAGAAAGCGAAACTGGGAATGTTTGTCATTTCCTATATCATTTATTGGGAGATCTCGGCTTGCCCTCTATGTTGGTCCAGATGCAGTCTGACCCTGCCACGGGATGGCTGTGGCCTATTCGGCGTGACCCCGGATCATGGGGCATGGCCCCAGGCTGACACATGCTTATAATTCTCCAAAGCGCTTGTTTTGTCTTCAAGCAGTTCCAATGCCTTCCTGTTCTCAGTCTTCCACAGGATCTGCTCACTTTGAGGCCCAGCACCCATGTATGCCCTCTGAAGTACCACCTAAGAGAAACTGAGTCATCTTCAGAGGGGTCTGGGCTCTACAGTCACCAGTATCAAGCTTAGAAAGTCCGGTTCTTTTTCAGTATTTTGAGCCTCTCTCCATTCTTCTTCACTTCGGCAGCATGGCAGCGTGAATGTTGTGTGTCAAGCTGTTGTGGCGTACCTTCTTAGGGCTGCCCCAGGGCACCTGAGCCCTGATGGGGGGGGGGGAGGGAGGAGTCAGGCAAAGCATGGTGATCATCCATCTGCCTGTGGGCTGGGGTCTGATGCCTTCAGTACACATGCCTAGATCCGTGTACCTTTAGTCTTTTTCATCTTTACCATGTGAACAGATTGTGTAATAGTTACAGTGAAGTGTTGCCTTTAAAACTCACATTTCCACTGAGATAGCTCATTGCCCTCCTTCCTCCCTCCCTCCTTCCCTCCTTCCCTCCTTCCCTCTTTCCCTCCCTCCCTCTCTCTCTCTCCTTCCTTCCTTCCTTCCTTCCTTCCTTCCTTCCTTCCTTCCTTCCTTCCTTCCTTCCTTCCTGTGGGAGCAGAGGGTGCTGGGAGAGTCCTGTGCTACGTGGGATTGTGGGGCCTAGCTGAGATTGACCACTGGTGTTCGAGTCTCAATATGTAGTGTGCAGGGTTGAGTTAATGACTTTAGGGACCAGAGGATAATTGGCTTCTTAGAAAGAGACAGAAGGTTGGGGTGGAGAACAGGAGAAACCAAAATAAGCAGCTCAGTCAGTTCAAGGGGCCCCCAGCCAACCCTGGCAGCCAGTCCTTGAGGCTTCTGAAACCTAGGACCTCAGCAGTGGCCCCAGAGACGGGCAGAGCTCCATGGTGTTGCAGTTGCTCAGGGCTGGAGGGACTGGCTAGAGGCAGGCCCGAGGCGTCTAGACTAAAGAGATGCCGTGCACTGAGGAACCAGGGGCTCCAGTTCCCTTCCATTTCCCCTTTAGGAGATGGAGGTCACGCTGTTTGAGAGGCTAGAGGCCAGTGGATCTACAGTGAGGACTCAGAGCCGCCCTCTCCTGCTGGGCCTTCTCCTGCCCCTGACTGGGTGTTTGCCGCTCTGCAAAGGGGAGGAAGAAAAGGGAAGTGAGTCCCGAGCAAGCCTGCTGGCACTGTAGCGGCTGGGGCTGCGTGGGGTCCTAGGAGCCACTGGTGGGGCAGAGCGGGGCAGATGACTGCACATTCCTGGCCCCGCCCTCAGCTGTTCCTTCAGCAGGTCTGAGCCCGGCCCAAGACTGAGTGTTTTCAGCAGGGTGGGGTGAGCCACTTCCTTGTCTGTGCGCCCTCACAGCTGAAGGCTGGGCTTCTGAGCCTGGGCTGTTGACTTCTGCTCTCTTCTAGGTGTGCTTCCCCAAGGACTGCCGCCTGGCCCTGAGCCAGGAGAGTTCTTGTGCTGCCTGGCAGGTGACACAGAACTAGTTACCCTCACCTTGGGCTCAAGCCCTTGGGGATCTCAGAGGGTGACTGAGGGGTGCACACTCCGTGAGGCCCAAGAGAAGCAAGAGCTGAGAGATGAGCAGTTCTCTCAGTACCACAGGCCCATGGGTGTTTTTTAATTTGGTAGCTGACATTTTCTCAGTGAGGGAGGAGAGCAGAGAGAAAGCATTGAAACGAAGGTACCTGCGGAGTCTCTTGGGAATTCCCATAGCTCAGGCCCACTTTATAGGATTGTTTCCTTTGTGGCCATAGTTTTGTAGGGCCACTGGGATTTAGACTTTGTCATTTGTATAATCTCTGATTTCTAAAACTTCTCCTGTAATATCTAAATCTCTTGCTAGGGAACAGGTTTGTTAGATGGGAGATTTCTCAAGCCTCAAGTGGGACTCGTGGCCTGTGGTGTTGCTGAGCCTGGGTGATGGCTCTACCTATCATATGGATGGTTCTGATGACACTGCTCATCCAGCCCTCAAAACCAAGCTCCTGAAGATTTGTGAGTTCACTAGAGAGAACTCCAGATCGGTGGAACTGTCAGCTTGTATCACACACAGGCAGGCTGTCAGTTGTTTCCCAGCCACTTGAGGTTGTGTACAGTGTTCTCTGCTGATAGTTTACGGATGTTTCTTCCCTAGAACAGTTGCACTCTTGCAGTACCACAGCACAAGTACACATTTGAGGAATTCACGGTGGCATAGTATTTTGGCTAGAGTGGTGGCTGTTTTCCAAGTCAGTCAGGTGCCTCAAGAGCGTCCTCAAGCAGCAGCTTTGCTTCTTCAGGCCTGCCCTCCACATATACCTGTCCAGCTCTCGAGCATTCTTCTAGGCTCATGGTATCCATTTGCCTGCCAGTGGTTTTGGTTACCTGTCAAGGTGCTATCGCATTTTGTTGTTGTTGTTGTTGTTGTTGAGGTTTTTTTGGCCAGTCCTGGAGCGTGAACTAAGGGCCTGAGCACTGTTCTTGGGGTTCCTCAAGGCTAGCGCTCTACTATTTGAGCCACACCACCACGTGTGGCTTTTTCTGTGTGTGTGGTACCAAGGAATCGAATCCAGGGCTTCGTTCGTGCGAGGCGAGCACTCTACCACTAGGCCACGCTCCTGGCCCAACTATTGCATTTTGCTACTTACAGTTGTTTTCCTTTCCAACTCATTGGCAGTCTACGACAGACACCATGAGATCATACAACTAGCAAGTTCCTCATCAAACTCGATTTCTGCTGTTCTTTATTATCACGGTTGCAAAATGATGACTTTCTGTTCTGTACAGAAGAGCCTGCCCTTGTTCCCCTCCTACTCACACACCTCACACACCTCCATCCATCCATCCACCCGCCATCCATATCCCATCCTTCTCCACCACCTCATTTTCTGCTCACCTCTCTAACCACCACTACCATCAAGGTAGACTCAGAGTCCTGTTCTACTTACTAGGTTATGATCTATATCATTTTATGCTCAGACTGCCCCAGATTAGGTCAGTGAGAGTCCCTTCAAGCTGACTGAAGAAACAGTACCTGTTTTAAAGGGTTGAACGTAAGTAAGTTGAGTATTAAATAGGTAGCTCTACATGTTCCAGCACTACTTAGGACAGTTGGGGAATTAGGAGACTGGACAGTGATTTGGCTGGACAGTCTGGGGATGTGATTTCCGTCTGTGTTCTCCCCCTGGGATATCCTGTAGCTGTGCATCTGGGCCGGGAGCACTGCTGGCATTGTCCAGGGGGGCTGACCCACTGGAGTAGGGAATGTGCCGCATGTAGCTGAATCGCTGCCAGCTATGCTTGGCTGGTGGAGAGTGGGCGGGTGGGAAGACCGCAGGTCACTCAGCAGAAGTATCACCTTTATTCTCTCTCATTGTAGGTTGGCTCCCATCATCTGAGACTTCAGAGAGGCCTGGAGGCCAACGCCCCTGCTTTTGACAGGTACAGATTGTCAGTTGCCACTTGAGGCCTGCGTACTCCATTCAGACACAGAGGCACAGGGGAAGCAGGAATCAATCCTGAATCCAGATCTTCAGTATATTTTAGTCCTTTATGCAAGAAAAGAGTTATAAAAAGAGTTCTATTGTTGCCAGGTTTCCCTGAAGCTCGAGTGCGCGCGCGCTCTCTCTCTCTCTCTCTCTCTCTCTCTCTCTCTCTCTCTCTCTCTCTCTCTCTCTCTCTCTCTCCCTCTCTCCCTCCCTCCCTCCCTCCCTCCCTCCCTCCCTCCCCCTTTCCCCCTTACCCTCTTTCCCCTCTCCCTCTCTCCCTCTTTCTCCACATCTCTCTCCTTTTCTCCTTGTTGGTCATGGAGTTTGAACTCTGGGCGTGGGCACTGTCCCTGAGCTCTTCAACTCAAGGCTAGTGCTCTACCACTTGAGCCCTTGGAGACAAGTATCTCATGGATTTTGGTGCGGGACTGGCTTTGAAGCATGATCCTCGGATCTCAGCTTCCTGAATAGCTAGGATTAGAGGCATAAGCCACCAGCGCCCAGCTTCCTGAAGCTCTTGTTGCAGTAAGATTTCATCTATTCATCCTGATCAATTAAGGGTTAAATTATGTTACTAGTAGATGCTTGTTTGTGTGTTTATTTTTGTTTGGACTCCAGATTTTGCACTTATTCCTTCCCCCCCCCCCTCATTTATCTGGTACTCTGTCACTTGAGCCACACCTCCTGTTTTCAAGCTTTTTCCTGGTTTATTGGAGACAGTCATATGGACTTTTCTGTCTGGGGTTGGCTTTGAGCCTCAGTAGTTTTGAGTGGTTATAGGTGTGAACCACCAGCAACCAGCCTTGTTTTTGTTTTACAGAGCGGGAGCCAGGAGTTTGGCCTAGTGGTAGAGTGCTTGTCTAGCATGCATGAAGACCTGGTTCAAGTCCTTGATACCACATACATGAAAAAAAGCCGGAAGTGGTGCTGAGGCTCAAGTGGTAGAGCTCTAGCCTTGAGAAAGCCCAAGGACAGTGCTCAGACCCTGAGACCAAGCCCAGGACTGGCAAAAAAAATTACAGAGAGATGTGAAGTGTAAACCTCACACTCTTAGAGATTTCATTGCTAGCTCGTTTTTGTTTTTATTTTTGTTTCCACTTTGTGCTGATATTGGGACTTGAACTCAGGGCCTTTTGCTCTCACTTGGATGAGCCATTGCAACCTTGTATTTGTAAAAAAAAAAAAAAAAAAAAAAATCTATGGGGGCAGAGTGCTTGGCTAGCATGCACAAAGACCGTGGTTTGATTGCTGGTACCATATACACAGAAAAAAGCCAGAAGTGATTCTGTGGCTCAAGTGGTAGAGTCCTAACCTTGAAAAAACCCAAGAATAGTGCTCAGGCCCTACCTCAAGCCCAGGACTGGTTAAAAAAAAATCTATGTCCAAAATGATTAATATTCTTAAGTGATCTTCGCCTTTAACGTAAGTCCTTAGTTTACTTGCACGTTTTGTGACTTTGTTGTGAGCTCATCAGTCTCGGAGCATTATTTCTGAGAAACTTTAAATGACTCGAGGATTTCTGACCATGCAGATGAATTAAGACTGGGTTGTAAGCTCATGTGAGGGCTTTTATTCTTAAAAGTTATCAGAGGGAATTCTCTAGCTTTTCTTAGCACTAAGTATTTTGAAGCAAGTGCTTATCTTTGTATTTCCTAAGGGCCCATTTCTTGTTTTCACACCAAGAGTTTTACCTTTTGGGGTTTCATCTTTCGGTGGGGATGTTCTCCTTTTAGGTTCCTCAGGCGGCGGCAGCTTCCTTGTGAGAACTGATGCTTGGGTTTATCTAATTCTCCAGATGTCCTTAAGGTTAAAGCCAATGCCAACGTTCCCCCTTCGACTTGACCTTTCTGAATATTCTACAAATTCACTGTTTTTGATGTGATTAAAATATTTATAGCAATAGAAACTGTCACTGCAGAAATTTCAAAAAGAGAAAAAATGTATCAAGAAGAAAATGGAGCAATCATCCACTGTGCTGCCCTGTCTGCACCTTAAATGATTCTCCTTTCATCCTTCCATGTGAAACATGTGGACCGCTCACCACTGAGTTCTAATTCCATATCTGCTTTTTGCACTGTATCTTTTCATTATTCTTTAAAGCACCACAGTTAGGCATTTTTAACAAAATCTGTAAGGTTACCATTAGCAAGCCAGGGACGAGGCTCTGCTTATTTGAACGGAGTCTCCCCAGAGCCTGCAGCTTTGCTAGGCTGTCACATTTGGGTTCTATGCGGTGGAACGTGGCATGTGGAGGACAGCTGAGGGGTGGGGTGTGCGGTTGGGCTCTCCTCGCAGGGCTTCTTGCTCCAAGGACATCACCAAAGAAAAGAAGAGATTTATATCAGTGACATGCATACAACATTTACAAGACTTTGTGGAGGTCAGGGGTGCTACCGGAAAATTGATGATCGTTCTTTATAAAAAGACCAGCACAGCCTTCTGCTGTGCATTATTCCTGTCCCTGGGACTGCAGTGTGCAGAGGTGGTGGCTGGGAGAAGGGAGTGTCTTTCTCCCCACACACTCTGGGCTAAAGACATGGTGGGTCCTGGATAGTCCTGTCCCTTCTACACACACTGCTGGGTCCCAAGGAGTTGCTGTCGGCTCACCGCTGTCGTGCTGCTGTTGCAGGCACATGGTTCTTCTGAAGGAGCAGTACGGGAAGCAGGTGGTGGTGAACTTGCTGGGAAGCCGAGGTGGAGAGGAGGTTCTCAACAGAGCATTCAAGGTAATACCTCCTCTCCCCCACCTCTCTCCCTCCTCCACAGCTACATGGTGATAGGAAGGAGGACAGGGGTGGGGGGAGAGGGTCCCAGAGCAGGTAGTGGAGCCCTAAGGTGGGGAGCTGATTCCTGGGGACAAAGGACAGCAGTGGGCTGATTTAGGCTGTCACTCAGGCTATCTGTTCAGCCAGTAAACGCACAGCTCCAGGTGACAAGTGTAATTTTGATGAGCTAAAGGATGGGAGACACTGCTCCAAGTCAAAGCTGTGCTTCCCTAGCTCCTGTGGGCAGAGAAGCCTTCCTGCTTCTTGAGTTGCTTTAGTGCAGGAGAAAGAAGGGGGAGCCCTGTAACTGCCTGGCACCTCCTGAGGCCTCCTTCCCACCACAAGAACAGAATCAGCGTTGATGCTGATGCTCTTCAGACCCTGCTAGGCTCCAAGAAAGATGCAGACGAGTCCAGCTGCCTGGGCAGCCTTCAAGACTTGTGGTGCCATGTTCCAGCTCCTTCACTTCTTAGGTGCCCAGTGCCAGTCTGGGTCCCTGACAGGGCAGGGAAGCACTGCAGTTGAGTCCACCCTGTGAGCAATCAGTTTGCCATGGAAGACTCTGGAGTGAGTATCAATGACCTCCTTGTTGCTTGCCCAGGCTCCAGTGGCCCCTGCTTGTTAGTGAAAGACCTCTGGTTAGTAGAAGCTCAAGAAAGCCCCTATGGAGAGAGCCTAAAGTCAACTCAGCGTAAGGTCAGGTCAGTCTAAGGTTGACATATGCAGACTCCGCCTCCTGACCCCTGACCTCTCACTGGAGGAAGCCAAGTGCAGCAGGAACACTTGTTTTATTCTGTAGAAAAGTCATGTGCTTGAAACAGGGACTTTCTGGTTACCTGTTTTCTTTGGCCAAACCTGCCTTTCCTGTTTGGTTTTGTTGCTATGAGCAACAAGCTCAAGAAGTCTCTCCTCCTACTCATCTTGGCAGTGATGCTGGCTGCTTATTTTAAGGAAGAAGTGCGGGGAAAGGAAAATTCCCAGCAACAACCCCAAATTTTCTTTCCTTTGTCTGCCTTGTGGAGAAAGGCCACGCTTGGCCCCTTCCCCAGTGCTGGCTTCGCTGCCTCTTAGCACCGGGGTCAGTGCTACTTTTCTACCCAGAGGGCAGGAGTCAGTCCAGTGGGGAGTGCAGGTCCCTGGGCAGGTGGCAGAAGAGGCAGCATTCTGGGTGGGCACGAGGGCCTGGCTCTGACTAGGAAGTTGCTCAGCTAGACTGAGGCTGGTGCTTGGCCACCTGCCTGAATCTGGAGGTCAATCAGATCACAACAGAGTAACACCCTACGTCACTAATCACACGGCTGAGGTCCACAGGCTACTTCGTCAAGAAAGTCTTGAAGATGGCAGTGTAGGTCCAGTTATAGTCTGACCACCCGGGGTCATCAGAGTCCTATTCTGTTGGTCCTCAGAACTTTTGGCTCTGCATATGCTGGCTTGGTCTTACCTGACCACCCCCCCCCAACCCCACTCCAGTGTAAGGGGCAGCCTGGTGGCATTCAGTCTGTCTTTGACCCTGGGGAGCAGGCAGAGGCATTTCTGGGCTAGGAAGCATGATGTGGAAGAGGCCTTGTGTCTGGGAAGAATATTCTGAGCTTCCAGCAGCCCCAGACTCTGCTTCTCCCTCTTTCCCCACCTTCACTGTGGCTCCAGGGTCACTGCCCTGTCTCTTGTCACCCACATCCTAAAGTGCCACCATTCCCCATGCCCCAGTTTCTCTCTAAGCCAGCACCAAGCCACTGCAGGGGCCACCCTTGCTGGCACTGGTGCCTGTCAGCATGGGGCTGGTTACCAAGGCAACAGGAACTGGATTGTGAGCTCTGTAGCCTGCCACATTGCTGCTGTCCTGGAGGGCTGGGGCACTTGGGCCACCTGAAGAACAGGGCAGCCCTTCCCTGCCTGTGCCTCCAAGAGCCCTGCAGGGGTGGGATGTCCCCAGGGTGCCACCCCTGCTCCGGGCTCTTTTGCCCAAGGGGAGGCCTTCTGCCTTCGTGCAGGCAAGATTTTCTTTGTAGCTTCTGTCTTCCTAGGGCCTCTGTCTGGTGCTTCCCTTTCAAGGTCAGGCTGTTCCATGGCCTGGTCGTCTGTGAGCCTCTTTGCTGGTCTGTGCACACTAGTGGGCGACTGAGGTTAGCTGCCAGAGGAAGTGTGCTATCCCCGCCCTGCTGATGCCCCTGTGCCCTTACACCTTCCTCTTTCCTTTTGCAGAAGTTGCTCTGGGCTTCTTGCCACGCCGGCGACACGCCTATGATCAATTTTGACTTCCATCAGTTGGCCAAAGGTGGGAAGCTAGAGAAATTGGAGAACCTGCTGAGGCCTCAGTTACAGCTACACTGGGATGACTTTGATGTGTTTGCCAAGGGCGAGAATGTAAGTCCACGGTGAGTCTGGTCTGAGCTTGTCCTCTTGCTGGATGAGGGCCTGGGGCTGTAACCCCAGGGGCAGTACTCCTCAGGGCACGCCGGATCATAGCCTGGTTGATGGTGGGCCTCTGGCTCTAGTCTGCTTCTCTCCTTTCCTGCCAAAATGAGCTTGTGTATTTTGTGAGCAGGTGGTTCACTGGGTAAAGAAGCACCCTAGTAGAAGAGGCTAGGTTAAAACCTAGCGCTTGGATGACCACAGTCATGATCCCGGGGGGAGAGCTGGTGGAAGCCACCATGCCCAGGGAGGCTATGGTGACCTCGTGCAGGGCTCAGAGGAGAATGAGCAGCTTCCTCAGCCTCCAGTCCATCTTCATCATTTGTAGATTGCACATGGGTGAATTCAGCTCTTCACTACAGCTCACTTATAATTTTGGAATCACATGAAAAGTGAAAATGAAAAGTGTCTCCTAGTGCCTTCGCCTCTCAAAGGCCCAGCTGACATACGTGTTCTTGTTTGCTATTATTAGATAGCACACGATTCGTTTTCGTAAGTGCTTTTCTTGGTAACCTCGTGGTTTAAAAAGGCTCTACACCCAGCGTGAAGGTGCTACTTGGTATTTCTAAGAAGGCAGCGATGTGCCTTCCACAGGACACACAGATAAACTTCCTTCGGGCCTGAATAGTAGTGTCTTTGGCTGAGTTGAGTGTAAATGAAGCAGCAATCTGCAGATGTCCTTCAAGCTTCAGTGCTGTAATGTAAGTCATGTCCCAATAAGCTCACTGTAGGTTGAAAACATCCTAAGTCAAAGGTGCCTTTAGTACTCCAGTCAACCATCAGAAACCATCCTAAGTGGCTAGCTGTCTATATACGGTAAGGTGTCTTTAAACAGAAGCCGTAAAGCAGGGTTGTTAATGAGCAGCGTACCTAACTACTCTTTTTCTCAGGAACAAGGTGGCAGCATTTGGTAATGGAATGTTTTCACAGTTTTATAGAAAGGCACTGTGGGTAACAAAGCTGCCCTTCCTTTCCAGGAAGGATTAGGTTTACTGAAAATGTGCCCTGGGGTCTGACTGTCATGTCTGCAGGGCAGGATTCCATGGGGGCATTCCCACAGGGAGGAGGCCAGGGGTTCTGTCCTGAACAAGATTCCATAAAGGTTGACACACTTTGAGCCATGGGTTTAACTGTTTTCCAGATGTGTGCCTTACTTGATTCCATGTTCTTTCTTGTGGCCCTAAGTTTTCAGAAAGGCACTCTGCGGATGAACTGTCTTGACTGCCTAAACAGAACCAACACTGTCCAGAGCTTCATCGCACTTGAGGTCTGCCTCCTGGGCGTCTGCATCAATACCCCATTCCCCAGACCCGGCCTTGCCTAGATATCTTCAGCTTCCCAGGATGGGGCCTGTGACAGGGATGTATTGGGGCCTCTAGGACAGGTTCCCTGGGTGGTGGCATGCCTGTGTCCTCTGTATGTGTCTCCCTGATCTAGGCTTGCTTATTCACACACTTTCAGCCTCAGTATCCCAAAGGTGCCAGTCACCCTTGAGAAACAGCATTTCTGCATAGCGATTGTCAGGCCACAGGGAGGTTGGCTGAGATGGGGCTGGATCTGAAGCCAGACGAGGTGTGCCAGAGTCTGTTGGTGTGGCCCAGCTGCCCGGCTGGCCTCTCAGCTCCATCGGGGTGGGGGGGACTGGGGTCACTTCCTTCTGCCCCCCTCAGTGCATGCTGTCTACCGTCAGTGATAGTGGGTGGTCAGCCAGGGCTCACAAAGAAGGCTGGGTAGCTCAATCTGAAAAGAATCAGGGGGAGTTGGGTCAAGGAGCCACTTTCTGTCCTGTGAAAGCTCCCCATAGTGCACCCGCGTAGCGCAGGCTGTTCCAGGGCCCAGAGCATCTACAGTGTGCTGGATATAGCACTCACTTCTGGAACATTCCCAGTAGGCAGTCAAGTATAGCTGTCCCCTCTCCCTCTCTCAGGTCCTTCACCTGCAGCTCGAGAGCCTGGGGCTGAATTCAAAACCCACTGTTGACCGTTTTGTGGAGTCCTTCAAAGCCATGTGGTCTCTGACTGGGCATAGCCTGAGCAAGGTGTTCACCGGAAGCAGGGCCCTAGAAGGGAAGGCCAAGGTAGGAGCAGGGTAAGAGGGCGGGGAGGGCAGCCTCACGGGTCTCTCTCACACCTGCGCGTGGGCTCCTGCAGGTGGGGAAGCTGAAGGATGGGGCCCGGTCCATGTCTCGTACCATCCAGTCCAACTTCTTTGACGGCGTGAAGCAGGAAGCCATCAAGCTGCTCCTTGTTGGCGATGTCCACAATGAGGAATCAACAGACAAAGGGAGGATGCTTCTGGACAACGCGGCCCTTCTGGGTAATGAGCTCTGCTCTCCTACATGGGGGGCGTAGATGGTGGTAGTGGCTGAAGCTAAGAATCCTCGGGACCCTAGCAGGAAATCCAAGATGGTGGGTGGAAGACACGTAAGAGCTTTGCATCTGTAGTCTCGTCTCTCCTGGTCTGACCGGTGGGCTGACACAGCTTTTAGTTGACCCTGTGCAGCTGTTCCTTACAACCTACAAGGATCTCTGTGGAGACCATAATCTGAAGCCCCTCCTGTCCCTAATGAAAATGGCACCGTCTTTGCATAGAACATCTACCCATCCTCCCGTACACTTTTTCTAGGTACTTGCCACCTCTAGAGCTATGGAAATCATTTTTCTACTGTATTGTTTAGAGGAAACTACATGAATAAAGTCTCTGTACATGTTTAGTACAGCTGTAATTTTTTTCCCCCACATAATTGAAATCCATGGTTGAGTGGATAGGATAGGACTGTGGGTACAGAGGTGGCTATTTTCTGGGAGCTGGCCCTTCCGGACTCCATTATTTTCTTGGAGTACACTTCTTTTCACATGGAGAGGAAGGAATGGGGAGGGGGGCTATGAGTCTGCTTTGTGTCTGTCCCTGAAGCTAACTCACTTCAGAAATGTCCTCAGAGACCTGGGCTCTTGGTCTCCCGGATAGGTGCCTGGGATCAAGGCATGTCCAGTGCCCGCAAGGCTGTTAGGAGTCCAATTGCTAGAGGTCTGTTTGGGAAAGTTTCAATGACATGTTATTCCCAAGAGCATGTGACCTTTGTAAAGAAAGGAAGGGGAGGGGAAAAAAAAGAGTGAATTTTAGGCTTTTTTTTTTTTGTATGTTTGAGAGAGAAGTGAGCCCATGTTTACAGTGGTTCCATAGGCCTTTTCTCTCTCGTTCTTCATTTATTGAGGGTGTTTTCTGCTATGGGGAGACTTCTAGCTCAGAAAAGCTGAGCAAGCTCCACATTCCATAGTGAGGTTTATTTAGTGGCAGAGCAGGGAAGATTTGGGTCAAGTCACTAGAGTAAAACACAGGATATATTTTGGTTAAGAGGATGGGGATGATGATGTTCTTGGTTCATTTTTTTTTTTTAATGCCTTAAGTCTGAGGTCAAATAAACAAAACAGACCCTTTCAGGTATACAGGATGGAAGGTAGAACATGCAAAGATGGGGCTTTGGGTTGATGAGGCATGTAAAGTTATATGTAATTCATTTATTATGCACATTCATTTATTACAGATTTATCACATTTCATTTGTACACACATACATACATACATACATATAGCACATTATTTATATTGTCCTCTTGTTTTCTTTTATTCCTATGCAGTGTTCTGTAGGTAAGAATGTGCAAGATTGTGAATACACA
This sequence comes from Megascapheus bottae, assembly GCF_031878675.1. Lineage (NCBI taxonomy): Eukaryota > Metazoa > Chordata > Mammalia > Rodentia > Geomyidae > Megascapheus > Megascapheus bottae. The sequence goes on along the minus strand of NC_143516.1, from coordinate 6,298,868 downwards.
CTCTTGGTGTGTCCAGGAGATTTCCTGCACTCTGATCCTCACATGCCCTCTGTGACTAATGGCGCCAGGGCACAGAGTGGTGAATTTCCGGTCCTGTGTTTTTGTGCATTTATGGGAAGGCACATGTTCTGGTCCTGAGCTGCTTTGGCAGGCCACTGCTCCTGTGTTTGGGGAGGTGCCTGGGGTTTGGGCAGGAGAGAAACCTGCCTCTTCATGCCTCCTGACAGTGACTCCCAGGATCCTGAAAGCCATGACAGAGCGCCAGTCAGAATTTACCAATTTCAAGCGGGTTCGAATCGCTGTGGGGACCTGGAATGTGAATGGAGGGAAGCAGTTCCGCAGCAATCTCCTGGGGACGGCGGAGCTTGCAGAGTGGCTGTTGGATGCTCCCCAACTGGTGGGAGCTGTGGACTCTCAGGGTGAGGCCAGTCATATCACATAGGTGAAGACAAAGCATTTGACACTGTGTCAACCCTGTAGCAGTGGGTTGACTGCCCCAAGAGCTGCTGCCTTCTGCAACCTTAGCGTTTACATTCTTCAAAATGCTTAAAGCACTGTGGGCTAACCTTCTGGATTGCCACCTGTCAAATAACTCTGTGACTCCTTTTCCAAATATTTGGAAGAGATATCAGAGAATGGCATTCTTTTTTACGGGGGTGGGGGTGAGTATTTATTTGGGTCCGTATTAGGGCTTGAACTAGGGACCTTTTGCTCAAGTCTGGCCTCAAACATTTGGTCCATACCTATACACATACCTTTTTCTAATTAGAGATAAGAGTCTCTGGGGTTTATCTGCCTGGGTTGGCACTGAATGGTGATCCTCAGATCTCTGACTCCTGAGTAGCCACTAGCACCCAGCTTCTCTTTCCTTCACAGGCAGAGATTTTGCAGTTTAGCTTTGGGTCATTGGAACCTGATTGTCATTGGGAGATGACAACCTAAATGCCAAGCTGCTGTCTAGAGCTGCCAGAGCCAAGCATGCTGCAGTTTATGGCACTCCTGTCCAAGCCAGCCACATGCTATGCCTCCTAATCTGGTACTCTGAAACCCAAAGTGCTCCCACATTCAAAACTTTCTGAGCATTAGCATGACATCATTCCACATCTGACCTCATAGGATGGGTCTCAGTGCATGAAAAATGCTGTATAATACCACCTTTGGGCTATAAGTTATATATAAAACAAATGAAATTTTACATTTAGACCTAGGCTCCACCCCCTCCCCCAAGTATCACATCAGGTCCTGGCACTGAGTGGTCCACTGTGGAAGAAGGAAACTGACCTCATGAACCACCAGGGCAGGACTTGGCGGTTCTGATCTCCTGTGTCTCCTGCCCTACTTCCCAGGTGACAGCACCCCAGCTGATGTATTTGCTGTGGGGTTTGAAGAGATGGTTGAGCTGAGTGCCGGGAATATCGTCAATGCCAGGTAAGGGGCCAAGTGTGACATCCCTGAACTAGGAGCCTGACTGGGAGCCAGGGTCTCTAAGTTTGCTCACGTCAGCCAGCCCTGGTCCAGCAGCCTGCAGCTCTGGTACCATGGGCACTTCTGGCTGCTCTCCTTCACACTCGCCATGCTGTCCTATTGCTCTCTCCCTGTGAGCCAAGGAAATAGCCGAAGGGCTGGTTATCACTGTGTCTTCCTGTGGGAGCCTGGGCCATGGGGTGCATGTGTAAACTGGTATCTCACGTCTGGAAGGGCTGGGGGAGCAGCGGGAGAGAGATGATTCATATTTCCTAGGGAGAGATGAGAAAGCATAAGTGTGTCCCTCTTTATACCAGGCAGGAAGGAGAGGCCCAAACCATCAGATTAACTGGCACAAAGCCAACCACACATTCCCTCTAAGCTTCTCCAGTTTTATTTCAAGGAAATTATTTAAAAAAAAAAAAAAAACGAAGAAAGAAAAAAAAAATGCCTAGCCAGATGCCAGTGGCTCACACCTGTAATCCTAGCTACTCAGGAGGCTGAGATCCAAGGATCGTGGTTTAAAGCCAGTCTGGGCACTAAAATTCATGAGACTCTTTATCTCCAATTAACCACCAGAAAATAGGAAGTGGTGTGGTGGCTCAAGTGTACTAGAGTGCTAGTGTTGAGCTGAAGAGTTCAGGGACAGTGCCCAGGCCCAGAATTCAAGGCCCCAACCAACAGGGGGAAAAACAACAACAACAACAACCACCTCTGTGGAGCTGTTCTGAGCAGATCCTATCTAGGAGTCAGGGGTTCAGGAAGGACCGCTGTCAGGTATGAGACATAATTGGAAATATTTAGCTGGTTCGAGGGTAGAATCAAGGCACAGTAGTCACATTGGATTATAAAATCAGTTTTCTAAGAAAGAATGGATATAGCCAGGTACAAGTGGCTCATGCCTATAATCCTAGCACTCAGGAGGTTGAGACCTAAGGATTGTAGATCAAAGCTATCACAGGCTGGGAAGTCCATGAAACTCTTATCTGCAAGTAACCAGCAAAAAGGAGGAAGTGGGGCTGAGACTCAAGTGATAGAGCACCAATCGTGAGCAAACAAAAGGCTAAAGGATAGCACTGGGCCCTGAGTTCAAACTCTAGTACCAGGACCAAAAATTAAAAAAAAAAAAATAGAGTGTTGGAGGGACTGGTCTGGGGGAGACTGTCTCACTTCTTGCCCTTCCTCCTTGTCCAGTACCACCAACAGAAAGATGTGGGGTGAGCAGCTTCAGAAAGCCATCTCACGCTCTCATAGGTACATTCTCTTGACTTCGGCACAGCTGGTGGGCGTCTGTCTTTATATCTTTGTGCGTCCATACCATGTCCCATTCATCAGGTAAGAACATTTAGTTTATTAACCTCTGGGGAACTAGGGATGTGAGTCTTTGTATTTTGTTATGTGACTTCCCCACCCCCAAAATCCCTGACTCCTGTAGCATTATTCTAGGTAAATGGCGCAAATCTCCCAAGGAAAAGAGATCTGAATAGAATATTGTCTGGCAATTTAAGAAAAAAAACAAAGCCAAGACAAAGAACTCCTAACTCAGGAAGCTGGCCTTCCTTAGGCAGAGATAATCTTGATGGTGATCAAGGCTATCATCAAACCTAGGTCCCGTGCCAGGAAGGGCTTCCTTGGAGTTTTACAGACAGGAAACCACTGAGCAAGAGTTGAGTAACTGGACAGGAAATGCCAATTATTATATTTTTTCAAGTTGGATCAACCAAGGGGAGGGGTGAAGTGGAGGGTCTGGGAGATTTCCCAGAGGCAGCCTGAGGTCACCCTGCTATACCCCCCTCTACCTTTTGTCTCCCGCTTGTTTAGCTCAGCTCACAGCCCTTTGACGTGTGTTACCTTACCTTGTCTACCAGCAGCAGGGTGCTCCAACATGCCTCCATCTGTGGCCTGGTTATGAAAACATTAAATAACTGCATGTAGGATCACATATGTTCACGTGTATTCCAGGTTTCCATTTGCATGCAAGCATGAACAGTGTGCTCCAGTGGTACTCCCTGGACACTTGGTGGAAAATGAACTGTACACCTTGTGGCTGGAAAAACTGGAAGAGAGCAAGGGAAGGGGTGACACTGTCCAAAAAGAAATGTACTCTTTGCCTGAATTATGTAATTGTAACCCCTCTGTAAATCACCTTCATAACAGCAACAAAAGAACAGCGTGCATTGCAGGAGTCAGCTCAGGATCACCTCTAAGACCAGCCTGAATTGCTGCCTCATAGCTCTCAAAACATGTCAGTGGCTGGCCGGCCCCTCTCGTCCCTCCACGAGTGCTGTGTGGGGCGGGCTGGGCCATAGGCTCCTGGCTGCTGGGGCAGACACTGCCACAGTGTGTCTGCAGCTTCATGGGGAACTTGGCAATCTCTTCCGAGGGGGGCTCTGCCCTCCCATGGGACGGCACTCAGCAGCCAGGAGAAGCAATCTCCTGACCATGCAGGCAGCAACAGCCATGCTGCTCTCCTGGCCACAGAGGACGAGACTGAGCAGGCCCTGAGCCCAGCTCGCAGTGCACAGGCCTTGTGCCGCTCCAGCCTCCTCCCTGTGGCAGGATGGTTTGCACTTTTCTGTGGCCCGCAAGAAGGTTCATGTTCTGTTGCAGGGACGTGGCCATCGACACGGTGAAGACCGGCATGGGGGGAAAGGCAGGGAACAAGGGCGCCGTGGGCATCCGCTTCCAGTTCCACAGCAGCAGCTTCTGCTTCATCTGCAGCCACCTGACGGCTGGGCAGTCGCAGGTGAAGGAGCGGAATGAAGACTACCGGGAGATCACGCACAAACTCTCCTTCCCTGCAGTGAGTGGGGCCCCCTGCACCGTCCAGCCACCATAACTCCAGGGAAGGGGCCCTGTCACTGGGGCTCCAGTGCTGGGAGAGGGGAGACATGGTGGCATGCCTGGGAGTGACAGGAGTGCAGACAGCCCTCCCCCATGTTCTAGCCCCTCCCACTCTCCCTTGTTGGATGTCCTTCCGTGCCCTTTTGTATCACTTGGGCACGTTTTTCCTGGTTTTCTAATTCAGATGGTGGAATGGGGAGAGAAATGAGTATGTCTGTGCCTGGTTCAAGTTTGTGAAAAACATTTACATCCAAGCAGTCTAAGAGTGCATTTTCTTAGAGGAGAGATATAGACTTAGTACCTTGGGATGTATAATCATCACACTTACCGCTGCTGCTCAGCTAAGAACTTTCCTTTTCACATCAGCCAATCATGACAAAGAGCCTGCCTTCCCTGCTGCCACTACCACTGGCTGCCCTGAAGTTACCAGGAGTGCAGGGCAGGCTACCCTCTAGTGGCAGTCCAGAGGTTTCTATGTGGAAGGTGGTAGACTTTATTTTCAAATTTATATTCTGATGTTCTCCTTTTCATGCAAAGATGATGCCCTGATCGCCTTCAGCCTGGGTGACCAGGACCCATCTCTACCCTAAAGAGAGGTCAGATATCTCCTGTCCTGGCCACAGATTTTCTGGCCTCAGAGCAAGACTGACTTGGACAATGGGATCTTAGAGAATGGATCTGTTCTGGTCCCTGTAGGAACAAATCTTTCAACTAAGTCTGCAAGGCAGAAAACAAAACAAACCCAAATCTGTAGTTTTCAATGACAAGTTCTGATCCTTTCTTTTATTTCTTGAGTTAAAAGAATAGACAAGAAAAGCAACCTGAGAAATTTTAAGTCTTGTGTATAGTTAAAAACCAAATCTAGAGCTGGGAGTTTGGCCTAGTGGTATTATGCTTGCCCAGAATATACAAAGACCCGGGTTCAATTCCTCAGTACCACATACATAGAAAAAAAAAAGCTGGACACGGTGCTGTGGCTCATGTTGTAGAGCTCTAGCCTTGAAAAAGCCCAAGGACAGTGCTTAAGCCCTGAGTTCAAGCCCTGGGACTGACAAAAAACAAATCTAACTTTTGGTTGAAAAGAACTATATTGAAATTATATACTTGGAATGCATCCACAAATAATTAAGAGTTTATAATATGCCCCCCACCATAGCAGAAGTATCAGGATATCTATATTTTAATTCTCCACACTGCTGATTTCCAATGCAAAGCAATGGGGAAACTAAGGGACATCACATAGTGGGGAGACAAATGAATTTTGGAGCAAGGTGGATCTAGGTTCAGATATCTATCATCTATTACTGGTAGCTCAATCAGTGGATCTGGTGCTGGTAATGAGGCTTGAACTCAGGGTCTGGGAAGCTGTCGCATAGATTTTTTTTTTTTCTCAAGGCTGACACTAGTGTATCACTTGAGCCACACCTCCATTCTGAGTTTTGGGTGATTAATTGGAGATAGAGTCTTGTGGACTTTTCTGTCTGGGTTGGCTTTGAACCACAACCCTCAGTTTTAGCCTCCAGAATAGCTAGGAGGTTAGCCAGGAGCCACTGGCAGCCGCTGTCATTGGAATCGGGGAAGAGCTCTCTAGCTCTGAGCGGGGTACTGAGGCTTCTGGCAGCCAGGCTGAGCTGGGAAGAGGTTGTCACAGGGCATAAGCTCAGGGAAGTCTCGGTATTATGAATGTGTTCCCTTCTGGCTTTCCTAAAGCGAACACTTCAGTGTCTGGTGCCTACATCTTAGGATATGGATAAGAAACAGAGCCCAGCCTGGTCATTGGGGTGGGGATGGATCAGAAATGGCAGACTAAATGTCAGTCGTTATGTTTCCCATTAGAGTCAGAGTGCTTTGTTTGAACTATTCAGGAACCATTATTTAAATGAGACATAACCGAAAGCTTAAGAGAGGTGCTTGTTTGTCCTGGTTTGTGAGAGGTTCTCTCCCCTCCCATCTTCTGAGCAACATGGGCTGGGATGACTGTGGTTTTCTTTGCAACTTAGGGGAGAAACATTTTTTCTCATGATTATGTGTTTTGGTGTGGTGATTTCAACTACCGCATAGATCTTACTTACGAAGAAGTCTTCTATTTTGTTAAACGCCAAGACTGGAAGAAACTTCTGGAATTTGATCAGCTACATCTACAGAAATCAAGTGGAAAAGTAAGTTATGCTTGCCGTGATGTGTCATGAATATATAATATAGTTCCAATATAGAATGATTTCTTCTACAGGTATATGCCAATTTTCACAAGTGGATTGATGTTTTTGAGACTGTAGAAAACTGGAGGATTTATAAAGTTAGGGAAACGAGAGTGTCCATTCACATGTGTACACACACACATACACACACACACACAGAGTCTTTATTGGTTAGCCACATAAAGGGTCCATGTGTCTTGGGAACTGGAGAAGCCATCATGGTAACAGATACCTGAGAGCATTCAACGCAGCAGGGGGAGCCAGCAGCACCCAAGAGCTGTGTCTTTCCTTTACTCTTTTGGACACACCATGCTCTGCTGGGTTCACTGGGGAGAGGGTCTTCCACACTGGAGTCCAGGCTGCCTTGAGGTGGCAGGGATGTTGGTGTCTGATGAGCTTGTCACTGTGGGTGGTAGCAAACCCACCCCACTCCTTCGTACCCACATGCAGCAGCATAGGAACCACTTGACAGAAGTTCCTAGAACCACCTGGGATACTTTGGATTTGAATATTACTCAAGCTCTTTTGGTGACATCTCTTTATCTTGTTGGTGAAAATACTAGCAAATTACAATAGTATTTAATGTACTCTACATACCAACTTGTACCCTACTATTGTGTTATGCCAGTTAATTTCTATTATTTTTTTTTCCAGTCCTGGGGCTTGAACTCAGGGCCTGAACACTGTCCTTGGGCTTTCTCAAGGCTAGAGCTATTGAGCTACAGCACCACTTCCAGCTTTTTTCTATGTATGTGGTACTGGAGGAATTGAACCCGGGTCTTTGTGCATGCTAGGCAAGCACTCTACCACTAGGCCAAACTCCCGGCCCTAATTTTTATTAGTTTTAAAATTAGATTTAAGTAGTCATACAAAGAAAGTGCCATATAACAAAGTGGTTTATGAATGCAGTACATCTTGATCCATGTCACCCCTTCAGCATTCTTGCCCACCTTCAACCGACCCCATTCCTTACATGTTTTAAGATTTGTGGAGAATACAATGAATTCTTGACTGCATTCTCCCTTATTCCCCCATTCATTCATCAGCCTTTCTCCCCTCGGCCCCATCCCATTCCCCCCACACACTTTTTTTTTTTTTTTTTGCCAGTCCTGGGCTTGAGCTCAGGGCCTGAGCACTGTCCTTGGACTTTCTCAAGGCTAGAGCTCTACCACTTGAGCCTCAGCACCACTTCCGGCTTTTTTCTATGTATGTGGTACCGAGGAATCAAACCCGGCTCTTCATGCATGCTAGGCAAGCACTTTAACCACTAGGCCAAACTCCTGGCCCCCCCACACACTTTTTTTTAACCAGTCCTGGGGCTTGAACTCAGGGCCTGAGCACTGTCCTTGGGCTTTTTCCTCAAAGGTAGCACTCTGCCACTTGAGCCACAGCACCATTTCTGGCTTTTTCTATGTATGTGGTACTGAGAAATCGAACCTGGATCTTCATGAATGCTAGACAAGCATGCTACCACTAGGCCAAACTCCCGGCCCCATTCCCCTTTTTGGGTGTACCCATTTCCGTTGATTTTGTTGGGCTTTGATCTAATTTTTCTAAAAGATTAAACTACTTGAGCTCTCCATAGAGTCTATTATAATAACTTCAGTTAATTCATTTTACTTATAGGCTTATGGGCACATTCTGTCTACCACAGATGAAGGAACCCATGCCACTTTGTTTCTCTATACCCTTTTATAGTCAAGGAAGATTGAAAGTAAAGTCAAATTGCTTACCAGGCTGACAGGGCAGGTATCCCAGGCTATAATTTGGTCCCAGACTGTCCAAGTTTTCCGTCCACAGACTCATGCTAGGGGTGCCTCAGGCCCAGGCATGAGATTCAACTATGGAATCCGTGCTTCTAGACAATGCCAGCAGCCTCCAGATATCCTCAATTGTCTTCTCCTCCAGGGCCTACTATTGCTTATAGCGGTGTCTGTTAGACTCCTAGAAGGCTGGGCTGAGAAAGGGAGGTGCATATGAATGCCACTTGCCTCTTGAGAGTGGGGCTGGTTTATGTCTGGGGAGAAGAGTAAGATGTCTTTCTGTGGTAAGACTTCAGTCATCCTTGGAGGTTTGCTCTGCCTTTGCCTGCTAGGGCACGGACAGCGGACAATGGCCATGTGGACGTGGGACTCCACTAGACCTCCCTGAAAATGACTTGCTTGCTTCTTCCTACAGTAGTCTCTTCTCTAGCCAGATCCAGGGTCAAACAGAAGTAAAATTACTTTCTATCCACAAGTACTGACTGGGACCTTGCTGGGCCTGGGGTGGTGTTTTGTGGGCCTGGGAATACTTGGGTGAGCCCCCCTCTGTCCCCTGGGGGAGGTAGTAACAGCTGGCAGTGGGAAATGCAGGTGTGCCTGTCAGCCTGAGGAGTGGGCATGGCCACATCGCTGCTAATTGGAAGGCAGCTCAGCCTAGTAGAAGGCATACTTGCAAGTATAACATAGGCTGTGCTACTTTTCAGAACACTCTGGAATATTTCTTTTATTTTTAGTTCAGGTGACCGTATGTCTTTTTTTTTTTTTGCGCCCCCATAGATTTTTAAAGACTTTCATGAAGGAGCCATTAATTTTGCACCCACCTACAAGTATGACGTTGGCTCTGCTGCCTATGACACAAGTGACAAGTGTCGCACCCCAGCCTGGACAGACAGGGTGTTGTGGTGGAGGAAGAAGCGCCCCTTTGATAAAACAGGTGAGTGCATGGGGCCACCCAGAGCCCTACTCTACTACTGTGCTAATCATGTCACAGAATGACACTTGGGAATTTGATAACTGCAAAGACCAAAAATGTATCCTAGGTGTCAAACCCTTCAGAGGTGCAGGGCAGGGAGCCCTTCTCTGGACTCTTTCTGGACTGTGACATGCACATGAGCCAGCACTGCTGTCGCTACCCTAATGCCCCTCTGTGGGCCCCACTCCACACTCTGCCCATTGTTCGAGGAGGAGAGAGGAGCAAGTATTGGGGTGCTTCTCCTCCGTCCCCATATCCGCTCAGATGCCTGACCTAGCCTATTTTAAGACCCAGTTACAACTTTGACACGCACCAGGCACAGGAAGGGTTTTTAAAAGCATTTAGTGAATTGTCTAAGTATATTTTGAATGGTTATTGCTGGGAAGCAAAGTTTATTAAACTTGGAACATCTGTAATCTTGTGTATATATGATGGCTCTCCACTTTGAGAGCAATGTTTGCTGAGATTTCAGCACCAGGAGATGCATCTGCAGACAGAAGACCACTGTTCCCTTGAGAGGAGCCTTGAGAACATCTTCATGGCTCCAGGCCACTGAAGGGAGCAAGCAGAGTAGTCTGGCTTCGTGGACTATGCTCCTGTCCCTGTGCAGAAGCCACAGGTAGTTCTGCTATTCCTGGGGTCCTCTGTGGAAACCCAGAAACCTGACAGTACAGCTACATGCCCCCCCACCGTTAGCCTGCCATGGGGAAGGGAGACAGTCATGTCATTATTAGTATGGCAGTCTATATAAGAGGAACTTTCAAACCCTAGATCTCAAAGCAGTCCAAGCCCAGTTCAAGTTTAGGAGAGTAAAGTAAATGAGCCTGAGTCATGAGGTTCTTGGTGACAGATCTCTATCTGCTGTTGATATTCATAATTACATTCATGTGTGATTTTATTCTATGAGCAGCTGGAGAATTCAACCTTGTAGACAATGATCTAGATGGCAGCACCAAAGTTAGACACACATGGTCTCCTGGCACCCTCAGGTACTACGGCCGTTCCGAGCTGCAGGCCTCTGACCACAGGTAAGGTTAAGGTCCCTGCTTGGTCAGGCAGTGCCTCTTCCTTCTCACAGGCAGCAAGCCTACAGAAGCTAATATCCCGTGTGTGTGTGTGTGTGTGTGTGTGTGTGTGTGTGTGTGTGTGTGTGTGTATAAAATATACTACAGCACAAAGAGGAGCAAAAGTCTGTTTCTAGCAATAATTAGTACTTGTTAGCATTTTGTCATTGCTCTGTATAATCAATGGCATCATGTGTGAAAAGTTCAGTGCTGTCCCCTGCACACTTTCCAGCTTGCTTCTTGGTGGCATTTGGAGCTGCAGTCAGTTGGTACAGACCTGGATTACTAGTTTGTGACAGACCCATGGAATTAGCCCATTCAGTTACTGATGAAGCATTTCGTTTGCATTTCCCTGTTATAAATGTCCTAGGATGTTCACATCTTGGCTTCCGGGCTGTTAGTGCTTTGAGCTGCTGGCGTGGCCATGGCACCAGCACTAAGCATGGAAGGGAACCAGGTGTGGGAAGCAAGTAGTGTCTGGATTGGCCTACAGAATAGCTCCTGAGAGACAGAAGGGGTGGCATCTCTGCTTTTGAAAAGCAGCAGGAACTGTCACACCTGTCACCCTAGCTCCTCAGGAGGCTGAGATCTGAGGATCACAGTTGACAGCCTGGCTCCATTAAACACCAAAAGCCACAAGTGGAGCTGTGGCTCAAGTGGCAGACTGTCAGCCTTGAGTGAAAAAGCTAAGGGAGAGTGCCTTGGTCCTGAGTTCAAGCTCTGGTGTCTACACACACACACACACACACACACACACACACACACACACACACACACACACTTGGGAAAGATAGAGCCTAAAGCTCAGGCTTAAGGTGGATGTAACATCCTCCAGCCGTGCTGTGCTCTGCGGCAGGGGCTGGTGGAGGCTGGGCTGTGACACTGCCGAGGGCAACAGTTCTCTGCTCTCTCCCTGTCTGCTGCAGACCCGTGCTGGCCATCGTGGAGGTGGAAGTGCAGGAAGTCGACGTGGGTGCAAGGGAGAGGGTTTTCCAGGAAGTATCCTCTTTCCAGGGGCCCCTGGATGCTACTGTTGTCGTAAACCTCCAGTCCCCAACCCTAGAAGAGAGGAATGAGTTTCCCGAGGACCTGCGTGCCGAGCTCATGCAGACCTTGGGGAGTTACGGGACCATCGTGCTGGTCAGGTAACCGCTGCCCCTGGGCTGTGGGTCCAGGAGCGTTGCCCAGGCCCCGCTGGGGCTGACTCGGCCATTCTGCATTCTAGGATCAACCAAGGGCAAATGCTTGTGACCTTTGCCGACAGTCACTCGGCACTCAGTGTCCTGGATGTGGATGGTATGAAGGTGGGTAATGCGTGTTCGTCTGTGGAGTGGGACTGACTGATTTCCACCTTCCCCTCTGGGCCAGGTTGTCCCCAGACTGTCTGCGTGTAGCCACTGTGTGGGGGAGGACCAGGGACCCGCCGGCCGGGTCTCAGGTGTCTCGGAGCTGGCTCTGGACAGTTGCAGGGGCCTGGGGTATGGCTCTTCCCTAGTTCCTGGAGTATCACTGTGCATGCCTGCGTGCAGGAGACTCTCCCTCCTTCTCCTGAGGTCCCGCATGTTAGAGCATGCGTCTCTTAGGTCATTCCATTCTGTACTTCATGTACAGGTTGTGACCAAAGGGAGCTGTGGTGACTCTTGTCCTCTCTTGCTGTCTGTCCTCCCAGGTGAAAGGCAGAGCAGTGAAGATTCGACCGAAGACCAAGGACTGGCTGAAAGGCCTGAGAGAGGAGCTCACTCGGAAACGGGACAGCCTGGCCTCCATGTCCCCAACCGCCAACTCCTGTTTGCTGGAGGAAAACTTTGACTTCACCAGTTTGGACTATGAGTTAGAAGGTTAGTGACCAGTGGGGAGAGGGAGAGGCAGGTGACTTCTGAGATCCTTCTTCAACACCACCCCCCCCCCACAAAGGTTAGGGCATTGAAGCTTGGCTGGCACACTGTGCTGCGTGTGTTCCTGCCTGGGAGATGAGGGAATGGGAGGGGAGCCCTATATGCATTGGTCATGGCAGCTTTGAGGCTGTCAGGGCTGCAGGCACGGGTGGAGGTGGTGAGCTGGCCCTGGAGACGAGGCTCACATGGCTCCTGAGAGAGGTCCTGCAGCATCCTTGTACTGGTGGCTTTTGCTTCATTGTGACCAAATGCCCACCATCGACAAATAAAGGTGAATAATACTCCAGAGCCTGGATGCCATTGTCCTTGGGCTCCTGGGAGGCAGAACATCCTGGCGGTGGAAATGTGTGGCAGAAGTCACTCACCCCATGGCAGATAGGAGGAGCCAGACAGAACCCTGGATGCTGGGCTATCTCCTTTCCCCCCTTTTATTCCTGGATTATGCGATGGAGTCACCCACATTGACGGAGGGTCTCCTCCCTTACTTAGTCCCTCCTAGAATGCTCACAGGTACTCCAGGTATATCTGCACTTGCCTTCTGCCTGCCTCCCCACCAAATCAGAATGAACCAGTGCCAGCCCAGCCACACCTCTTGATGAAAGGCTGGGCTGCTGCATCTTAATGAAGTGTGTTCACCCAAACCATGATTATTCTGCTTCCCAGGGGACGTCCTGGAAGATGATGAAGACTATTTGGTGGATGAGCTCCGGCAGCCTGTGGCCTCAGACAGTGAGCTGGGTGGTGAAGAGCCCTCGGATAACCATGGCTCCATGGCACCTGTCAGCAGATCACCTGCACCGAGGAAAAAGAAGCAACGTCCTACATACAAAGGTAGCTCGACCCTCCTTGTCTCAGTGGGGGTGGCCCAGGGCCAGCCCGCCTGTGGGCCTGTGGTGGTGCAGCCAGGGACTGGGGAGTAATCCAACCTCCACACTCTGGGCTCCTAGGTTTTCATATTTTATCATTTGTACACTCAGAACACACCAGAGTTCACGTCATCCTGTCTACATTGTGTATGCAAATGGCCACAGGTCTCAACTGGTTTTAGACTTGTAACTTCCCCCATCCCTCAAAGAATATACGTATATGTATATATACATATATATGTATAGGAATAAAGGGGTGAAAAAGAGATAGCTCAGCACTCCAGGGTTCTAGAGTATATGTATATATGTATATGTAATATAGATGTATTAATATACATGTATAATAATATATGATATGTATATGTATAGCCACAGGTCTCAACTGGTTTTACACTTTGGAACTTTCCCCATCCCTCAGAGAATATATGTATGTATATATATATATATATATATATATATATTCATACACACACACACACACACACACATTCTATCCAGAGACTTGCGACTCATGCAAGTTACTCAAGAGGCTGAGATCTAAAGATCACTAGTCAAAGCCATCCCGGACAGGAAATCTATGAGACTCATCTATAGTTAAAAGCCAGAAGTGGAGCCATAGCTCAAGTGGTAGAGTGCTAGCCTTGAGCAAAAAAGCTTGAAGACAGGGTCCAAGCTCCGAGTTCAAGCCCCTTAAGAGATATAGTCAATATCTCTATCTGGATTATATAATTATCATCATCATTATTATTATCAGCATATGTGATACGGTCATATTATACAGTAGCATCATTAAATCATTTTAGACTTAGGAACTAAAAGGTCACATGGACTGAACTATACACACATACATCTATACACACATATATGTATATACACATACATCTATATAAATATAGCTATATAGTTGTAGTTCTATATCCCTGGACCAAATGATATTCTTCCAAATAAGTTTAAAATATTTTTAACTTTTTTTTTTTTTTTTTTTGCCCGTCCTGGGCTTGAGCCCAGGGCCTGAGCACTGTCCTTGGACTTTCTCAAGGCTAGAGCTCTACCACTTGAGCCTCAGCACCACTTCCGGCTTTTTTCTATGCATGTGGTAAGGAGGAACCGAACCCGGGTTTTCATGCATGCTAGGCAAGCACTTTAACCACTAGGCCAAATTCCCAGCCCCTTTAAGTTTTATTTTATGTAATAATTGTAGTTATACAAAGGGATTTCAGGTCATATTTTGACTACAGCGCATCTCCATCAGCGTCACCCCTTCCATCATTGCCTGTCTTGTCCAGTCCTATCCACACCTTCAAGTTCTGTAGTTCAATGCTTGTATGATGTACCTCGAATATAGTGACTATTCAGATAAGTTTTAAAACTTGAGAGAACCAGGAGTTGTGGCTCACGCCTGTAATCATAACTATGCAAGAAACTGAGATCTTAGGATCATGGCTCAAAGCTAGCCCAGGCAGGAAAGTCTATAAGTCTCCTATCTTTAATTATCCAGCAGAAATAGAAGTGTGGCCTAGGGGCTGGGAGTTTGGCCTAGTGGTAGAGTGCTTGCCTAGCATGCACAAAGACCCGGGTTCCATTCCTTGGTACCACATACATAGAAAAAGCCGGAAGTGGTGCTATGGCCCAAGAGGTAGAGCTCTAGCCTTGAGAAAGCCCAAGACAGTGCACAGGCCCTGAGTTCAAGTCCCAGGATTGCCCCTCACCATCCCCCCCAAAAAGAAAAAAAATGAAAAATTTAAAAAAGTGTGGCTCAAGTGGTAAAGCATCAGCCTTGAGTGAAAAAGCCAAGGGACAGCACTCAGGTCCTGAGTTCAAGCCCCTTCCCCTAAACAACAACAACAATAAACAAAACTCATGAGCGCCTCCTGGCTGGAGAGAAGGCAGTTTGTATTTGAGCATCACACATGTAGGTAGTGTTCCAACCTTCAATGCCCAAACTGCTTCCCCTTGGGGGTCGCTGTGTCCCTGGTGGAGGAAGCTCTTTCAGCAGGTGCAGGAACTTAGCTGCGTGTCAGGACACTTGAGCTGGATGCAGAGAACAGGCTGACGAGGCAGGAAGGTGCTTCTATGGAGAAGGATGCCTGGCTAGGACAGGCCCTTGGGCCAGAAAGACTGGTCAGTTGCTTATCTTCCTAAAGCCACTGGGAGTTGTTAACCTTACAGGTTGCTGAGCCCCTTCATGGAGATTTGGATTTGGCGGGGGTGAGATGAGGCCTGAAATGTGGCATCTCATGATGCTCACAG
The DNA here is from genome assembly GCF_031878675.1 of Megascapheus bottae. Taxonomy (NCBI): domain Eukaryota; kingdom Metazoa; phylum Chordata; class Mammalia; order Rodentia; family Geomyidae; genus Megascapheus; species Megascapheus bottae. Next base: position 6,283,551 of record NC_143516.1, on the reverse strand, counting down.
CCAGGTCCAGAGCAGAGGCCTTGTCAGTGTGTGGAGGGGTTGTGTGTGGCCAGCAGCCTGGCCTTGGCGGGGAAGCAGCGGAAGGCAAGTGCCCATCAGAGAAGAACGCAGGCTTTTCTGCAGGGGTGCCGAGGTGCCAGGGCTTAGCCGAATGAAGAGTGGGTAGACGTGGGCATCTAGAGGCCCTCTCCATGTTGTTCTAGCAGAAGGAACTTTGTCTCTCAGCTCATCCACAGATGTGGCTGAGCTGTTGGAGTTGGGCACAGAATGAAGTGAAAAGCGCTGTGCCGGGTCATCGGAGAGACTGGTCCTGGAAGTCCATGTCATGACACAGGAGCAGTAGTAGCCTCTTAGGGCCCCATGTGTGATGTGCAGAACCACTCATCATGGCAGCAGAGGGAAGGGCTGGCAGAGGCTTTATGTATCTGGAGTTTCAGGATGGCAGGGAAGGCATCATAATCTGTTTCTAAAACGGGGGTCATGTTTTAGAGCGTGGGACAGAGAATGTGCCTTCCCCACGGTGGGAGAATCTCTAGGGTGCTGGCTTTCCCCTGTCCTCTGCTTTGTGTGGGCTCTGGCTGATTGCTCTGGACAGAAACACCTCCTCTTTTTTCAAGTACAGCAGTATCTCTCAAGCCTGGCCAACACATGGTGTCCATGGCACAGTGAATGTTCTGAGCAGGCACTGGGTGACCTCTGCTCTGGTAGAGAGCGGGTGTGGTCCTGAGTGGACCCCCCCCAGCCATCTACTAACCCTCCCGTGTGGAAAAGACCGTCTTTCTCACCCTGCCGTGTCCTCCAGACGACGCTGACCTGGTGGAGTTAAAGCAGGAGCTGGAAGCCGTGGGGGATTTCTGCCACCGTTCTACAAGCAGGTCTCTGTCGGTCCCCAATAGGCCCCGGCCACCTCACCCACCGCAGAGACCCCCCCCTCCAAGTAAGACTTCGCTTGCTTTGGGCTTGCCACAATGCCTGCTGGGAATAACCGCACACCTCCAGCTGCTGAAAACATGGCTCTAAACCCACTTCTTCCTACCACTGAGTGGCCCCCCATCCCTTTCCCATGGCCCAACATGCCTTGGACTCTCTCTGTCTAAATCTGGCACCTGTCTGGTCTAAAGGTCATTGGGTTTCTCATGGCAAATGAAATGAGACCTTTGGGAAGCTGTTTATCTTATAGCTCTGCCTTTGCTTCCTGTTCTTTTCAGTTTGAAACTTTAGAATAGAAAATTGAGCTGGGCATGGTGGCATACACCTGTAATATCAGCCTCTGGAGGCAGAGGAGGAAGGTCAGAACTCAAGGCCAGTCTGGGGCACGTAGCATGACTTGTCTCAAAAACCAAAAGGAAAAGTAGAGTGGAGAGAGAGTTGCAGTGCCATGAGGGAACTTTCTAGCTTTCCAGTGCTACATTCTTGCTTCCTCGCTGGCTGCCCAGGGCCTCTGCTCAGTAGGAATCTGACACCCCCAGCCCTAATGTGCATGCCTCTGGCTCAACTCATGACCCAGGCCTCCTGTCCTCCTGTCCCCGGCCTGCCTAAAGGTTGGAATAAGCCCTGCCTGAGGATGATGGTTTTCTTCAGGCTCTGCAGATAATGCTTTTCCACCAAGCCTGCCTTACTAACCTCAAGGTGAAGTTGTGACATGTTTTTGATCTGTTTATTTTCTCCTCCAAAAACCGTGACAGTCAGACATTAACTTTCTGAATTTTCTTTCAGAATTGAATTCAGAATCATTTCTCTCACAATAATCCATGGGAAGTCAGAAACACGGACTTTTCAAAGCATGTTTTTGCTTTTTCTAGGTCATACTCAGAATGCAAAATAAGATATAAAATGAAAATAACACAAAAATAAAATTTGCAAGCCAGGTATGGAGGCATAGACTTGAAGTAGATGCTGGAGCATTGAGTTTGGGGCTAATTTGGGCTACATAGCAAGACACCATCTCAGAAGTAAATTAAAATTTTAGAAATAAAATTTATAAATCATATATTTTTATAGAGGGTTTATAGAATTTATAAAAATGAAAATTTTAAATTTATATGACTCTATTGATAATAGTTGTTAACTAGAAGGCTTTTCCCTTTTCCAGTTATATATATTATATATATGTATCTATACACAATTTAAAAAAATTGTTTTGAACAAAACTGGTATTTGTTTGTTCATTTGTCTTCATCAAATGTGTCTTATTTTCTGTGTCATAAGATATTTTTAAAATGCAACTTGTTGCAGATGTCAGAATTGCTTATTTCTCTGATTTAGGACTTTAGACACTTAAAAACTTGATTTTGATAATAGTTGTGTTTTAACCACTTAAAAACAAAGAAAAACTTAGGACATTAGAATTCCCCACGGTATCAGATTTAAAATTACATTCAAACATTACTTCTCCAGAGAAGCTGCATAAATAGGTCAACTTGTTAGAAAATCAAAGGCAAAATTGGGTGGGGGGCTTTTCTGGAGTCAAAACCAGGACTACCTGCATGCCGGCACGGCCTTTTCCTCTGCGCCCCAGCCTCTGCCTCTAAATGGAAGCTCTGGAGGTTCCCATGGGCCTGCCCTGCGAGCCGGCACCGTGGGTACCACGGGGTACCACGTGAGCGGGCACACTCACCACTCCTCCTCCAGCCCTCTTCCAAGCTAGCTGGCTACTTGAACCACTGCTCAGGCTGACTGCCTGCCTCTGTTTTATGTGTTGTTGTTTGTTTTTGTTTGTTTGTTTTTCACACAGCTGGTTTAATGGTGAAAAAGTCAGCTTCTGATGCATCCATCTCCTCTGGCACCCATGGGCAATATTCCATCTTGCAGACGGCGAAACTTCTGCCCGGAGCACCTCAGCAACCAGTGAGTTCCTCCACGCTGAGCCCGCTCTCAGCCACAGGCCGGGCCTCTTAACCCCAGTGGGCTGACCCAGGCCACTCAGGATTTGGGTGCAGTGTGTGTGTGTTTTCATGAGTTTTGCCTTTGCCTCTGGTCTACAGAACATTGGTTGCTAAAAGGGAAACGAGAAGAAATTGAGATAGGTTTGGCCATTCCAGTATGAAGTTAGTGAGAGAAACTAAAGCAAGTTCCACAGGACCTGGGTCATGGGGCGGGGGACCACTGGAAGAGGACTGGGTGACAAGTGGTGGCAGAAGGGCGGGTCCAGGACCCCTGAGCTGGTGCAGAGGGAGGTGAGTTAGGGGGTGGAGGCGACAGAGCCTGGGATGCTGCACACGCGTGGCGAGTAGGGTGGGGCGGTGTGTTGGTCAGGGCAGTTCGGGGGAGCTGGGTGGCCATGTCACCCATGTCTGTGATGAGGGTGGGCCTCTGGCCGGCCAGGAGAAAATGCCCTGTAGGAAGCTGTGTATCTGGAAGGTTTTTGCACACACAGGAAGGCCATGAAGACGTGGCCTTCTCCATGCTAGCTTGTATCTGGATATTGAAAAGATCATTTGTCCACATGACTGGCAAATTCGTGAGCTCTGATTATTAATGCTTTTCCTCTTGGAATAAGCGTTTCCCTCCTTTGGGAAATGGAGGGAGGGGAGTGGCTTCCATTTTCAAATTGCTGTCTGATGGGGCTGTGCATGGCTCATGGCCACGCATAGAGCACGTTCTACCTGCACAGATTGGAGGGGGCACACACAGTGGAGGCTCCATGCCCACTCAAGTTCACAAACTTCTCTTCCCAATTCTGCCCTCAAGCCCAAAGCTAGGACTGGAATAAGTAAACCTTACAATGTCAAGCAGATCAAAACCACCAACGCCCAGGAGGCAGAGGCAGCTATCCGGTGTCTCCTGGAAGCCAGTGGAGGTAGGTGATACCTTCTGGCCCAAGAAGAGTGCAGACTTCCTTCTTATCTCCCACTGAGGGTGGCCACAAAAAGGAAAGAGCGGGCTGGGAGTTTGGCCTAGTGGTAGAGTGTTTGTCTAACATTCACGAAGACCTGGGTTTGATTCCTCAGTACCACATACATAGAAAAAGCCAGAAATGGTGCTGTGGCTCAAGTGGTAGAGCTCTAGCCTTGAGAAAGCCCAAGGACAGTGCCTAGGCCTTGAGTTCAAGCCCCAAGACTGGCAAAAAAAGAAAAAAGAAAAGAGTTTTTTGTTTTTTCTTTTTTGGTGGGGAGGATGCCATTACATGAAAGTGGCCTTTAGCAATATTTATTTACTTATTTCCATCTATTCTCAATTTCAATTACATATTCCAAATTCAGTACATTTTGTAGAGATATTACAAGACTATGAAGCAGCATGTAAGGGGGAGAAACAAAATGAATTTTTTACACGTTGAATGTTTGGTGCCTGAATTCACTTGGCTCTGTGGAGTGCAGTGACTCACCCTTATGAGCCTAGCTGCTTGGGAGGCAGAGACTGAAAGGATCAATTTGATGCCAGCCTAAGCAAAGAAGAAAACACAAACAGACCATTTTCATGACCCTGTGTTATCGAATAAAATCTGAACATGATGGTGAATTCCCACCATCCTAGCTAAATGGGAAGCATAAATAGGAGGATCAAGGTCCAGGGTAGCCCAGGTGCAAATATGAGCCCCTACTAAAAAATTAACTAATACATAAAAATGGCTGGAGATGTGGCTTCAGTGTAGAGCTCCTGCCTACCTTGCCCTCAAGAGAAAAGACCTACCTTTAAACTCCAGTACGACAATAATAATGAAGTAGAAGAAGCAGCTGCCAACAGATAGACTGCACTTCAGGCACAAAATCTACCTCCTACATCTCCGTTGAGTATAGTGAATTCTGTACATCAGAGCAGGGACCTCTGGAGAAACTAATATTTCTCCATGCTTTTCCTTGAATCTCCCTCCTTCATTCACAGCCTCTGGTAACTAACAGTTGTAGGTTTTATTCCAGAAGAATCTCGTTTGAAGGAGAGAGAATTTTTCTCCTTCAAAGGGCATATGCATTTATAATTGCCTAATTTGCTTTTTTAGCAGTGCATTTAACCTACTGGGAATTCTCATATAACATTGAAAGAGATCACGAAATAGGAGGCGGAAAACCTAGGAATGCACAACAAAGTTTCTTTCTTTCTTTCTCTTTCTTTTTCTTTCTCTCTTTCTTTCTATTGGTCGTGGGGCTTGAACTCTGGGCCTGGGTGCTGTCCCTGAGCAATTCAGCTCAAGGCTAGTGCTCTACTACTTGAACCACAGTACTAATTCTATTTTTCTGATGGTTAATTGGAGATAAGAGTTCAGGGACTTCTGTGCCCAGGCTGGCTTTGAACCGTGATCCTCAGATCTCAGCCTCCTGAGCCACCGGCAATTGGCCAGCAAAGTTTTTTTGTTTTTGTTTTTTAATTTTATTCATAAGAGGACTAAAAGTATGATTGAAATAGCTCTCCTGCCCATCGACTGATAAATGGATAAATCCATAAACATAACAGGGACTACCTTATGGACAAACTATGAAATGTCTGATTGTCATGAATCTCCTTGAGCCCTGCGGTCCTCTGTTTCAGGTACCACAGAAATGCCTAACTCATCCCTGAATGCCATGGCCCTGCCAGACCAAGCATCCTCCAAACCAGATCTTGGCCCTGGGGGCACCAAACTGGAGACTTCCCAGGGGGTCCTGATCCTGCCTCGTCGGCCTGCACCCAAGGTTCCTGTCATCAAGAAGCCAACCTTGAGGAGGACAGGGAAGGTAAGAGAGGGCAGAACAGGGCAAGATGCTCACATGGCTTGCTAGATACAACACCTCGGACAGCACTCTAGTCGGCTTTCATGTCTCTGCTCACAGTCCCAGCGCTAGCCCAGTCCTTGAGGAAAATGGTTTGCTTAACAACCACTTTTCCTTCATCTCCGGGCTGGGTCTCAGCCCTGTTGAGCAGAAACAGAACGGACTGTGCTGGGACAAGGGTTGCCTGAAGGGGCAGTGTCTCCTGACCACTTGAGCCTTCCCAGGCCCTAGGGGTCCATCGTTGTCATCCGTGTGTGCTGCGTGCACATGTGCAGATTGTATGTTCACGAGGAAACCTGCCCTGGTTTCTGGATGAGCGGCATCCCTTCTCTCCCACACAGCAAGGCCTCCCGGAGGCCCCACAGCTCTTCTCGACACTTTTCTTGCAGATTGTTTTTTGCTCTCGCTCCCAAGCTTCTCAGCCTTGCTTACTGCTTCAAAGACATGAGTTCGTAAAGACAGTAGCTGCCCAGAGACTGGCACCTGTCGACACATCTGGAACTGCCGTTTGATCTCTGTCCTAGGAACGGCACCCGGTAATCCCCGCCTGGGCGCCAGAGTGACCGCTGCTCTCTGCCTGCACTGCGTGAGCACGGCTCTGGCCCAGCCCTCTCCACTGAGCATGCGTTATCTTTGCCCAGTTGTGTTTCTGTCCATGCTGGTGCATTGTTGTCTGTCCATTTGCCATGCTTTCTCATCAACCCTTTCCCTCGTTCTCTCCATACATTTGCCTTGTGTTTTCTTTTAAAAGTCAGGAGCCAAAGTGGATTCATTTTCCCAAACAATCGCTCAGGAGTTACTATGGAAAAGAGCTTAGATTTCTAGTTTGCTTTCCAAAGAACAAGGGAAGCATCAGAAAGCCACTGTTTAACTCCTGATAACCACTTTCTTGCATATACACAACATGAAATGAAACATGCACGTACATATATACGTATATATGTACATATACATATATGTATATACATACACATGCTTCATTTCATGTGATATAACAACGAAAACCTAGAGAGAACTGGGTGCAGTAGCTCATGGCAATGTCCTGGATTCAATTCCCAGTACCAAAAAGAAAAAAAAAAAGAAAAGAACTTGGTGCCAGACGCTCATGCCTATAAATTGTACCTTCTCAAGAGGGTAAGGTCTGAGGATGCAGATTCAAAGCCAACTGAGGCAGAAAAGATTGTGAGACTTTTATCTCCAAGTAACCACGAAAAAGCTGGAAATGGAATGGTGGCACAAGTGGTAGAGCACTAGCCATGAGCAAAAAGCTAAGGGAAGCTGGGTATGGTGGCTCTCGCCTGTCATCCTAGCTACTCAGGAGGCTGAGATCTGAGGATCAAGGTTCAAAGCCAGCCTGGACACAAAAGGACCTGAGACTCTTATCTCCAATTAACCCTAAAAAACAGGAAGTAGGGCTTGGCTCAAGGGTAGAGTGGTAGCCTTGAGCCACAGAGCTCAGCCGAGTTCAAGCCCCATGACCCAAAAAAAAAAAAAAAATGCTCAGGGACAGCGCCCTGAGAAAACACAGAAATGATGTCCCTGTGGGAGTTTCTCCCTCTTCTGTACCGAAGTAGAAACAGTTGGAGGGATATGCACCCTCTCATCCTCGAGAGAAGCAGCCTTTCAAGGGGTTCCCTTTGAGTGAGGGAAGACCAGGACCGTGTCCTGTGGCAAAAGACAACTTTCTCTCTGAATTCTCCCTGTGACTCTGGTTTTAAAATGGCGATGCACATTTCACTTGATGTGTCGGGCTGACATGATGGTGTGTGTCTGCCATGTTTTCTCGTACCTGGTCACATTTCTGGCATCCCAGAAATTACTTCATCCTTGATCTGGCCAGGATGCCAGCACAGTCTCGTCCTTCTCTGTTTCCTGCTGACACTGAGCATTCAACGTCTCCTCTGCCCCGTGCTGGCTTCTTATTACACTCTTGTCTTGCCTTTTCTCAGCTCCTGTCACCAGAAGAACAGTTTGAGCAGCTGCCTGTCCATTTTACAGTTGGTCCCCCAGACACCAGTCTTGAATCCCCTCCTCCGTCAGTAGTCCCTCGAGCTCCACCTGTTCCCAAACCGAGAACATTTCAGTCGGGGAAAGGCATTGAGAGGAGACCCAGCAGTGGAGCACCAGCACCAGAGGAGGCTCCTCCGACGGCAGGAGTTGTGGAACTGCCACCCTCAGAGGTTCCAGTCCCAGTGCCCAGGGTGCCCCCCCGGAGAAAGAAATCTGCGCCCGCAGCCTTCCACCAGCAGGTCCTGCAAAGCAACAGCCAGCTTCTCCAGACGTGCATCTGCGGTGGCGTAGACAGATGTCCACCCAGACTCCAGCCCGACGCCAAACCTCCCTGCACCCAAGTGGGCTTTCCTGACCCTTCATCTGTCACCAGCCCCCAGACTGACGCACCCAGAGAGCCAAGGCCAGAGGCAGCATCTCTCCTTGATGAGTATCAGGATCGCTTCTGGGACCTTCTCCACCACCCTAAATTAGTGAATAAAGAGTGGCTTTCCCAGAGCTCAGACCCCCTGCACTCAGAAGCCAGGAGCCCTGAGAGGCCACCCAGGGACCCCGCACAGATCAGCGCCTCTATGGCTGAGGGGGACCTGTTGTTAAACCTTGAGGAAAAAAACTCCCGCTATTGGGTGGCCATCAGCAACAAAGACAAGAGGACGACCTTGCAGGTGTTCGACCCACTGGCAAAAACATGACGCAGCACCCACAAGGCACTCTGGACCCCAACCTCCGCCGAGACACTTGCGTGAACGCACACTGCAGACCCCATTCTCACTTCCGCCATTCTTGTGTACTTTACAAAAGCTGTGTCTCTTATTCAATTACATCTCAATTCAGTCGCCCCAAATGTCTTATTCAAGACGTGTGCATTTGAAGTCTGCTTTCAGGGAAAGGGAAGCCTCCTTGCTCAGGGTTCAGGGTTTGTGTCGAAAGGCAAGGAAGTCTAGGCAAGGCCCAGAAGTTCTGTCTTGTTGAATTTTAAATGGTTGTTCAATTCCTGTGTGTATCGGTAGGCTTTCTAGATGCTGTTGTTTTCTTGTGCTTGCAGGTTTGGGGCAGTGCTTTGTCAGCCCACCTAAAGGTGGGTGTACGGGTGGTACTGACAGTGCTTGGGGCTATTCAGAACTGTCTGGTTTAAAACATCAGACCAGCCCGGCGTCCCTGGAGCCCGTGTTTATGCCGGCAGCCCCTCTGCGCAGCGTCCACCAGCCACGGATCAAAAACACTGAACACAGACTTTTCTCTAAATATTACAGCAACCTATTTGTACAGCATTTATACAATTAGGGGTTACACGCGATGATATCAAGTATACGGGAAGATCTACGCACAGACTATGTGCAGGCGCCATGCTGTTTTCTGTAAGGAACTTGCTTTTCTGTGGAACCCGCCCCCCCCCCAGTGCCACAGTGAGGGACACCTCACTGTGTGCATCCCCTGGTGTCCCACACAATTAGCTTACATTTGGTTTAAACTCATGAGAGTTGTATCTACATTACGATCTTCTTGAGCTGCGGTGTGTCTACCTAACTATAATCCAGTTTGTGTCCACCATTTTGTGTCAGCCATACAACTCCACAGGCCCCATCATATTCTACACCCCATAAGGGGGAGGGGGAGGAAGGTCATGGGCCACCTGCCAAACCTAGGCGCCTTTCACATACGGGGATGTTCAGTGTTATCCTTCCTCCACTTGGGAGAATGTGAAGGAAATGCTGAGTGGGTCGCCTTCCCGGGGCAGGCCCTGCAAGCCTCGAGTTCCATGCAGAGGGGACCAGACAAAAGAGGGTGTTCCGGTGGTCATCTCCTGAGATACTTGCCTACTTGAAAGGATCATGTTGCTGCAGAGGTAAAAGGTCTTACATAGCTGAAGGGGAGGACGCAAGGTAGATTGCTTGGAGAGGGGAAATGACTGGCCAAGATGTCTAAAAGGTCTAACAGGCACAACGAAGGATGGAATCGATTTCTTTATTCAAATGCTCCCTTCCCTGTACCCACTTTCCCCCTGAAGAGCAGCACGCCATGGTTCAGAAGAGCAGGAGGAAGCTAATTCCACAAAAGTTGCTTGTGATGCCAGCAGCAGGAAGCTTTGCTTTACGAAGCAAATAGCTAATGCCAACTCAAGAACCTGACGGTGGACACTAACGGCCAGGGTTGTGTTCACTTGAGGAGGCATGTCACAAGAAAAGTGACGGCGGCACTGGTGGCTCATGCCTCTAATCATAGCTACCCAGGAGCTGAGAGCAGAGGATCTTGATTCAAAGCCAGCTGGGATAGGAAAGTCCATGAGACTCCTATCTCAACCACTAGAAAACTTGAAGTGGCGCTATGGTCAAAGTGGTAGGGTGCTAGCCTTGAGTAAAAAGAGCTCAGGGACAGCGCTCAAGCTCAGCCCCATAACCAACAAAAAATGGAAAAAGAAGAGAGGAAAGAAAGAAAGGAAGGAAGAAAAATGATGAGTAATGCCAGGTGACAGTTGTCTCCCACCTGAGTCCCAGTGACTGAGGAGGCTGACCTAGAAGACTGTGGTTCAAATCTTAGCATGGGCAAAAAAGTGTACAAGACTTCATCTCCAAAATCACAAGCAGAAAATTCCAGGAGAGAGGCATGGTTCAAGTGGTACAGCCCCAGCCATGAGCAAGCACAGTTCAAACCCCTGTACCAGACCCCCAAAATAATTATAAGTGCTTTAACATTAACAACTAAAGTGGGGCCAAGAGTTTGGCCTAGTGGTGGAGTGCTTGCCTAGCATGCATGAAGACCAGGGTTCGACTCCTTTACCACATACATAGAAAAAGCTAAAAGTGGTGCCGTGGCTCAAAGGTAGAACTCTAGCTTTGAGAAAACCCAAGGATAGTGCTCAGGCTCTGAGTTCAAGTCCCAGGACTGGCAAAAAAAAATGTAATGAGACTGAATTTGAGCTGGTAATAAGTATGATTTTCACACAAAAGTTTCTCTTAGAAGTAAAGACATCTGGAATACCCTTCTCAATTTTTGAAATCAGTTGGAAGGCTTCCCGTGTTAGGCGTCGACTGAATCACCTTGCCTGTGAGCAGGGACCACCAAGGCAACTGCATTCTCTAACTTGTACTCTTGTTGCAACTAAACCATGATGCAGTTCATCACAGAATGTTTTAGGTACATCATTGGCTCTGGCACATGGTAAGTCTTTTACAGGGTACTTTTCTCAAACCTCCTATTTAAAAACAGTATAGTTCTAGTGATTGCAGTTAGATAATCCATAAAAGTTTAAAGTTGAAGCTCAAGACACATAAAAAGTTCTTCCTGATTTTGCATAAGTAATGTATTAAAGCATTAATTTTATAATGAAATCATTTCATTGGATCAATACAAAGATTACTTATTGGGGGATTAGTGTTAATAAAAACCCTACAGTGTTTTTCCACTTACAATTTGTACTGATGTTGTACAGAATACCTAATAAATATTTTTTTTCTTTTTAAAAATTGGGCTTGTTTTCTTCCAGATATCAAGAGAACCTTGGAATGTCTTCTTTGGCTAGCCTTCTGTTTTGGACCAAATGCAATTGCTACTTATACCTCAGTGTAAGTTTTTTGACTCATCAAGTGAGGTTGAAAAGGCAGGAAGGTAAGGAGATTTTCAGAGTCAGAACTTGAGTCATACTAGGTTAGATGGGAGGCTGAGATGGGAGGGCTGTGGTGCTGACCAGCCCGGGCAGCAGAGTCTTCAAGACTTCACCTCACTGGACCTGCTACCCCAGCAATGACCGGAAGCCTAAACCAGGCAGATGGCAGTCTGGGTATGTACCCAGAGAGGAAGCAAGACCCCCACCTACCTAAAAGGGCTGAGTGGAAGAGAAGCACATGACACCTTGCACATTGGTAAGTGAAGGCACTGAGTTAAGACCCCAATGCAGGCAGAAATGATGCATGGCTTGTAGGCTGCTGACAGGGAGCACAGCTGCCCTGTGTGATGCATGGTTCCATTTTCTGTGGGACATTATAGCAAACCAAGTACAGCTTGAGATACAAGGATGGCTTGAATGCAGCATTGCTAGAAGCTGGGGAAGGAAGTATACCTCAGGTTCTGTCCAGGTACACTAATTAATACACTAAATATAGGTAAGAGTGTTCTCTGGTGAGTTTCAGGAATTGTGAATACACTGAAAATCTCAGAATGGTAAATGCAGGCTGCAGAGGACTTCCGCCTGTCCTAGGAAGGACTGCGTTGAATTCACAAAACTCCAGCGTCCAGCATTGGAACCTGGATGCCACAGAAGAAACAGCTGGTTGTAGGACCTTCTTTTCCAGGGTAATGGGGGTGGGAGTGAGCTTAAAACCCACTCCTAAATCAGGCAACCTGCTCCTATCTGTGAGGCAGTGAGCACTACAATGAACGATATCAACAGTTATCAAAGCATCAAGATTTCCTAATGAGTTGCTTAAATTTCACAAGTTTTTAGGGTCACAGCAAAATTGACCATAGAATACAGAATTCTTGTGTGCACACTGCCTCCACACACATTCTGCCCAATGGTCTTGCCATTTCCAGAATGCCAGAGTCGGAATGGTAAGGCTTATCATCTTTCTGTGCTGGCTTTTACTGAAGGATGGATATTTAGGTTTTCTACATGTCTTCTTGGGGATTGACAGCTCATTTCCTTTTAGTGGTTAATGCTCATCATTTTATTTGTCCATTTCACCCACTAAAGAATCTCTTCAAGCTCCCCAATTTTGTCAATTGTGAGGAAAGCTGTTCTGCACCAGTGGACAAGTTTTTATGTGGCTATACAATTTCAGAGTATATATCAGTGAAGTTGCTAGCTCAGAGTGTGCTTTGAAAGAAACTACCAAGTGTCTACCAAAGTGGCTGCTCCATTCTGCATTCCCACCAGCAACCAATGAGAGTTTCTTTGCTCACAGCCTTCACATTCGGCATTGTATGGGGTGTGGGTTGGGCCCTTCTAGTTGCGATGGAATGGTGTCTTCATTTGCAGTGCCCTAGTGTCTTCGCTTGTTTCTTTATACATTTTGGTGGTAAGTCTAAATCACTGACTCATTTTTTTAGTTGGATGTTTCCTTTTCTTATTGTTTAGTGTTAACTTCTCTGTGAATTTTGAACAACAGTCCTTTATTAAAGGTGTCTTGTGGGGCCAGAAGTTTGGCCTAGTGGTAGAGTGCTCACCTAGCATGCACGAAGACCTGGCTTCAATTCCTCAGTACCACATATATAGAAAAAGCTGGAGTAGTGCTGTGGCTTATGTGGTAGAGTGCTAACCTTGAGGAAAGCCCAAGGACAGCACTCAGGCCCTGAGTTCGAGCCCCAGGATTGGCCCCCAAAAAGAAGGTATCTTGTTTGCTGTTGTTAGTTGTGGGGCTTGAACTCAGGATCTAGGCGCTATCCCTGAGCTCTTTTGCTCAAGGCTAGCACTCTACCACTTTGAGCCACAGCACACTTCTAGTTTTCTGGTGGTTAATTGGAGACAAGAGTCTCATAGACTTTCCTATCTAGGCTGGCTTTGAACCATGATCCTTAGATCTCAGCCTCCTGAGTAGCTAGGATTACAGCATAAGCTACTACTGCACAGCTTAGCAGCGTCTTATGCAAATACACGTGTGTGTATCTATATCTATCTATCTGTGTGTATACATACATATATATATATTTCTAGTCTGTAGCTTGCCTTCTCATTTTCCTGATGCTCTCTTTTACAGAACAAAAGATTAAAAATTTGGAAAAAGGAAAGTAATCTGATAGAAAAGGTATTTCAGAAACTTGACACATTAGTATTTTAATCTGTAGATGATAGTAAATATTGGGAAATCCCTAAATAGATCCATGGTAAATGGTTCAGAGTACTGACTTTACCTGGATTAACAGCACCTTTACTAATAAACAATGGGTGGCATGAGGCTGAGCTCCAACTCCTTCAGGAGTATGGATAACTACCTTACTGGCAGTTACGTAGGCTTCTTATATGGCTAATTTTCCTGACATTTTAAAATAATTTTGAGGTTTTTATCCCCTAAATTGCTTTTAGTTTTTTTTAAACCTCCTCAAATTTGTATCTCTTTATATTTCATTACAGGTTTTTCTTATTCAGTGAAAGTCATCCTCGTTTCTATTAATTTTTAACCTTGTATACTTGACAATATTCATATGGACTGACTTTTGGAGTGGTGTTATCAGTGTCATTTCTTTAGTTGCAGGGTACATGGATGGTGTGAGGATGATTTGTCAGTGCGTGTGCGTGTGTGAAAGAGATCTAGAGTGAGAGCGAGTGAGAGCGAGAAAGAGGAGAGAGAGGAGAGAATGGAGAGAGTTCTTCTACTGGCAGATTCTCTGCGAGGTAGATTCAAATTTGAGCCCTATGACTCTGTGCCAGTTTTTGGCCAGTTTAATAGAACTGTGCTAGAGAGAGGTTTCCTTGAGCTCCTCATCAGAATTCTACCTTTTGTGGTTCTTTGTTTGGTGCTGTTGGTCTGCTTATCTTTCCTTGTGCCAACCCAACATTGTCTCATACAATTTTGAGAGCTGGTAAAGTAAGCTTTCCCTCCATATTGTATTCCTTTAAGAGTGTTTTAACTTTTTGTCGGTCCTGGTACTTGAACTTGGGGCCTGGGTGCTGTCCCTAAGCTCATCTGCTCAAGTTCTCCACCACTCGGAAACACATTTCCACTTCTAGTTGTCTGGTGGTTAATTGGAGCTAAGAATCTCACAACTTTCCTGCCTGGACAGACTTTGAATCTTGATGCTCAGATCTCAGCCTCCTGAGTAATTAAGATTATAGATGGAAGCTATCAATGCCTGGCAGTCTTTGCTATCTTTGACTTAACACATTTCAAACTGTCTACCATCTATCTATCCTTCATCCATCCATCCATCCATCCATCCATCCATCCATCCATCCATCCTACTGTCCAGATTTAACAGTGACTAGATTTCTCAATAACTTTTTATTAGGTTTTTTTTTAAAACAACTCTACTTGGCTCCTAAAAACTTTATATTTTCAAAATTTTTTTCATAATCTTAATACTATAACTATATCCAACAAGTAGCATTTAATTTTTATTTTTATATGCTTTTGCTAGTAATTTTGTATAATGAGAACATTGGCAATCTTTCCAACCTTTCAAAATTTCTTACTATTTACTGTATTAATACACATAACATGCCATTGGATCCATTGGGTCCATTTATGAATCATCATCTTAAGGTTTTTGGTTTGTGTTGCCAGTCCTGGGCTTGAGCTCAGGGCCTGAGCACTGTCCTTGGACTTTCTCAAGGCTAGAGCTCTACCACTTGAGCCTCATCACCACTTCCGGCTTTTTTCTATGTATGTGGTATGGAGGAATCGAACCCGGGTCTTCGTGCATGCTAGGCAAGCACTCTACCACTAGGGCAAACTCCCGGCCCCACGGCAATCATTCTTATGTTATTCTTATTCCCAAAAGTTAGTATATTTGCTCTTTTGTTGTGCCTTTACTAAAGTACCTTCCTGAGTTGCAAAATTTTTTCTTTTTTTTTTTTGCCAGTCATGGGCTTGAGCTCAGGGCCTGAGCACTGTCCTTGGACTTTCTCAAGGCTAGAGCTCTACCACTTGAGCCTCAGCACCACTTCCCGCTTTTTTTTTTTTTTATGTATGTGGTACCAAGGAATCGAACTTGGGTCTTCATGCATGCTAGGCAAGCACTTTAACCACTAGGCCAAACCCCCGGCCTGCAAAATTTTTTCTTAAGTGATGGTTAAATCTTATAAAAAATTCTCCATGTATTGAGATTATTGATTTTTCTTTATTTTGTATGCAAATATGGTAAATTACATTGATCAATTTTGCAAAACTTGAACTTTTGGCATAAACTCAACTTTCGACAGCTATCCTTTTAAACATTACTAGTGTATGTGTGTGTGTGTGTGTGTGTGTATGAATGACTTGAACTCAAGGCCAGTTCACTCAGTTTTTTTCAACCAAAGACTGGATCTCTACTACTTGAACCTCATTTCCAGTTCTGGGTCTTTACTCATGGAAAAGAAGAGTCTGTCAGATTTGTCTGCCCAGGCTGACTTTAAACCATATTCTCAGATCTTAGCTAGGATTATAGGCAAAAGCTATCAGTTCTTGGCTCATGTCAGTATTTTAGTTTAGGATTTTTATGTCTGTGTTCATAATTGAAAGTAGCTAATTACCTTTTTATCTTCGTAGTGTCTTTTCATACTGTATCCAAGTTGAATTAACCTCATTTCCTATGAGCTGGAAGAATATGATCAC
This sequence comes from Megascapheus bottae, assembly GCF_031878675.1. Lineage (NCBI taxonomy): Eukaryota > Metazoa > Chordata > Mammalia > Rodentia > Geomyidae > Megascapheus > Megascapheus bottae. The sequence goes on along the minus strand of NC_143516.1, from coordinate 6,267,605 downwards.
AGAATCAGGGAATAAATTTTTCCCTTAAGTTGTTTACCTCAGACATTTGTTACAGTGATAGAAAAGCTAACATACTGATTTATTTTTTGTGGAATTTTCTATTTCGTTTAAAATGTAATATATTGGGCCGGGAGTTTGGCCTAGTGGTAGAGTGCTTGCCAAGCATGCACAAAGACCCGGGTTTGATTCCTTGGTACCACATACTTAGAAAAAGCCAGAAGTGGTGCTGAGGCTCAAGTGGTAGAGCTCTAGCCTTGAGAAAAAAAAATCCAAGGACAGTGCTCAGGCCCTGAGCTTAAGCCCAGGACTGGCAAAAAAAAAAGAAAATAAATAAATAAAATAAAATGTAATATATTACAAATATTCACACATGCTTTGTTGTTTCTGGCAGTATAAGGGCTTAAACCCAGGTTCTATACTTACTAGCAGCTGCTTTTAACCACCGGGCCATACTTCAATTTTTTTATTTTTGGTCAGTCCTGGGGCTTGTACTCAGGGCCTGCACACTGACGTCTGTAGGCTTTCTCAAGGCGAGAGCTTTACCACTTGAGCCACGGCGCCACTTCCAGCTTTTTCTATGTGGTACTGCACACACGTCTTCCTGCATGCTAGACAAGCACTCCCACTAAGCTAAATCCCAGCCTTTCCAGCTCTAATTTTTACTGATTATTTCTGAAACAAGTTCTTGTTTCCTGCCCAGGCAGGTATCTGGGTATAATCTGCCTATGCAAGGCTTCCTGTTAGGGCTAGAATCAAACCACCATGTGCAGCTTTTCACTGAGAACGGAACTTGGAGACTTCTGCCTGAGCAGGCCCTGAATCGTGATCATACAAATCTCAGCCACCCAAATAGCTAGTGTTGCAGATGCAAGCCACCAGCACTTAACTCTTTTTAAAATGTCTTCATAAAGCCAGGCGCTGATGGCTACTGAGAAGTCTAGAAATCTAAGAATCATTGTTCAGAGCCAGTTCAGGCAGACAAATCTTTGAGATTTTTCTCTTTAGTTAACCAGCAAAAAGCAGAAGGGGAGGTATGACCATGTGGTATAGTGCTGGTCTTGAGTGAAAAAGGGCAAGAGGACCTAGCCCCCCCCAAAAAAACCCTACATTATAGTGATCTCCCCCTTTCATGACTAATGTAATAATTTGTCCCTTTTCTTATTGTGATTGCTCTGTTAGAGGTTTGTTGATTTTACTCATTTTTTTTCCCCAAGAGTCAACTTTAGATTTATGAAGACTTCTTTCTCATTTCATTAGTTTTTCTCTTAAACTTCCTTTATTTTCTTTGGTGTTCAGTGTTCTGTTGTCTTGGCAGAGTGTATGTTTCCTTTGGCGCACATTTTGGAAGGGTGTGTGTTAATTCTCCATCCTTGTGTGCAGCTGTGAGTGTCCAGGTAAAAAAAAACCCTGGAGGAGGGGATTCTAGAAATCATATAGCTCACATCTTATTCTGTGACCCCATTTTTTTTGGGGGGGGGTTCTTGTTTCTTTTCTTTTTTCTTTCTTTTTTCTTTTTTTTTTTGTCAGTCCCGGGGCTTGAACTCAAGGCCCAGGCACTGTCCTTGAGCTTTCTGAAGTCTAGCACTCTTATCACCTGAGTCACAGTAACACTTCTGGCTTTTTCTGTGTATGCGGTACCGAGGACTTGAACCCAGGACTTCATGCATGCTAGGCAAGCACTCTACCACTAGGCATGCATGTTCCCAGCCCTACGGTCTTCTTGTTCTTTCAGTTCTAAGACACATGTCAACATCCTTCTGTAGTTTTCTACATCTGTGTATTATATAATTATAGATGACATACAAGTAATTTTTTGAAACTATTTTCTATTGAAAGTAGTCATACAGCGTTGTGATTATACTAAAATCCAATGAAATGAACACTTTAAAAGGGTACATGTCGGACTGAGGGCCTAGCTCAGGGGTTGAACATCCGCCTAACAAGTGTCAGGCTCAGGATTCAGTCTCCAGCACCACACACAACACGCACACAGACACACGCACACACACACACACGCACGCACGCACACACACGCACACAGTAGATTTTCAGGTATGTGAATTACATCTCACTAGTGCTACTAGTGCTCACTAGTGCTACTTCTACATGAGCAAGGAAAGAAGCTACACTTTATTTAGCCAAAGAGACTATGAAATTTGATACTAAGTTCTGTTAGCAATCTAATGGTAGAATAGTCTGTTTTCCATACTCTGGTGATCAGTAATGGACTACATGCTTTATCCTTATTCCAAACATATCACAAGCACACCAGCTACAATCTGGCGAGAATTCTATAAGCTAGAGTTGGTTTTGTGGTTTTAAGAAAGAGCTGGTTCTCAGCAATATGAAAATAGAAACATACAAGGAACTGCCCATGCACAACACCTGGCCTAACAGACCACGTGTCAAGGACTTAACTATTAAAACGTTCTGAAGAACGATACTAAAAGTTTACAACACAAAGCTGGAGGACGGTCTTTCATGTTCCAGTTCATTGCCTCTCACTTCAGGTACTCTTCTAATGGCGTTGTCATTGTACGCTGAGTGGCCAGAGGACCAGGTTATCCCGACTTCCCCCACCCCCACACTGGCTCCAGAGTGAGCCCAGATAGTCAGAGGAAAGGCACTCCACCTGGCACTGCACTCCTGTCACCGGGGTGGGGGTCGAGTGGGGTTTAGCTCCTCTTCCTGCAACCTCCAGTTCTACGTGGAGCTTCTCAGTGTGCCAGTGCAGTCACAGTCTGCTGTCTGCCTCGACTTCCAGACCATGATGCCATGCTGACTGCTCACAGGACTGCACAGAGACCAAAAGGAGAAAGGACACCAGGTTTCTTGCACTGTATTTACGTGAAGAATGGAAAACGTCACTTTTCAAGGTCTTTGGCTAAAGTTTCACGAATAAATTGCAATGTACGCTGATACAAAAAAGCATCCTTTGTCCTTGGCTTACAAATGTTCAAGTGGTTAACGTCCACAGGAATTAGGTCCCCAATGCCTAGAGCTGGAGAAAACAGAAATGTCAGTAAGCCTAAGCATAAGCAAGTTTCCCAATTGCTTATGAGATGGGACCCAATAGATGAAGGACCTTCAAGTTCAACTGTGGCTAAACTACATGAGAGCAGATACTCCAGAAATGCTGTGCAAAGTCTTCGGGTGAGTCCTGATCTGCCCCACCTACATGAGGAAACTGCACCAGGCTTGTGACTGTCTCATGAGGACCAGCCTGCATTCCGCTCCCTCATCCCGTGACTGTGCACAGAGCGATACTGCAATCAAGTGGATCTGGTTGGAAGGGACAGATTTCACTGAGATCTCTGAGGTAAGGATGCGGGTGGGAAGAAGCCACAGCCTCTTGGTGACATGAAAGAAGGGCCACAGAACTGTGACAAGGCTGCCATCCATAAGCTTCCCAGATAGCAAATAGCCATTCTCTGGTTCCATTTGTCTGAGACAAAGATTTCTTAGGCTCCACTATCAAAGAATAAGTGCTTTTCATTTTCTTCAGGTAGTATGTAATGTACTATAATGTAATACTCATGCTGCATCTTCAGGCAGCCACTCTGCACAGTGTCCTGGGCTGTAAGCGACTCAAGAAGGCTGTGCAGTAGCTGCCAATGGCACCTGACCCAGACTCAGGAATGACCAGACAGGAGACACACTCAGGAATGGAACTCATTCCTGGTCTTCATAAAACTCCTCAAAGTAAGAAACTAGATGTAAAAGCTGATACAATTACACGTGAGGGTTCACCTCGCAGGCGCAAATCAACAACAGGTTTCTACAGTCAATACCTGCCGAATCCACGGGCACGATGTGGAGTTTAAGCATGCTACCAATAAAGGTTGGTTGGGTTTCTACGAAACTCAGCACCTGGAAGTTTTTGTCTTTTGCGAACTCCAGAAAGTCATCCTGTAGTGTTTTAAGTGCAGGAGAATCTATAACGTTAACAGAGAACAGGGGTGTGATGAGTTTGGGTTACCCAATTCAGAATAAAATGCACCCATCTTTCTCATCTAAAAAGGGCACTAGGATTCTGCCTGAAGAAAGGTGTGAGGATTCTGCTCCCCAGCACCACAGCCACGGCCAGAGGAGCGGACAGCATGACCACAAGGAAAGAACAGCCGAACGAGGGTGCAAGGGAGCCTTTCAAAACACTAACTACTATGCTCAGAACCACTTGAAAGGGCAAGGGAGCCACTGAACATGCTGATAAGAACTAAAAACAGCCACAGAACAAGAAAGGACTTACGGAAAATTAAGTTGACTTCATTCAAGGAAGGACAATTTGAACATCAGAGCCAAGATGGCACAATGACAGGTGCACTAAGTAAGTGGAAAAAAGTGCCAGCCCTGGGGCCGGGAGTTTGGCCTAGTGATGGCGTGGTTGTCTAGCATGCACAAAGATCCAGGTTTGATTCCTTGGTACCACATACTTAGAAAAAAGCCAGAAGTGGTGCTAAGGCTCAAGTGGTAGAGCTCTAGCCTTGAGAAAGTCCAAGGACAGTGCTCAGGCCCTGAGCTCAAGCCCGGGACTGGCAAAAAAAAAAAAAAAAAGTGCCAGCCCTCCGGCACAGCAACAGGGTTCTAGTCCAGTTAGGGAGCTGACTGGCCTAGGAGTCACTGCTTGTTTCCACAGGAAGAGCTCACTTTGGCCTGCCCCTTGCCCCAGAGCCCACGCCACTACACCAGCCACTGCTAAACCCTAACATGCCTTAGGGACTGGCAGCCAGTGCCCTGATGAGTTGAGACCTTGGCTGGCACATGCCTCAGTGAGTGGAAGATACCCATGTCCCTCAGAACCAGCCACAAGCCTGCGTCCTAGCCACACTTGCCTCAGGGGAACTGGGGAAGACCTCCTGGCCTGCGGATTCCAGGAGCCACGGCTCCCGATCTTCCGTCCTGCCGTTACCCCACCTGTCCATCAAGAGCTGGGAAATCCCAGCTGTATCCTACCTCTAGGAATGGGGCTATGAAAACCCCCAGCATTTGCCAAGCTCATCCCTGCTGGCCAGGGAGAGGGCTCACTCATGTCTCCGAGCCTCAGGACTTTAGCTCCCAATGCCAAGTCTTGTCCCAGATCAGCCTGACCCATGAGACGTGGGACCATGCCACATCCTGCAGCTCCGGAACTGCAGATCCTAAAGCCATAAAGCCACAAACCCCAGCACCACCCATGTTCAAGCCATGGGACCTAGGGAAAGTCCCCAACGTACTCTGTAAACCAAGGACATGGAAACCTAATCAGAGGAAAAGCCAAGTTGGACATGGTTCTGTTCACCTGTAACCTCAGGTCCTTAGGAGGCAGAGGGAGGAGGATCATGGTCCAAGGCCAGCCCCAGAAAAAAGTGCAAGACAGTATCTGAAAAACATGCTACCGCAAAAATGGCTAAGAGCAGGGCCAACTGGTAAAGCATTTGTTGAACAAATGCAAGACTTGGAGTTCAACTCTCTTAAAAGGAAAAACCTACACATAACTATACAAAGTTCACCATTAGACCAGATAGATGCCCCAAACCTCAGCATGGCTGAAAACGATCAAATCACAAAATAAAAGGGATAGAGGAACAAGAGACTTATGAAATAAGCAGAATAAAAGAAAATGGTAGGAGGATGCTCAAACCTTGACTATAAGTGGATTAAGTTTACCACAGATACTTAACCAAAAAAACTTGCTTTACTGTAAAGATATTAAAAGTGAAGGGTTTGAAAAAGATAAATCACATAAATGGAAACTAAAAGCAAGCAGGAGTAAGACAAGAAGGGTCCTTATATATTGATAAAGAATCAAATCAAGCTGGGTGGGTGGCTCATACCTGTAATTCTAGCTACTCAGGAGGCTGAGATCTAAGGATTGAGGTTCAAAGCCAGCCCAGGCACTAAAGAATGTGAGACTCTTATCTCCAATTAATCACTAGAAAAGGGGGAGTGGGGCAGAGGCTCAAGGGGTAGAATGGTAGCCTTGAGCTGAAGAGCTCAGGGACGGCACCCAGGCCCAGAGTTCTAGGCCCTGTGACCCCCCCAAAAAAGAATCAACTTAAGGCCAGACATGGTGTGAAGGAAGTGAGGGAGGGAAATACGAGCAAGAAGACAACTAGCACACTCAGGCTACAGGTATTCCAGTCAAAGAGGACTGTAACAAAGATAGTGCTGCATAACGATAGACCAAGTATCAAATATTCATTTCTCTTTTAGTGGCTGATGATTTTGCAAATTCATAGAAGAAAACAAAACTTTTTTTTGTGGATCTCATTTTTTTAAATAAAACTTTTTTAAAAAATATATAATTTTTCTGATATTTAGTACCTAAAATAACATTAAAATTATAGTTATACTTAAGTAAATAGTGCCTTAAAAACAAAAAGTAAAGTATCAAAGAAAAATTAAGCCCAAGTCTAGGTTCTTCCATGGATAATCTAAACACAGGTATTAACAAAGAACGAATGAATGCGCTTAAGGAGGAAACTGGATTTTCTACCTTCTCCTTTTAATCAGTGTTAACGCAGCGCGAGTCCCTCCAGTAAGAAAGCATTACCTTTGCTGAGCTCTTTTACTTCCAAAGAGGGAAACAGAAGATAGCGAACATTAACAGAGTATTCAGCCAACCGTGACCCATGATGTGGTACGCTGAAGAAAATGATTCCTCGGGTGTTGTTGATAATTGTGCTCAGTTCTGGCATCTTAGAGGCTTCTAACAGCATCTTCTTGACAAGGAGACCTAGCCACAAAGACAAAAGAAAAACAGTGGATAAGCTATTTTCTTTTTCTCTAGTATTCTTTTTTTTTTTGGTCTGGGGCTTGAACTCCGGGCCTGGGTGTTGTCCCCGAGCTCTTCAGCTCAAGGCTACTGCCCTACCCCCTGGAGCCACAGCACCACTTTCACTTCCGGTTTTCTGGTGGATAAGAATCTCATGCACTGGCTGGCTTTGAACCACAACCCTCAGATCTCAGCCTCCTGAGGAGGCTCTGAGCCTCTGAGCCTCTGGGCCTGGCTCTCTCTAGTAGTCTTTAAAAAGTGTGGGGGCGAGGGGCTCGGGAATGGGAATTTGGCCCAGTGGTATAGAGTGCTTGCCTAGCATGCACAAAGGCCCGGGCTCGATTCCTTGGTACCTAGAAAACACCAGAAGTGGTGCTGAGGCTCAAGTGGTAGGGCTCTAACCTTGAGAGAGTCCAAGGACAGTGCTCTCAGGCCCTGAGCTCAAGCCCAGGACTGGCAAAAAAAAAAAAAAAAAAAAAAAAGAAGCAAAACAAGACAGAGAGATGTTTTCCTTACACTATTTTAAAATAAGTCAGGTGCTGGTAGCTTGCACCTATAATCCTAGCTACTCAAGAGGCTGAGTTCTAAGGATCACAGTTTGAAGACAGCCTGAGCACGAAAGTCCCTGTGAGATGCTTATCTCCAACCAGAAGTTTTCTCCAAGACAGAAGTGGTTCTATCTCAAGAGGTACAGCACAAGCCTTGATCAAAAACAGGCCCAGGGATAAGGACACCTGCTCAGCTATGTTCATCTGTGCACTATTCACAATAGCCAGGCGATGGAAACAATGCAGATGCCCTACTGCGGATGAATGGATACAGACAACATGGTATATATACACAATGGAATTCTACATAGCCAACAGACAAGATAAAATAATGGCATTCACAGGGAAGTGGATGAATCTAGAGCGAATCATGTTGAGTGAGACAAGTCAAGACCTAAGGAACAAAAGGCACATGGTATCCTTAATATGTGGCTATTAAATCCAAAGAGTACAAGAGCGAGGACTCAATATTTGTATACCCAATGCTATGGACATGGTAATGGAAATATAAACATAACTATACAGACATAAAAACCTATGACTCTATAGACATAATGTTTTATTTCATAAATTAATGTTTCTATGACATACAAACCCTTAGCCTAATTTGGATTAAGTTCTAAAAACTAAGTCCCAGTGATTGTAAATAGAGATTCCCTTCTTGAACACTTATTTGTTAAACTTGTCATTTGAAATATGATGCAAAAATAACTGTTAATAAATTCTTTAATTAAAAAAAAAAAAACAGGCCCAGGGACAGCACCCAGGCTTGAGTTCAAGCCCCAGGATGAGAAAAAAATTTTTAAATATTTCTATGGTACAAGAAACAAGGCCCTAAAAATATAACCACCCCTCATCCTCTCGATGTGTAGTACAAGTAGCCTATGAAAAGGGAAATTCCAGAAACAGACTCATTGAGTAGACCCTGTTTCAGGGTCCTGGGAGGAGGTGGGGCCCTGTCTGAGCAGGCTGCCCACACCACCCGGCAGCAGCTGCTCTCCCTTCTTGCCAGAGCAGCCCACACCCAGAACAGACACACTGCCAGTCCTGTGCTAGGAAGACCAGCTGCCGTGGGAAAGCAGCTTTTCCATCTTCATCCTCTACCTCAGTAATGCAAAAATCTCAGATGGAGGCAGTGGAATTTTGGGAAGAAGCTTTCAGCAAAGGGCCCCAGCTCCAGAGTGCCTTATCAGATAGCCCAGGCTGGAGCAGGGCAAAGACTGTGGTGTGGATGGGGTAGGCCGCCAGCTGGGGTTGGAGGCAGTGGGAGGTGCAGGGCATGCAGCTGAACAGCAGTATCAGACCCCAAAGCACTGCAGCTGGAATCACATCTCAGCAGCTCTGGGAATCTGGGAGCTGTGGCTGTGGACCAAGAGGCTGCAATGGGGGAGAAAAATGGGTAGCCTGAGACCAGCCAGCCAGGAATGCGGGCTTGCTTATCATGCCCAACATGCAAACATCTAAGTGACCATGACAGGAGAGCAGTGTGTTCTGAACACAAGCCCTCCTGCATAGTTTGTTACTACTTTATGTAGCAACTTGAAAACCTTGAGCCATAAGCACAAACAATAATGGCTAGAGAACTGCCAGAAATTTCCCCCCACCCCCAAGATGCAAACCATTCCGGCTGGCCTTGTTCTGGTCACTGCAGAGATGAAACCTGCTTACCTCCCATGCTGTGTGATATCCAGATCAGTGGCCTGTCCCCAACTCCTGCAGCTGTGAGCTTGCTAAGAAGTTCACTGCTTCTGAATGCAATGGTCTTTCTGAATGAAAGGAAAGCAGCAGGTATGACGGCGGTTCGGGTCCCCAGACCTTTTTACCTAACTTGATGAATCAAGGACTGCTGATTGGATGAATGCTATGAACCACTTTTTTTTTTCAGCCCCAGGGCTTAAACTCAGGGCCTGAGCACTGTCCTTGGGCTTTCTCAAGGCTAGCACTCTACCATTTGAGCCACAGCACCATTTCTGGCTTTTTTTCTATGTATGTAGTACCAAGGAATTGAACCGGGGTCTTTGTGCATGCTAGGCAAGCACTCTACCAGTAGACCATGCTTTTTTGTAGGTTGTGGAGCTTGAACTCTGTGCCTGGGCACTGTCCCTGAGCTCTTCAGTTCAAGGCTACCACATTACCACTTGAGCCACAGCACCCTTCTGGGTTTCTGGTGGTTAACTGGAAATAGTGTTGCAGATTTTTGTGCCTGGGCTAGCTTTCAACCTTGATCCTCAGAACTTAGCCTCCTGAGTAGCTAGGATTACAGGCGTGAGCCACTGTGATGGTTAACTGGAAATAGTGTTGCAGATTTTTGTGCCTGGGCTGGCTTTGAACCTTGATCCTCAGAATTTAGCCTCCTGAGTAGCTAGGATTACAGGCATGAGCCACTGGCTTGGAGTGAGGAATACCCCTTTGTTGGCTTATTTTCTGACACTGTCACTCTTGATCCAAAACCAGCACTGACATAGGACTGTCTAAGACCAGAACACACCATGCATGTAGTAAGCAAGCCAAGTTCAAGCAACAAATGTGTCCGGCAATTTCTATGTCAAACTTGATCTCACACCCCAACTACCCTCAGGACCTGGGCTGTTAATGACCCTTCTCGTCCTGTGGTCTAACTATATAAATGTCCTTAGAGCATCAGTTGTCTCTCCTGAGTTTAGTTCTATCCTTGTATTTGTGTTGTAAACATTAAGCTCTCACCATTTTGGCTTACCTAGAAATACCAAGAATTATTCTAATCAGAGTCCAAAATGAGTCATTTTCAGAATAAAAAGACACTTCGAAGGCCGGGAGTGTGGCCTAATGGCAGTGTGCTCGCCTAGCACACACGAAGCCCTGAGTTCAATTCCCTGGAACCACATACACAGAAAAAGCCAGAAGTGATGCTATGGCTTAAGTGGCAGAGTGCTATCCTTGAGCAAAAAGTGTCCAAGGACAGTGCCCAGGCCCTGGGTTCAAGCCCCAGAACTGGCCAAAAAAAAAAAAAAAAAGAAACAAACAAACTTCAAAACTACTCAGTCTGGTCTTTTCACAGTTTCGCTGGAGACATCTTTGCTTAGAACAAAGTGTAAGCCATGGGAGGGAGACCGGGGACTTCAGTGTGCCCAGGGCACTTCTTCCTCCGAGGCTCCACGCAGTATGCAGAGCTGAGCACCTCCGTCCTTGGACAGGCAACTATGCAGCCAGTCACCGGACTGGGCTGCAAGGCGGGTTCTGGAACCCAGCGGCCCAGCGCTCCTTCCTGCTCACTCAAGCGGTACATGGGACATAAAGGGCCAGAGGGACACAACGGCTCAGCATCTTTTCCTTCCCTTCCTTGAGTCACCAGGACTGGAAGCACCATGACAACACTTTCCCTTCCAGTAGAAATGAGGGCTTTGATCTGGAGTATGGTTTTTCACGACTGTAAGTTAAACCAGATTAGGTGAGCTGCACTGACCTGTGTCTTAGCCTTCTTTACTACTTCATTGTTCACTTAGAGCTAAGTCCTCAGAGAAAAGAGATGGCAGAGGAAAATAATCTACAGCACCAAAAGAACCCCCCCCCCACTCCAGAGGAGCCAGCTGTGGCTGAACCCCTCCCCAGCCAGCACCCTCTGATTACCTTTCCACGGGGCACCTCGCCCTCCAGTCACTGAGGGCAGTGTCGTACTCCACAGATATGATCCGGAGCGCAGGACAGTCTTTTGCTAACCATGTCTGGGTGAATGGAGAGGTATGTAAGAATGTGCATGCATCTCCACCAACCCAATTACTTCCTAGGAACTGACATTTGTAACTAAAGTTATCTAGCAATGGACAAGGACATTAAAAAAATCTAGTCATAAAGCAGCGTGAATATTTATAGCGTAAGTCCAATGGAGGTGTGGTAGGAAGAATCTCAATGCTAAAGCACTCTCCAGGACACTTGGAAGAACATTTTCAGATCACGAAACTAGGACCTCAGGGCAGATTACAGCTGACAGCAAGCATGGAAAACTGAAAGATGCAAGTGACAGTCACAGTTTCTCTCTGGGGGCCTGGGCTGACAGAGTCTCCAGACATCAGATCACCTGAAAGGAAGTGCAAGCATTCTTTCCAGGTGAGAAGGAGGGAAGCAAACCCCAGAACCCAGCACACAAGTATGCTGAATGAGCTTCTGACACCTTCACTCAAGGACTCCCTCCAGAGTTAAGGCTCTCTGGGTAAAATGGTCTCAATGAAATGCAAAGCAGAATTACTTCTAAGCATGTCTAGTTTTATAATTATTGAGATTATAAAATTGGCTACTCTGAATATAAGCATAGTTTTGTTATTTTCTATAGTATGCTTCAGTGGAAGTGAATCATTATGCTCCAGCCCCCTTATTTTATTATAGAATATTTCTTTAGAGTCACAATTCCACCCTATACTGCAATTATACTACATCAGCTCACAGGCCTGGCTGTTACTATGATATCACACAGGTATAGTAAAAGGAAAGAACTTCTTGGGGGAAACAAATCCCAGTAAAAAGGGACAGGAAACAAGTCCAATGGGGCTGCGGTGGCAGTACATTTCGGTGTGGTGTCAGAGGGCTGGCCCCAGCTGCTGCTCCTTACCTTGGGCCAACATGTAGTGTACCTGTTTTCATCCTCCAAATCCTTTTCAGCTAGAACTTTCTCGCTGTCGTGCTGTCGCCAGGTTTTGAATGCTGCTCCCATAAGGCCATGAATAAAAAGGACATCGGCTTTAATGGGCTGACTAAGGAGAGAGAGTTTTAAAAAGAAGCAGAATAAGTGCATTACTACGATGGTCAGAATGAAATCTGCCTTCTCTGTGGAGGGGGCGTGAGCAGGTCTCTGTGACGTAAGCAGGCTGCTTCCTAAGCACAGATTACAGCGGGTCCTAAGAGCTGCACAAAGGAGCCCAGGGCACTCACTGCTCCTTCTATAAAAAGCAGCACCGGGGAGCCGGGCGCCGCAGCCACAGCTGACTTAATAAACGCAGCGGGGACAAGCGACAGATGCTGCCATCTGACTGCCCTCAAAACAAGCCCATGAGAACTCCACGAATCAACTAAAGTCACTAAGAAATCAGGTAAGGCTATCCTGATGTAGTTTCATGGTTACATGTAAAGACATTTCAAAATTAAGGAAAATAATGCTTCCAGCAGCTGCGATTCTGAAGTGACATTCTTTCGCTGGATATGACATACAAAACCTATGGAATATTCATTGCAAGCTATTTGCAGCAAACATGTACACACATACAAAAAAAAAATCAGAGTATTTTATTTAGGAATTGGAATTAACCGGGCAGTTCATTTTTCCAATGTAAAGGTTTCTGCGGAGAGCTGGGTAAGGTGGCTCACATCTGTAAGCCTAGCTACTCAGGAGGCTACGATCTGAGTATCCTGGTTCAAAGTTCATCTGGGTAGAAAATCTAGGAGACTCTTCCCAACTGACCAGCAAAAAAGCTGAAAGTAGAGGTGTGCTCAAGTGGCAGAGCATCAGTCTTGAGTAAGAAGCCAAGTGAGGGCAAAAGGCCCTGAGGTCAAACCCAAGAACTCGCACATGCAACAATAACAAAAGTGTTTATAACTGGGCATGCTAACACATGTCTATAATCCAGTACTCAAGAGGCTGAGGCAAGAAGGGTGTGTGTTCTAGGTCAGGCTGAGATATAAAGCGAGATCCTGTCCCAACAAATAGTACATTTTTTGTTTGTTTTTTAAAAAGCCATCTGTAAAGCATTGGATCTGTAAACTATCAGAAATACATAAATTAAAATGGATTTATGCTGGCAGAGTGGACGGAGTGACCGCTCTGCCTGCCCACCTTGTTCGGTACTGGGGATGCAGCACATACACGCCGTCCTGGTACTTCTCTTTCACCGTTTCTCGGTCTAGATTAGCCAGGGTTCTGGCAGCATGTGAGGCTTCCATAATCTGGTGAGATTTCAAGGTCTCAGCCATTATAGAAACCCAGCCTACGAAAAGAACAGATCTCTAAAATACTGACATGAATCCATCTCAAATTTTAAGGAGAGTTCAGAAGTACAAGGTTAGAATCTAAGAGCAATGGCTCATGCCAACTACTTGGGAGGTCAAGATATGGAGGAAGAGTTTGAGGCCAGCCTGCAAGGAAGGTTTTTTTTTGTTGTTGTTGTTTTTTGTTTTTTGTTTTTTTTTTTTTGCCAGTCCTAGGCTTGAGCTCAGGGCCTGAGCACTGTCCTTGGACTTTCTCAAGGCTAGAGCTCTACCACTTGAGCCTCAGCACCACTTCCGGCTTTTTTCTATGTATGTGGTACCGAGGAATCGAACCCGGGTCTTCATGCATGCTAGGCAAGCACTTTAACCACCAGGCCAAACTCCAGTCCCTAGAAGGAAGGTTTTTAAGATCCCATTTCAACCAAAAACAACTGTGTGATGGCATACACCCGTTACCCCACCTATGTGAGAAACATAAAAATAACAGTCTAAGCCAGTTGGACTATAAATATTAAGACCCTGTTGTATTCAAAAAAATAAAGCTGGGGGCATGGCTCAAGTGATCAAGTGCTTGCCTAGCAAGCACAAAGTTCTGAGTTCAAACTCAGGTTAGAGAAAGGTGAGTCTCAAGTATTTGTCTTGGGTGGGGAAGCCCAACCACTTCAGCTTCTTTCTACCCTGAACAATGTCCCCATTATAGCCCCCTTGAGGAATCTATTAGAAGATCGAACACAACTTGCAATGACTGGAGGTAAAGTCACAAAATAGAACTAAATACCATGTTTTGCATTTACAAAAAAGAATAAAGCTAGTAGGTGAATACTATGTCATCCTGATCAATGATCATATTAGCAGACTAATACACATCTAAAAACTATTTTCTTTTTTATTATCTTCTGTTTATTCTTCCTAAGCAGGAGCTTTACCACTAGAGCCACACCTCCAGCCATAAGACTATTAATGGAGTCACAAGAAAAGAAACCCAAGAAAAATCATAGCACAAGCCTTTTCTGGGATATTTTTTAGATACAGTGCTGGTGATGTTATATCTTATTTTAAATATTTAGTGTTTTG